>NW_020448019.1:1215286-1277813 GCF_003343035.1 Apteryx rowi | reverse complement strand
ATGAGGCAGCAATGTGCCCTTGTGGCCAAGAAGGCCAATGGTATCCTGGGCTGCATCAGAAAGAGCGTTGCCAGCAGGTCGAGGGAAGTGATTCTCCCCCTCTACTCAGTCCTGGGGAGGCCCCATCTGGAGTACTGTGTCCAGTTCTGGGCTCCCCAGCACAAGAGGGATGTGGCACTACTGGAGCAAGTCGAGCGAAGGGCTACTAAGATGATTGAGGGACTGGAACATCTCTCTTATGAGGAAAGGCTGAGAGAGCTKGGCCTGTTTAGCTTGGAGAAGAGAAGGCTGAGAGGAGATCTTATCAATGTGTATAAGTATCTGAAGGGAGGGTGTAGAGATGATGGGACCAGACTCTTTTCAGTGGTGCCCAGCAACAGGACGTGAGGCAACGGGCACAAACTGGAACACAGACACTTCCATCTGAACATGAGGAAATACTTCTTCACTGTGAGGGTGACAGAGCACTGGAAGAGGTTGCCCAGAGAGGTTGTGGAGTCTCCTTCTCTGGAGATATTCAAAACCTGCCTGGACGCGACCCTGTGCAAGGTGCTCTAGGTGACCCTGCTTGAGCAGGGGGGTTGGACTAGATGACCTCCAGAGGTCCCTTCCAAYCTCAGCAATTCTGTGATTCTGTGATTCTAAGAGTGGAATTAGAATATCTAAGTTTTTACACAAACACTATCAATTCTTTTTTTTCCCTCTCCTCCATCTCTGTTATTTCATAACCATTGAAGTATTTGAAATAAGTAGATACAGAAAGGAGAAGTAATAGTTAGATTTAATTTGTTTGCAGGTCTTGGCCAGTTTTCAAACTTAACTGTTTCCTTTAAATAAGCCATTAAATTTAAATAGCTTTTTTTTCCCCGAGAGGTGCTGAGTGCCCACAATTCCCATTCACAAAATAAGGARGGAAATCTCTGAACAGTTGGTTATTTTTTTGGCACCTAACTTTAGAACCATTCCTAAGCATAAGGGATTTTCAAGCATAAGGGCACTTTTATTCTAACTAAGGGATTTCTGTTTTTCCTATCAGTATGTGAAAGGTACTTGCTAGTAAAACAGCTTCACCTTTGCTTTATGGGTATTTTTCTAGCATGAACCTTTTTAAGAACTGTGACACTGAATTTACAACAATGTTTTTATTACTGTATATATGTTTTTAAACTGACATATCTGAATTTATTAATAACCATATATGAACAGCTTTTTTATCTGTATCTAATGTTGTTTCACTTTGTCTATGCTAAAATCTGTCTTATTTGTCTGGGACTCAAATATTATGGAGACAATGCTAGTAACCAACATATTACATGCTATTAAATGTTTTATTTGTTTAATTCTTGTTGTTTTCATATTTCTTGAGGTTTAATTTCAGAAAGAGAGGTATTTGTGGCTAGTAAAATCAGTGTGGAAAGCTTCACTCAGCAACCATACCTTATGTGAATGACCTTTAGTTGTTAGATTTTTTGGGGGGTGATTTTTACTCTTGCTTTCCCATCTCATTTCATTCATCTCATTTCTCACTGATAGATTACAGTACTGAAAATTACTATGGGAACTAATGATTTACCTAAGAAAGATTGTGCAGTGTGGGGAAGGAAGCCGGGATGGGAAACAAGGAGAGTTGGCATGAAATTCTAGCCTATTAGACCCATGACAGAACTTACGGATTTCAATGAGGATGTGATTTCACTGCTACATTATCATCTTGACACTCAACTTCTTTAAAGGAATGCAATAAGAGAATGGATTTAAAAGATGCAAATCATCCAAACTTTGGTATTACCCACTTCTAAAGAGTGTGCTCTTGATACGTTGTTATTAAAGGCTATCCAGTGCCTTTAATATTTAATAATATCCAAAACCATTTTTCTGGAGAATATTCTCCTGAACTTTTTTTTTTTTTTTTTTTTTTTTTTTTTGAGTGATCTGTGATCACTGAGTCAAAGGAGACTGGTCAGTTCTTAGCTTGTTCAGCATCTCTCTAAAGAAGTCTGCAGGTAGTCAAAAATTTTATGTACAGCACTTATCCTGGGGCCTGCATGAAGCTGAATATGAACTCTGACACTTTTGAGTTTGCGAAATTCAAATGTGTTGCGAGTGACGAAATTCTTTTTAGTTGTTAAATGTGTGTAGCAATGGTAAGTACAGAATTTACTCTTCAGTGTATGCTGCTGAATATGGAAAATGACTTGGGTTTTAACAGCTATTTAATGAAATGGAGAAAAGTTATTAATATGAAGACTGTGGAAGATGTATGTATTTATGCATTTATTTTTAAGGATTTGGTGGTTATTTTGTTGTTGACTAAAATTCACTTTTGCAGAAAACACAAATTATGATTCTTGTAGATAGAATCAATTGGTACTTAAAGCAACAATACCAGGAATCCACTGTATAAAGGGCCCTCTGTCCTCCTATAGAAGAATGCATTAACCAGTTTGGTCAGATTTAGGAGGCCTATGTGAAACTCATGGAGGTCTTTGTATTCATAAAATTTAGAGCTAAAAGGGACCATTGGATTTAATAACATGCTTGCCTGTAGGTCATTAACTTTTATTCTGACAGTCCTATCCGTATCCTGATTGTATTAAACCCAAAGATTCTAGCTGCGCAAAAACATTTCAGGTTTCAGGAGCCTGAACTGTTTTCTACAGGCACAGATTAAGAAGACTTGATCTCTGAGGCCTGCCATGTCAGGGAATTAATTAGGTGAGATATTCCCAGATGATCTAGGCAGCAAATCTATGCTGTTTTGCAGCAGAATAAGGAAGAATACCATGTAAGTTCATGTCAATCGGATCTGGGAGTTTTACTTCTTTAACTCAAATACGTCAATGATTAGGATTGGTGCTTGATTAATCTTTCTCATACTAATTTGCCATTTAAAAGGAATTCTCTTCTACCCCCTTCATGCCATTCTGTCTTGTGTATTCTGTCTGTGGTTGTGGCCAGTCACTTCAACGAAAAAATAACAAAGAATGTTGGAATACTAGCCAAATCAAATCCAAAGCTGGATGGAGAAATGGCTTCTGGATTTCTGTTAAAGTATTCCCTGAGATGTAAAAATCTGATTATAATAGTTGTCCTAATCCAGAGTGCAAGTGTTTTAAACATACTAAGGATCGGGTAGGCAGTCTTGTTTCTAATGCCCAGGAATGAAAAGCATGAACAGGAAAAGCTAGATTCATGCAGTCCAAAGCCAACAAAGGGCCACCGGATTGCCCAGTGTGCTGCAAATAGTGTGCACTATTTCTCTTGTGAACGGGATTAAACCACATAAAGTGCATGTATGTTTTTCCAAATCTTAGTAAATCCAGCACTTCCCTCTTAAACTGTTACGCTGTTTTATTTTTCATCCATGTGCTTATTTCATTTTATTTTAAAGTTGAATGTATCTAACTTTATGCAGAAATTTCTGATAGGCAGTCGTAAGGTTCAGTTTTGCTCAGCTCTGATACTTGGGAAATGCATGGGCAGAATTTATTTGCATTAGTAAGAATGTGCAAGTTATGTTAGGAGTAAGAATGTGCAGTTATRTTAGGAAAACAGGCATTTAGGCTTTTCTTATTAGTATAATTCAGTTCCACCTGTGATATGATATTCATGGGCTCCTCAGAAAATATCCTCTCAAATAATGTAGGGAGGTATGGTCAAAATGCCTTTGGAGTTACCATCAGTAATACCTTAGAGAAGTTAAGTGTTGTAACTTGAAGGATCATGGAATTTCACTTTGATGTCTCCAGGTGCAGTCCTATAAAGAGGGAGAAGAAGGGACAGGCAGAATTAAATTTAGCTGTGTAGTTTTGTACTGCAGAATAAACTAATATAGACATATAAAACCTATAAACATTCTGAAGTTCTTCACTAAGAAAGGACATATGTATTTATAAGCTGGGTTCTGCACAGCCTTCATCTTCAGGGACCTCCATGCTCTGTTTGGACAAAAGCTAGCATCCCTTTCCATCTTCCTTTCCTTTTGAGGACACACTGCATGTTTACATTTGTCACCTGTCTTTTTTTTTCTTTTTTTTCTGTGTGTAAAGATGGCTTATTTTTTACAGTATATGAAGTTCTCACTTTCTCTCTCCAGAAATTTTCTAGATTTGAATTGTGGGATGGCTTCTGTAACTCAAAGACATGAGTAACATTTTTTCTGCAGAAGATATTTRAAGTACCAATACTATGGAATATTTGATGTTCATCACATTGAAAAGTTGAACTCTGTATATTTTAAAATAAATCTGAATGCATGCCATGTGTGTACATACACTCACACAGGCACAGGCCCACTGGTATCCCAGATCAATAACAATTTAAAGGAATTTTATTCTGTATCTCTCCTGCTGGGGAGCAAAGTACCTCACTCAGAATGTTGCAAGGATTTCACAGCTCCAACCTAATGTCTGCTAAACTTATCTTACYGTCAGATTTTGATGTCCCACTGATTGCAGAGTATTTTGGGGCATATACTGAAAGTGGCATGGATTAACTGCATTTGTGTAGTTCAGAATAAAAGGAAAATTCTAAATTTATGTCTCAAATATGTGAGGTAGTTGGCTACAATAATTTCAGTTCATTGATCAGAAGAAATATCTAAGTTTTTAGCACGCCTTTAAGTATCACATAAGAAAGCACATGATAGGTACGAATACAAATGGTTAAAGATTTGTAAGAGAATGTTTGCGTCAAACACGACTTACCCTAAGAAAGGTAGTAAAGGTATCAAAAATGTTTAGGTAATGAAATTCATGAAGTTATTCTGTGATGCAAAAATGAAGTTGAAACTATTAGATTCTATCATTGTAAAATATGGTAGTATCTTGTATAGGATTTTTTGTTTTGTTTTTAAATCTTGCCTATAAAACAGATACTCCTTCAGTTTTAAAGAATCTGACTCCCTCATTTCAAAATTGTTTAGGAAGAGTTGGGCTCTGACTTCTAAGTCCAGTTTGAATGTAGTTGGATTGTTCAACAACGTGGCTGTTAGGAAGTTTTTCCTCTTAAAACATTGAAGTTACTGCCAACATAAAAGAAAAGTTTAGTATATTAATAATACCTATGTAATAATAAATTTTCATAGATATTTCTACTTCTCAATCTTTATTCTTATGCAGACAAAGGACAGTAATTTACATACATATTTAATTCTTGCATAAACAGATCCTACTCTAGTTTGCTTTGATCAGGAAGAAATTTTTTTACTGACTGCATATATTGGTTGCAGCTAAAATTTCTACAGCTGTACAATTATAAATACTGTTTATACAATYGATTTAAAATATATCTGTGTTCATCCTTTAATTTTATTTAGATAAAACAGAAATAAGCTTGAAAATCAAATAAATGTATTTGCTGATTGACAACTGGATTTTTCAATTGCTTAACTTAAGTAGCTTTAGCCAAACAGCTTGCTCATTAGATGAAGAAACCTGCCAAGAGTAATCAAGCATAGGGATGAAACAAAAGACATTGTGATTTACTGTTTTATGCTTGGCATCTATCATGAGAAGTGCTTGATTGAAAAGAAGGAAAAAATCTTCATAATGCTGAATTAATTATTATCATAAAATTAAAAAACCTCGGTGATATGTAGTCAGTTAATCCTAAAGTACCTGAATTGTACTAGGAATTCTTTCAAACAGAGTATTTTTAAAATTTTTTCCAGAAGTGAAACACTTCTGGTGAAGTAGTTTTTTTTCCCAACTTTACCAAACATTCAGTGTGGATTTTATTGGGATAAAGTCCTCTTACACTGAACACGAACTAGTTTGTGTGAATGCTTTCATGGTCTAATTGAGGTCACTGGGAATATATGTTCACTGATGTTTGTAGAAGATGGTGCAAATCTTTAATTATGCCAGTCTACTTCTGCAGAATCGGCACTTGAACAGAAAGTTTACAAAGCAGGCTTGTGAGTATACTCTGCTTTGAAAAATGGAAGGAAAGCAAACCTGAACTGGAGAACAGACCAAGTCATCCATGCAATGATAGTTCTTTTCATTAGGAAATCCCAACTAGTGATCTAAAATAGAATACAGATGAAGATTGTGGGTTTTTTTCCTTATTCTTTTTGTTTTATTGCATATATTCTTAATTCTTCATTAAGAAATCTGAATTCTTAATTTGTGGCTACTTCTTAGAGCACAATGTAAACACTGTTTCTTTATTTCTTTAAGTTACTATAATTGGTTGGGGATTTTATTTCTGTTTTTAAATGAATAAGTGTTCAGGTTTTTTTTTTTCCCCCCATTTGTGAGGGGAGGCTAGAAAGCATTCTTTCAGTTTCTCTGACCTGAACCAAAATATTTTGTTTTGGCTAATTTATCTGTGATGGTTTCTGTTTGTGTATTTATAGTCTGTCTTTCATTTGCTGCATTGCCTCATGGAGTTGTAGATAGGTGCCTCTGTGCTGCCTTACATGCCAAGCATTTACAGTGAATTGCATATTGTATGATGCACTCTGCTTTCTCCACTAGCTGAATCCCATGTTGCAGTGTGAAAAACAGAGTGCAGAGATTCAATTAAATGGGAGGGTGGCAATTATTAAGTAGAAAAAAAAATCAGACAAGCATAAAAAATGTTGGAATGCATAGTGAGGTAATATTACTGAGGTTGGATTTTCAGACTGAATCAGAAAGGCCATTTATAAAGATAACAATACTATTAAAAACTAAAATTGAATATGCTATTTTGTGAGCAGTATTAAAGCATCTGCTTCATGGCTTAATTCTCTGGGAAATTATTAGAGTTTATAGGAAAAATAAGCAGTAGGATGGATTTACCTACTATCTGTTTCTTTTACCTGAAATTTATTTTTTGAAATCTGTCAATCCAGTCTAATATCAATCTGATATAGTATATCTTTATTTCAGAATTTCAGGCTGCAAATCTGTAGGCAAATCTCTATATTGGTTTGAGAAGTCTGTGGTGTTTCTCTCTGTGCCTGAAACCTCACATGAATGAACTGCAATATTTTGAGAAACCAGGGGTCTAGGGCCAGATTAGAATCTGGTTTAAGACAGTATAAATCAAAAAGAAATCCATAATCTATATTTTATTCTTACAATGGTACATCCTGCTTGCTTTGCTTGCCTTAAGAGTCCAGAAATTCTGTTACACCTGTCTGAGCTTTATTTTCTTACAAGGTTACTGGGTCACTCAATGTTTCCAACATTTGCATTTTTCCTCAGCCTTCAGAAAGCTGTTAAGCCATGCCCCCTTTCACTCCTCTCCTTAGGTAGACATAAACACACACAGACAACATATTGTGTATGTTTAAAGTTTTTTTCTAAAAATAAAACATTTTTACGTCACTTTCCTTTTATGAGATTCACCAGAAAATTAGAAAAGAGGAAACAATGAAATGAAAATCAGAATTATATTGCCATGATTTTAACCGTAGGGATTTGCAGCATTTAGATTCTTTGTAAGAAGACTTTTTTGATTTAGGTCACTCTGATAGATGTCCCTGTTTATCCAGCTGTTATGCCAGGTTAAAGTCCCTGATCATTCCTGTGAACATTCTTGTATGTGAATTTGTTCCACTTGTGATGTCTTTCAAACATAAAAAGCGTCCCTCATCTGAGGTTGTGTAACTCGAAGTTCTGATAACAGTGGTGCCATTTGAACTTCATTCTGATTACTTGTGATCAGAGATCAGCATGCTCTTTAATATAATGGGGTGTGCAGCACTTAAAAATACTTTGACAGAGTTCACTTGGGGGCTGACCTGAGTTATCTGCATATTATCCTGAGTAGAAATGCACAGTTACATGATGGTTGAGGTAATGGTCCAATTTAGGATGTTAGATCTGAAACTGTTCTGCTGACTTCAGTGGCAGTAGTGTTGCTCAGAGGTGCTAGACAAAAAACAGTGATTTTAAGGCTTCTTTACACTATTGAACGAACTTGCCGTGGCAAAAAAGAATTGGAAAAGCAGGGAGGAAAAACCAACCCCTTTCTCTTTCACCTTGGATCTAGATATTCAAGATCTCTTCTGTTTTAACTCTTGTGAGTTAAATGAATGAGAATATAAACTTTGAAATTTAAGGAGGTCAGCAGCATCTACCATTGAACAGTTTGCAAATTGTGTAACCACCGCCCTCTTTCTGCGTACATTAGTAGAAAATTGCTCAAAATAGCTGCGTTATGTCAGAAATAGAAATTTTTATCTAACATGACAAAACTCGTATCAATTCAGATCAGAATTACAGATCTTATCATCACACCATGAATTTGGATGAGTTTTCTACCCTTCTGTTTAATATTAAAACTTCAAGTGAGAGTTCAGAGCTGGAATATTTTTGTCCTTTCTGCCAGTATGAAAAAAGAAAGGAATCCAGAAGTATCTCTTCTTGCCTCTGTGCAAGTTTTTTTAAAAAAAGGATGCGAGTGAAGGGGGTGTTTGCTTAAGTTAAATACCAGTAACGAAAATTATATATCTATTTTCTGTGTGTGTGTATTTTGTGGAGTTTGACTGTTCCTTTCACATAAAACTACTCTAACACCTTTCACTTTTCAAAATACTGTTGCTGTTTTCTGTGTGTGTTTTTCATTTAAGAGCTACAATACTCCTAATTTCTATTACAAATCATGGCATTTGGCAGGGAAAAAGTCCTGGAACATCTCTGAAGAGTCATAAGTTGTTCACTGGGAAAAGTGTTTAAGAACTGATCAAGTTACATGTAATTAAGAGCATGCTCAGGGCTTCACTCCAATGGCAGAAAGTTAATTAAGGAGCTGATAGTGTAATTTAGCTGTGCAGCGTAGTTTTGAATGACTTTGGCTGGAGCTGTTTACAGCTGTTAAGTTGTAATAACTGGCTGGTATCTCCATTGCCAAGCAGATTCTAGAACAGGGGAGAATCCTGAGATCTTCTTCAGATACTGCTTATTAGCTTTCTAAGAAAAAATGAGGAAATATGTGGAGTTTTATGGAACAACGGAATCCTCTAAGCATTTTACTTGTTAAATATAAAATAATATTACCCCACCCCAATAACCTTAACTTTAATGTTAAAAATAGATGACACAAATATGAAAGAATTATTCTGTATTGCTGCTTTACTGTTCTTCTGATAGCTTAATGTCCATTTAGCTTAATAGCTTAATTTATGTTAAGCTTCCTCCCTTTTTCTCAAATCTGCATTCTAGAGAAAAAGCTTGAGAATACTTCAAGGGTCTTTTAAAGAAAAAAAAAAAGTCACAGTTTTACGATCACATGGAAAGAACAGAATATCGATTTCATGATTTCTTTTTGTGAGTATGGAATAGCACAGTTTGTAAGATCGTATTTACCCAAAGGTATCTGGGTACCCAGAGTTGTTCTGATCGATGTCTGTCTATCCTATTTAGACAACCTACTATATGTGCTTATTTGGGGAAATGAAAGTTAGCTGACTCATGTATCTGCCAGATTTCTTGTTTAGTTCTAGGAGACCATCTTTTAATGCATTAGAAAAAGAGTCTTGTTTCCTTAGAAGCTCTAGGTTGTGTAATGAAATCAACGAGACTGAGCTATTTATAGAGACTCCAGGTCTTACTTTTCACAATGACCATTAAGGTTTGCACACACAAGTTTGCCTTCATAACTATGAAGGAAGAGCGATCTAGCAGACTGATCTCTTAATACAGCATTCACATGTATTGATCAATTTTTAATCCAGTGCCATTGATTGATGTGATGGACATCAGTCCTACAGTGGTTCTGACATGGTTTTCTGAAGTGAACCAAACTGTCAGGGTAGTCATGTCTAGTTACTTGGTACTGAGCTCATAGATATTTCCACAGTATGAGTTTGAATTTCTCAGATTCCGAGTGTTCTATCCTTTGTTCAACAAAGAGCTGAAGGCCTATGCTTTATGAGTAGACTTCATTTGAAATCACTTGCTATGATTCAGGTAAGTGAGAATTTTCTGTTATGTTAAAACCATTCCTATCTAGCCATTTTCATTTTGTGCTGTTCATTCAAATAGGTTTTTTGAGATAGTTGTTGGGTTTGTTTGTAGTTTGTTTGGTTTTGATTTAGGTAAATTTCAAGTGCACCGATAATAACTTTATTACTCATTCAGTATTTTCCCATCTAGTTTTATAGTAAAATTAATTTGACTTAAAGTAGACAACAATATTTAATAAAAATAATGTATGTATACTTTCTTACAGTGGCAGAGTTGTATGAGAATTTTTTGTTTCATACTTTTGGAGAAATACTTATGCTATGTAATTAATGTTATTAGGGACTTTATTCCTTTGCTGAATGCTTCTCATAAGACCTAGGTTGCAAACTCAGAAACTGGAATGTGAAATGAAGGTAATACTGTGTAGGCTACAGAGGGTGAAACTTTTAATTTTCTTCTGGTAGTTTTAAATTTTTGTTGTTCTTTCCCAAATTTAAAAGATATTTTCTCCTTACATCCAAAGGTTTGTTTATTATGTATTTACTAAATACAAAAAATGAGTTTTGATGCCATTACCATTTAAAGTAAGGTATGTAGTATACTGAAAACTTGTTTTTCTATATTCAGCAAAATACAGTTTTATTATTTAGCATATAAGTGTACCCCTCACTTTGAGTAGGAGTAGTAGAATTCTCTGGAATGTATAATGACTTAAGTTATGCTTAAAAAGAAGTATGTGGGGAGTGAAACATTCTATGCCTTACCTTTATTTAAATATTCAAAAATGGAGTAATTTAGTTGGATTGTGCWTATTTTTGTGCTTGATTATACTGACATTATACTGAAACAGCAAAACACAAATGGCAGCCTATGTTCATCTTAAAGCAGAAAGAAAACAAAGTTGCAAACATTAACTCCAAGATGGTCTAACTAGCTAGGATACTTTCATTTTGGTAAAAGAAAAGACTTATGAATTGCTGTATATCCAATTATGTGACTATTATGACATGTTCTATATGATTTTGAAACCACTTCTTTGATATCAGCTTTTTACTAGCATTTGAAGGAAATGTTCTCATTTCTCTTTTTGAGTTTTAACAGACATTCTCTATTGAAAAATAGTAATTTTTGTCTATAAATATTAGCTATACAGGAATTTAGATGTTAAATTTAACGTAACCAACAAAAATATTCAAAGTTAAGTTTTTTGTCCTGATTCTGCATATACTTATTTTTCTACACTGTTTGATATGTATCTGGTATTATATGCTGTGTAAAAGCACTGTTGATACAATGAGGAGATAACACTGACATTTCAGAAAATAGAACTCTGCTACTTTGGAAAGAGTAATTGTAACACCAGTTTCTTTGACAGTCTAGTTCACATTTTAGTGTAATACAAAAAGGAAATAACTGTAAATTGTCAAACTACTGGAAATGTAATAACTTAAATCAAGTTTTTGGTTCTTTTTTATCTAGAAACATTAATATCRCTGCTTTTCTGGACCAATGAAACTTGCAACTTTTTAAAATTAAATTTCTTATTACTATGCAATACAACTAGCTGAAATGTAGAATTTGTGGGGGGATCTGCTGTGCTGGAGCAAATAATACTAACGCCTGAGGATATGGTTACTGCAGTTGAGCAGCAAAAATCATGTGTTTAGAAACTTGTAGATTAATTTCTAGTTTTTTACTGACGCTGCTATACTGAGTAACCACTATGCTTTTCAGTATTTTAAACTTTATCCAAGAGGAATATAAATCAATAAAAAGAAGTATATGCTTTTCAGTAGTTTACATAATTCATCTTATTTGGGACTCCTTTGGATTTTATTTTTTTTTATTTAACAGTAAAGCTGAAAGGAAGATTACATTCAAACATAAGCAGATGTTACTCAGTTTCTGCAACTTCAGCCATGTACATAATTTATTAAACCCCATCTTTGTATAATACTTTTTTGTGCTAAAAATTCTATGGTATTTCCTTTATGTCTAATTTTTTTGAAAGACCTATGTCTTTTAAGCATTTCTGATTTATTGGTTTCTTGGAAGTAACTTTTTATTTGGGAGTACATGGATTTCAGTAAATACAGAAATTGATATTTCAGTGAATTTTGCACACTGGCTTGCAGGACATGGGTTTTAGTCACTTTCCTTATTTGTAAACCTTCTTAAGAAGTTGTTCCTCCATAAATGTATTTGTATGTTGTAGATCTTTCACAATAACTTCTGTTGAACTGAAGAATAAGCACTAACTAATTTAGTGCAGCAGAAATCTAGGGCCTAACCTCAATTTGCTATCCTAGGGGAGCATTTACTGTATGAGATGTAACATGAGTATCATGAAAAAGACTTTGAACCAAGTGTCTTTCAGCAGCCAAATTCCCTTTCTTTTTTTTCTTTTTTTTTTGCAGCTAGAGTTGCTACTCAGAGGTAACCATTCTGAACTAGATTTGCATGTGTACAGGATCTTTGGCTCCCCTGGGAAATCTTTATTCCCCATTCTTTTAATAAAAATATCACTGATGACTTCTAGAGCTGATAGCTGTGCAGCAAAACTAAGGAATCTACTAGTAGGCATTGGTCATAAGTACCATCAGAAAGCACCAGTGCAGAGCGTGCTGAAAGGTGAATTGTGCACTCCTGGCATGTTGTTGAATTTCCTAGACATATATTATCTGCCAACTGATGTATGCAGAGGACAGACTCTCCTTGATTGCTGAAGAGCATGCTGCAGATACAAAAATAATGTACAAGACCAACCATTTGAAGTTCAAATTGTGGATTTAAAGGTGGTGGGCCTCATTTGAAGCAGCAGTGTTTAAAAGAAAGTCCTCTGTTCAGGGAGAAAGATTTTTAAAGGACAGAATTAGAGATACACAGGAATATTTGAGATCATAAATTGTTTTCATAAAACAAAACATTCTTCTGAATAGCTTTCAGCATTTTACAGAGAAAGATGAAACAAAATGACATCAAGGAACTATTTTGGTGACATGGTTGCTGACTGCCATTTGCAAGATGTGAAGGGAGAACTGAGCTGCACTGTAATTATAGAATCATAGTTTCTAAAACAACTCTGCGAGGAAGTGTCATGGTAAGAACAAGAAGCAGAAGAGAAAATTACTCAAATGAAAATTGCTCGAAAGAGACATCTTTGGATGAATCACATTCACCCAGACAGAACAAACACTGCACCTGTGCCCATCCAGAAGGTGCACTTTCACAGAATCAAAGAATCACAGAATGGTTGAGGTTGGAAGGGACCTCTGGAGGTCATCTAGTCCAACCCCGCTGCTCAAGCAGGGTCACCTAGAGCACCTTGCACAGGATCGCGTCCAGGCGGGTTTTGAATATCTCCAGAGAAGGAGACTCCACAACCTCTCTGGGCAACCTCTTCCAGTGCTCTGTCACCCTCACAGTGAAGAAGTATTTCCTCATGTTCAGATGGAAGTGTCTGTGTTTCAGTTTGTGCCCGTTGCCTCGCATCCTGTCTCTGGGCACCACTGAGAAGAGTCTGGTCCCATCATCTCTACACCCTCCCTTCAGATACTTATACACATTGATAAGATCTCCTCTCAGTCTTCTCTTCTCCAGGCTGAACAGGCCCAGCTCTCTCAGCCTTTCCTCATAAGAGAGATGTTCCAGTCCCTCAATCATCTTAGCCCTCCGGTGGACTTGCTCCAGTAGTGCCACATCCCTCTTGTACTGGGGAGCCCAGAACTGGACACAGTACTCCAGATGGGGCCTCCCCAGGGCTGAGTAGAGGGGGAGGATCACTTCCCTTGACATGCTGGCAACACTCTTCCTAATGCACCCCAGGATACCATTGGCCTCCTTGGCCACAAGGGCACATTGCTGGCCCGTGGTTAACTTGGTGTCCACCAGGACCCACATCTTTCTCCGCAGAGCTGCTTTCCAGCAGGTCAGGCCCCAGCCTGTACTGGTGCATGGGGTTATTCCTCCCCAGGTGCAGGATCCTGCACTTGCCTTTGTTGAACTTTGAGGTTCCTCTCTGCCCATCTCTCCAGTCATTCCATCACAGAAGGCTATCAGGTTGGTTAAGCATGATTTTCCCCTTGGTGAATCCAGGCTGACTGTTCCTGATCACCTCCTTGTCCTTCATGTGATTAGAGATGGCATCCAGGATGAGCTGTTCCRTCCCCTTTCCAGGGATCAAGGTGAGGCTGACTGGCCTTTATTACCCTGGGTCCTCCTTCTTGCTCTTTTTGAAGACTGGAGTGACATCCCACTACACATGGGATGTCTTGGGACATGGATAGTTGTCTAATGGAAGGGAAATGTGTTCTGGGTGCAGTCCAGTTAGGCCCTTCAACTTTTACCATCTGGAATAATAAGAAAATAAATGTGTTTATTTGAATACACTCACTCCCCTTTCTTTCCCTCCCTGCCTCCTCCTCCAGTATGGTAAGGATGCAGAAACATGAAAAACACTTTTGCACTTTTGAAAAGCTTTTCTTTCCAAAGCAGATATATAGATAGATAGATAAACATTTTATTGGATGTCTTGCCATATGTGGGGTGTGTGTGTGCATTTGTTGTTAGGTTTTTCATGTGCACAGTTAAACCCTTGTTGTCCTAGAGAAGTTATTCATTTAAGTGGGGAAGGTTGGGAAGACTTAAATCAGTTTGTGATAAATGGCCAGTATGTCATCCTTGCCATCTCAGTTTTAGTGAGAGTAGAGAGAAGCTTGGAATTACTTTTCTCCCAAAATTAAAATAGATGATCTTATTCCTGTTCTTTGTCATTTGCTCAAAAAAGTATTTGTTACCAGGGCATGAGTCACTCCTATGGGTATTCATTTCTACTGAGCATTTTTTCTTTCAGTGTTGGAAATATGTCTTGGGGTTTTATCTTGAAGAGTAATATGAACCACTGATTCAGATAATATTTTGCTGAAGTCACGAACCATCTGCTGAATCAGCTCATGATTACAAGATTGCTATCAGCTGATGTGCCTATATGAATGTTAGTGTTAAATAAGTAGGGATGGGGAGTAAATCACAATGCTTTAGCTATTTTTTCTGATATCTCCCTGTGGAGAGACTTCAGGTATATCTACACAGGAAAATTTTATGTTCTCCAAAGATGTGTTATAAATGAGGAGATTGAAGTAATAATGAGAATATAGAAATAGTAGAGCAATAGTAATGCACAGCTGTATGCAAGCAAATTTATGCTGTTTCTCAGCAACGTCTCCAGAAAGCACTACATGCTCATACTTGTATTGCTTTCAGGATTTGAGCTTTGTGTCTGGAGATGATTTGCGTATCTCTATGTGGTACTTTTCATGAAATGTATGCTTATATAACAAAGTACTTAAGTGCCTCTCTATGGAGTAGCTTAATACAATATCACTTTTACTAGCTCCAGTTGAGAAGTTATTGCAGAACAGTTAGTATGCTTGCATGTGCACAGTAGTTAGTTTATTGAACTTACTTTTGAACAACAGCCATTGAAAATGTTTGTGTTGCAGCTAGCAGGATACTTATATTACTTCATCACTGTTGCTTCTGGGGGAAAAAAGTTCAATGACAATGTTATGAAAGTAGATTATTGATGTGTGGTGACTTTGAGGCAACTGAAAATCACCACTCTTTCCAAAAAGGTTCCAAATGTATTTAGCTTATGAATAGTTAAACCTGAAACTTCAAAAATTATTTCARTTATTGATGTGCTTAATTTCCTGAGTTGGTAACTGAATTTTAATTCAAGCCAAGATGGAGTATTTTTGAAACAAGATACTCAACTTGCAAGTTTCACAAATTTTGCTTTCTCTTTCAAGAATACTTTAGAGCTGTCCAAATGCTTATGAGTACCAAAGAAAAGACCCTGTGGAAGCCAGTGGCTCTGTTTACAAATACTATTCATAAATCAATTACACTGCTGTAACATTTCAGGTATTTGAGACAAGATTGAATTCAGGACTCCCCGCCCCCCACTTTCTGTTTGGAGTAAAAGGTATTTTGGATTCCTTTTGTCAGAGCAACTGAAATAGGTGTGAGAGGAGAGGGTCCTGATCTGCAGAGGAAATTCTTTAGACATTCTTTCAGCCATGGTTTATCTCAGCTGTTAACTGAAGGACTAAGAGGAAAGAGAAGAATTAAGTTGAGAGAAAGAGAGGAGAGTTAAAGAGTTTGTACATTGAAAATATTAACTAATAGAAGGGAATTTTTCCCTGTTTGTTTCTGACAGTGATTGGGGAAAAGAGAAAATTTCAAACAAACTGAATGAAAGCATTCTTTGAGATGATGTATATGGCTTTTGCTATATATGCACATACTATTTAATTTGCCTGCTCAGCAGCAAAATTACAAAAGCCTCTTCCTGTCAATATGCTCTTTCAAGGTTCTCAGATAAAGCAGCCTCTGGGAAATAGAGATATGTGTTCAAATAGAACTTTTAGAAGTGTAATTTAGTTTATTTTAGACTACTGCATCTTCCTTTTATCCTGTAAAGGCAGATGACGGGCTTGACCCCAAAGTACTGAAATAAGATCATACTCATGTGAGAAAACATGTGATTGATACCGGATATTGTCATCATTGTTCCATGACAGTTTTCTGATTATGAGACTATTTGAGACAGGTTTAAGAATCTTTACTCATGCTTATAATACTCATATTTGAATTGATATTAGAATAGGAGTTACTAGTTAATATTGCAGTAACCCTTCTAGTTTGTTAAATATGTTCTTGTACTCTCTATTTTCTCTTTTTTTCATTCTGAGACTAATTGGAAGTGGAGGAATTAGCAAGACATTTATCTTTTAATCCTTTCAGCTTTGATTAGTCTTGAAGTTGTAGAGGGAGAAATTCTGCTAAAAGTTTCCATCTTCTGAAAGGTCAACCCTTTTCCAAATAATCTGAGTTGCAGTTAGAAGCAAGAATTGTTATGAAAGGGGACTGAACTTAATAGATTGTGTACTTGATTAAAAGAGCAAATCTGCTATCAGTACAAATTCTGCTACCCAAATGCCTGGGGTTCCTTGCCAAGAGCTCTTTTTTCTTTTTTTTTCTTGTATGAGCCTTACTGAAGTTTTCTTTTTCCCTCCAGCATAATCATAAAGAATACAGTCCAGGCAGGGGTAAATTGCTAACATTATTGTCATAGGAATCTAGAGCCACCAAGCTCTGTAGCTGACCATATTGATTTTGCTGAGTGACTGTTACTATTTGTGCCTTAATTCAGAAGGTGTGCAAGGTCTGTACTCTGTGCTGGTACATCACTAACCCCAGTATCCTGGTCTGATATCTTTGAACATTATTGCAGCTGCAAATAATAAGTAGTCTTGTACCAAGATGTGAAATTTGCTACAGAATAATTTGACCACTCTTGCTGTCTTTCCCACCTTTGTATTTTTCTTTCCTATTCCATCCCCCTGTTGTACATGCTATTTTTTTGGTCATTTATCTGATTATTTATGGCAGCAGTCATTTAGCAGAAATATATGTGAAATTTTCCAGCACTGAGTAATTCTAGGTGGGATTACTCAGGATCAGTTACACTGTAGATTGTTCCTTTCTTCATAACTATGATCATGGTTTTCATGGAGGAATTTCATTTTGATCCAAGTATCAAGTAGCTCTCAAAACTTCATTGCATTTCTCTATGATAGGAAGAAAAGAAGCGTTCTGTGATATGGCGAGAGGAGATTTTTATTTTTTGAACAGTTTTCATAGGAGAARTGTAAGTGAAGAAAAAAATTGATATTTTAGTTTCTGCCTCCTATCACCCCTCCTTCTAGGCTCCACAAAATCTACTGTTGTCATTGTTTGTGTGTTTGCCATTGGAATACAAATTATCAGAACACAAGAAAACTAAAAGAACCAGGTCATGAGACGTTTTAATAACAAGAATTCTGTTTCTTAAAGATTTCAGGAATGACATCTTGTGGTTCCTCATGGCCAGTCACATCTATCACCCTGAAAATCAGGTAGCTAGTAGTAAAGAAACTTAGAAAAAAGACCTGGTTTGTACAGTTCATATATCTTTATGTATTCATTTTTATACTAAAATTATTATTGGGCAAGAAGTAAATCCAGAATATGACTTCCATGGATTGTGTTCGACTGGGGATGCCTTATAGTGTCAGGGTATTTATCAGGGTTCCTTTAAACATCAGAAATTCCTTTTCCATTACTTTCCTTACCTAATATCTATCATTGCATTACACAGCTTCCAGATTATGAATGTTGCTTTCACCAGACTAAATAATCAAAAATAAACCTCTAGTGTAAGACTTCAGACTAGACATGTAAATGGCCTTTCCTTAGGGTCAATCAGATATTGCCACGTTACAAGTGAAGATATTGGTTCCTCTTGCTTAGAAAAATATCAGCATTAAAAATACCTCAAAACTTCTGTTTCAAGGAAAAAAACCAGACGTTAATGACTTTATTTAGAACAACTATTTTTACTAGTTTTTAAAAGGCTAATTCTGACAGAGATTAAACTCTGGTAGCTATATATCACTTCTTTTTTGTTTGGAGTTGCTTGATGTTACAGCCCAAACTATTATATGGAGTTAAAAAGCTACATCGGGGTGGGGGGGGAGGGGAAGTATGTGTCAAAGAAAAGCATTTCTTCAGAAATAGCCAAGTTAGGAAAGGTTTAGTTCTGTTTCTAGTTCTTCTTGCAAAACTTAAGTAAACTTGCTTGTTAACCTAGATAAAGCACTATTGGGTCTCAGTATCTTATGAATATTCAGTTAAACAAGGAAGCCCTAATTAGTGGAAGTGAAATTGAGGTTAAAGCTGAGATTCAACTTTCTGAAATTCAGTAGTTCAAAAGTTAGAGGTCTAGCATAAGCTAATTTGCTGTAGGCTCCCTCCGTAGTCAATCGAGAGAGGTGTCTGCTTTAAATGGCTCATTGTTGTAATCTCATGTATGATGAATCACCCTTTCAAAGTGGCCACCTTTTTTTGCCAAGAAAGCTGGTTGCCCTAGATGCTCTGTATAGATGAGACAGCTAATTTTTAAATTGCTGAAATATGATATAGTTATTCCGCATTAGATTAATGCAATAGACCAAGAGCTAAATTATACATATTTTGATACAAGTGGATATAATGGCAATCCATTTTTCTTCCATAAATTCAGTCTGTAATGAAGTATAGAACCTGCATGTTAAAGAGTTGCTTTACTTTTTTCTATGAAGTATTACACTCGCTTTAATTTTTTAGCCTTGATATGTATAACTATTATATAGCTAGCTGATTAATGTCTCTAAAAATCTGTTCCTCCAAACATGTACTGAAACATGAAAATAAATATTCTGTCACAACTTTCTCCCAGTCCCTTCCACATTTAAGATTATTCCCTAAGAATAAAATATTCCTTTCAGGAACTTTTTAGGGGTTTTATTCTTTTTTTCTATCCTTTAATTTGGGTAAGTTTTCTAATGAATAACAGTAGATACACTTTTAAGTTCACAGCTATGTTGGAGAACATACAATATAGACTTTTAATTAATTATTTCTCAGACTTTTTACAGAAGTGGCTGATTATCAGATTAGCTTGTTTAGATATGAAATACTGCTGCCTATTTTCTGTATGCTGAAGCACTGAAAAGAGGATGGCCTGAAAGTTTTGGAAATCTTTAGAATGCTTCAGTGGGCTTTAGATTGGGCCTTGAAGACAGAAACATTTAATTTAGACATTGTGCAGTATAATGGGCTCAGTGAATATGACTGTCTCAAAATACATTTTTCCCACTATCCAATATAGTACAATACTTTCTCTGAAGCAGATTTAGGCATATATATTTTTGTCAAGAATTCAGTGTTTTTGCAGTACTGCTGCAATCTGTAGACCAGGTGTTACTTTCTTCAGGGAGATATACAAAGAACATTCTCATAAGTGAAATTGTTTGTTAAGGAAATGTAATGGCATAGCTGTGAATTGCTCCTCTTCTAGCATTGAACTAACCGCATTCATTCATTTTCGGTGGTTTCAGAGCGAACCTTCAAAAGCTGTGGATCAGAGTAACAAATTGAGGGGTCAGTAGTAAATTCTGTAGAAAATATAGAAAGGAAGGCAGATATAGTCAATAATGTTTAAAAAACCCTTTACAAATGGAGAGGGATGACACAAATATGAGCTGTAAGACGCATGCATATTGTGTATAGATAAAAATATTCAATAAAAAGATGAAAAAATGAAAACAAGGAATGAAGCAAATGTGTAAGCTAGATGTTGTACTTTCTTTATCAAGGAACACATTGTATGATTTTTATGAAACTGCTACTTTGCCTACAAAGAAAAATTTTGAAACCTGTAAGCTTTACAGTGTGACTGTTTATTTTCAAGCCCAAAGAAAAAAGAGCATGGCCCACTGGGGAGGACAAATTGATTGCATTCAGTTACCTGTGCAGAGATAAAAACTTGGATCTTACCCCAATATGCCCCCAAACATTGAGAAGATGGATGTGAGAAATATTTTCAGTACGTTTTCTGAAATGAAACAGCTTTCCTTATGAACGACTTTTTTTTCTTTCGGCCTACATATCCTTAGCCTGAGAGGCAATGAGAGTTCAAAAGAAAAATATTATAAATATAGGATCCTACCTCAGGGACTTTGATGTAGATGGGGACATAAGGCCATAAAGTGTTTTGATGGCTCATCAACATCTGAAATGTCACAACTAAAGGCATTATTTCTCCTTCAGACGTAAGAAAAGAGGCAGCTGAGCTCTTTTTGCAGAGGATCAGTTCCTTTTTGTCCCACAGAGCTCAGGCATCTGTGGGTGTTTTTTTTTTTTTTTTTCTTTCCTCCTTCTGCACTGTTTAGTGCAGACTCTGTTTAGTCCACAGAGACTAAATATTCTCTAATCCCTTTGAAAGTAATTAACTCTGTTCTGAAGAGTCCTGGCAGATGCTTTCATCTAGAATGTTCCTATCCTCCACTAGTAACCTGGAGAAGAAAGCTTGGTTTCTTAACRCTTCCTCTTTATCTTGGTCTGTATACTGAACAGTTAGTAACTGCCTTTGTAAGTTCCTGTGCTGTGTCCTCACTAGTTCTGGGCGAAAAAAAGTAGATCTTGTATCCTCATTAGGACTTAGGGTGTCCTTAGAGCCAAGAGTCTGCTATGGTTATTTCACTGCTCTTGAAAGTTTTGTTGAAATTAAGCTGCTCAATACCCTTCTGCTTTCTTTTTGCCTATCTAGAGAGTCTCTTGTTAAATTAAGCCGATATAATTATAAAGAGAGTAGTCTAATGATTAGGCCTATATAAAACTCTTAAACCTCAAATTTGTAAGTGATCATAAACAGAAATAATTCCGTCATTATTTTAGGCATAATTACTCTTCTGTAGAACAGAATTAAATTCTTTGCCTTTTCAGTAAATATTTTAATGGCTGTTTCTTGTGAAGTACATAAAGGCATTCTGAAATTTAGAAACAAGGAGCCTCTTCACTTTTAGTTGTTATGACTGACACAAATTGGAAGTTTAGTCATTAAGGAGGTAACACACACTTTTATTTACAATTGTATTTCATTGCATTGAACTTTAATATGTGAAAATAATGCTGACATTAGTGACTTAGTTTACTGGTGATTTGGAGTGTTTACTTTTAGATAACACAAAATTTAAAGTGCTCCAAGCATGAGTCTTTTTTTTTTTTTTTAATACCTTCTTACAACATTGCAGTGAAATTTACTCTTTCTTTTCTGAGATCTATGAAATAAATACGCTGCATGCTAATCAGCTTTCTGTCTATACTGAGCAAATATATAGGAAATCAGGACTCATTACTGTGTACTTTTTAAAATATATACAGGTAGTCTGTATTGTTAAGATGAGCTCCAGTACTACTTTTGTTTCTCATATCAGTGGCTTAGTTGTTATTCTAGAGTAGGTGAATCTGAGTTTTAAAATAAAGAAAAACAGAGATTGCTTTTGACTGTTTGTGGATGTACATTTGTCTTTAAAGGTGTATGTCTGTTTGAGACGAGAATGTGAGATTTATTTTTTGAAGAACATCACAAACTCCAGTACAAAGGAAGGAAAATAATGCTGAATTCCTCCTGAGAGGAGAGAAGTGTATGGACGCTTCCAGAAAGTAGTTTAAAAAGAAAATAAAAATTGAAGGACTGATTAGTGAAATAGCTTCTCCACTGATAAGCCCTTAGGTCTTTATATTACAGAGTTGTGTGAAGAGCAGCTAGACGGATATTTTAGGAGACATTAAAGTGTGGGTTCCTCCCCACCCCTTTTCAGTAGCTAATATTGGCAAGTGGCTGGCTACCAGTCTTGTTGGCATATAATAAAGATATGCCCTGAAAAGGGAGGTTCTGAGTAACTTGTATATCCGAAATCTGTTCTTTTATGACAAAAGACTGCCCATTCACTCCACCACATACTCGGGTATCAGAACTGCTAAAGATACAAATGCAAAAGGTACAAAGACCATAATGCTGTAATTTCACAATGACACAAAGGCACTTCAGAGTAGCAGCTAATATTACAAACGTTATCAGCTTTGCATCAATTCTTTCCTCCATTAACTCCTTTACTATACTAATCAAAATAATTGGATATTTGACAAAAGTGGTCTAAGGCAAAAGATGCTACTCTTCTTTAGTCACAGGCATTTTAACTGTTTTGGAGATGAGAATTAGTTCATTGCTCCATCCACAGTTCATCTTTGAAGTATGTTTGGAAAGTCTTTGTAATTTTGACACTGCAGGCTGTTTTTAATCCTTGCCTCAGGTGTAATAATATGTCTTGTTATGCATAAGTCACAGCAAATCTTATTTCTTCACATCTTCTTCATATGTTTCACATAGATGTCCTTGCACTTGGCTATATTATGCAAAATACAATAAGCAGATATTTAAAATTCTTGCTTTGGTTGGTAGGCAGTCGTTAGAGGGTGATGGACTTTCTCATCTTGCTTTTGGTCTTTTCAAAAGCTCACACAGCTGCCTCTGTGCATTTAGTTAGTGTGTGTAGCAGAACTGGCAGCTTGCTGGGTGTTTGCAATCAGAATACTTTTGTTAGATATGGCAATAATGGGACTGCAGGATTGCCTAGAATGTTCATCAGAGTAGATTAAACTGCTGTTGTCAATGTTGTTTACTGAAAACATAGACCTTATCTGTCAACTCTTAAGGTATTGAGTCCTTTTAAATTTTGCTGTATTGTAACTCTTTGTACAAAAAAGCCCCTCTGCCAGGGGGCAATCTACTAAGCTAATTGGCTTCACAAAAGGATGGCAATAACTTCCGGGTTTGACAAGACGTATACAATTGATGCATATATATCTTTCTATATCTTTCTCTATATATCTGTATATAGTGTGTGTGTGTGTATATTCAATCCTTTGAAATCTGGATAGAAGAATGTGAAAAGGAAGTCTTATGTGTCCTGTTGCATACTGGTCAACTTGATGTCTTGTTCTTCAGAATCACAGAGAATCGCGTATTCTCTGATAATGCTTAGCTGACTTTTGTCTGCCTAGAACTGTGAACAGAAGTTGGTGAAATTCTTAGTGGGGCATTTCTGTGCTGTAGTGTCAGACCTGATTCGCTACAGAGATACAGAAGAACTTCTGTTCTCATCTGACAATTCAGTAGCCACTGTTTATTTCAGGTTTGTTCTGTCTTGATATCAGTTTGTTCAGAGAACTCTGTCAAGAAATGTTCTCAAACAGTCCACTGAATCAAATTCTTTAGGCTTAGAGGTGTATAGTGGCAACATTCTACTTCTGAGTGGTAGTTGTAAGTTATTCTCACAACTGTGACAATCTTACAACTGCTTTTGAGAAATTCCTTTTTTTTTTTTTTTAATTCTGTGATTTTATCCTCTTATTTGCTGTAGTTTTGTGAAATGGACCAGCATGTTATTTCCGTCCTCCAAAACTGCAGACTTTCCTCCTCCTGTACCTTTTTTTCCAGTAGATTAAAGAAGTGATATTCTTTTAGTTTTTCAAATGTCTTAAATCTGGCTGAAGTCTGAATCAGTACCAGTCGTTTGGTAGATGTTCAAAGGTACATGTCCAGAAACTGTGGGAGAAATACCAAGAGAACAGCTCCAGTTGTGTGTTAAAACATGCATGAGGGGTGAGTAAAGAACTGAAACAGTAATTGTAATGCATGTCTACTGCCTTTTAATTACACTGATGCTGATGAGCATTCTTGTTCTCCACTCTAAATGTGGCCAAAGATGGAACTGGCCACCAGAGGGCAAACCAAACACACATGCTCCCCTCCTCTATATATTCATTAAAATCAGCTACAATTGTTCATGTCAACATAATTTACTTTTTCCCTCCAGTCATTGTAAATATTTTTGTCAAGAAAACGTTATTTTTCATTGAAGAGGTTGTGTTGTCTTGGTTCATCATGTGATAACACTAACTTGAAAAGACCACACTGAAACAGTGCATAACTCTGTTCACTGCGAATTATATAAAACACAAACTTAGGTATACATCTTACTGCTTGCTGGATTTTGGTGGCATCTGTAAGTAGAAGGTAGTCTGCGAGTCTTCTGCCTCTCCTCAATATCTGAGCGGATGTTAATATGCTATGAGGATATTAGAGAGGATGTTCTGTATACAGAAAGTTTTTTCCAGTCTTAACGTTACTAAAAACTACTGTTCTGAAGTCCTGAAACTGCAAATAGTGGTGTTCAAAAGGAAATTCCTGTATGTTTGGAATGAGATAGAATGTTAGTGGTCTGTAATTCAAAATAGTTACAGGAGTTTCCTTCAAAATTTTGCAGTTTACATTCACTTTAGATCAAACCAATTTACTAGACAAAATTTAGGAAAGTTAAAATTGGGGCATATATTAAATTTGTTCTCAGTTTATTTATGAAAGATGAATGCATCTCTATGTTATATATTTTTACGTAGAAGTAGAAATAGAGACAGAAAACTTTTCTTTAAAGAATGATGTACAAAATTAAAATCTATTAAGTATACACAAAAATCCAGTCTGAAATAATCTCTAACTATTGAATGAGAAATTCAAATTTTGATTAGTCAAGGGCTTTTAATAAATCTCTGTAATAGTTAGCATTTGGTTCCATTGGAGAGCCATTATTCATAGTAACAGTTGACTACTTTTCTTCTTTGTAGATACAAATAGACTTCTGATTCTGGTTTCAAGTTATTGAAAGAAATTACAGGCAACTAACAACCTACTGTGATATCTCCTGATGGAATTAGGATTAATTTGGTTCTCCTTTAAAGAATCTTTCCTATTTAACATACAATCTTATGGCTGTCGGGTCAAATGATATATGTAATAAAATGCCTTTCTTGTTGGAATGGAGAGTCATAATGACAGACTGCTTTCCTTATATTTCCAGTAGGCATTTGGTGTCAGTTGACACAGAGATTTTAAAATAAGCAAGTGCAATGTTTACTGATACTGAGCAATGACTCAGGATGTTTCTGTTTGAATTCAGGCTTGTACATAGTTAATTTTATTTCATCAAAACTTCAGCCTGGCCTGGAACTGCTAGGACAGCTGAAATAGCAGGATAGAAAAAAATGCTTTTACAGCTTCCATACTGAGAAACTTTGTTTCTGACTTGCATAAGTTTCAGATTTATTAACCCTCTTAAGAGTTTTAACTCTCTTCTTAAAACAATGATTAACATGAGCAATATGCTTATCATACAACTTCTCTGTCATTCTCTTGCAACATTTAGAAATTTTTTTAGCCCCTCTATTTGTTCTTTGGGATTCATATGACCACCTAGAAACTTTGGACTAGGTCCATTTAGAATTGCTGATTTCATAAAGAGACCACTTAGCAGTTGGAAAATGATTCTGACAGACTAAAGTAAGTATTTGACAGCTTTAAGTGGATGAATTATTTTGTAGACAATATGTTGTAAGATAATTATATTTTTGTTCTGTCTGGTGTGTRGAGGTAGATTTTGAACTTTTACATCTAAGGCTAAGGATTTTATTTTCAGCAGCTGTATACATATATCTACTTGTAAGCCTTACAGTATGGGACCAATGACTTTGTGCATTAGGGCTGACATGCTAATTAGGGACCTTGAATGCTTGGTAACTTGAAAAGTCTAAGTGCATAAAATTACATGCAATACACTTATGGTTTGTTTGTTTAGTAGCACTTTGATACTTTTTCACAATGTCTTGGCCATATCCATTGCACTTTAAAAAGCTTTTCGAGAGAGAGAGAGAGAGAGAGAGAGAGAGGGCTAGATGAGCATGTTGTTGTGTAGAGGTGTGTTCCTGAGTCTTTAAAAATCAAACAGAAAAAACAAAAACCCACCAGAAAGTGTCTTATAACAGAAAAATTACATGCTTCAAAGCATTCATTTCACAAAGAGAAGACATACATTCTCTTTCTCATATGTACAGAATTGATTCTAAGGCCATTTCAGATGAACTTCTGTCTTTTCTTCTTTGTCATGTGATTAGGAAGGTTGCTTACAGTTATGGAGCAGTGCAATTTAATGCTGAGGGAAGGAATTACCTCTCAGAAGTCTGTAGAAGGGGAGACCTCTGAAGCCAGCAAGCAGTGAAAGTGATCAGAATCTCAGAATTTTTAGAAGTTGCATTGCAGCTTATAAGACATAAATCCAAATATCCAGTGTTATTATTCAAGATTTAGTTATTTTGTTGAAAAATATTGATTAGTCATCTACTTCTTTCTGCTTAACAACTCTGGAAAAGTCCATTTCTTAAACTGCACACCAAGTAAGGAAGTGTGAGTGTGACCTAAGGGAAAGAATAGCCTGTAAGCAGAATGAGTCTTCCTTTAATTGTGGCTTCACTCTTAAATAGCTGGGGATGGGAGATAGAAAGGTGAATGAGGGGAATTTTTGTTTGGAAATGCAAGCTTTTCAGAGAAAATTTCAGCATAATGACATTTTTCCACTTTCTACTTTCCAAAGATTTTGTAAGATACCTGCTTGTGTCTCATCTCTGTGGTGGATCAAAGAGCTTCAAGACTTATTTGATAACCTATTTGGTGCTTTCCTGCCCTCCCCCAACAGAATTTGTTTGAGTTATCTCAGAACAAAATTTTTTTGGATTTGAAGGAGATGCAACTGAAAATAATTTAGAATTAACTGACTTACATTCACAGATTCTGATCCACTCTGATTAAAAAACATAGTGGAAGAAACCTAGACTCTCAGTGAGTGTTTCCAAGTGATTCATATGAAGTAAACTGTAATGCCTGCTATTTGTGAAAGTTTTCAAAAAGTATGCCTTCCCTTTTCTTTTGAATTAAAACACAACAGTTATGGGTCAAACAACAACTGTCTGTTATTTTGGCAAATTGCTCTAAGGTAAAGATGGGTCTTGCTATATGTACAACTCTCCAAATAGATTTTATTCCTTTTCTTTTCCAAAACTGGTGAGCACATGAAAATACTCTGTATATTCATTATATACACTTATTTTTTTTTAATCTTTGAACACCAATATTTTTAGGAGTATTCTATAAGAATTCCTAGTTAATTGCCATGAAGTCCCTCAGAGCTGTTCTGTAGCAAGCAGCCTTGCATTATAGGAAAGAATTGGTTACATTACAATTGGAAAAATGAATAGTCTGTATTCATTTTCACAATTTTATAATGGGGGATATAATTTGTAATACCCTAATACATAATTGATAATTTGAAGGAAAAAAGAAATCAGTCCTAATGTATAGTTAAAAAACAAAACAAAACAGTGCTTTTGGCATGGACCACTGAAGGAGGCATACCTGTGTTATTACACAAGGTTCTTTTATGAGTGAGTATTGAAGCATATTTTAGAATTCATTTGGAAATTGTTTGTTTCATGGCATTATAACCAACTCCTGTCCTAAGTGGACTCCGGTGTGTATTGTTAACCCCCATTTCCTATCCTTTCTTTTTTTTTTTTCTTCTCTTTTTTATGAATGGATTTGGTCAAGCTGTTCTTGTTCTTCTGGAATAGATGTGGGGATGCCTACTCCAAAAGAAATCAGTCCTAGAGAGGAAAAGTATTTTTAATGTGTCTGCAAAAATTATAACTTGCTATATTTCATAGTTTTTTACCTGTGCTTCATGAACAGTATAGTGAACAACACAGTTTAAAGGGATGTGGTTCATAACTTAAGTATTAACTAAAGTACTGAGACAAATAAATTCCCCCAAAATGTTCATATCCACAGAGGGATTGCCAGACACATCAGAAAAACTGATGTAGATGGCTTTTCTCTGCCTTTTCTGTTTCCAAATAGAAGGGATTCTCAGTTGAACCAGTTGAGATAAATACGTAACAGTTCAAGGATGGAGCATTGGAAAAATAAGGGCTCTTCTATAGTTGTATTCCTTTTGACTACTCTAGTTTATAATAAATCAAAACTGCCTCATATATGGCGCTGTCAACCTGAACCTTAGTGACTGAGGATGCAAGTCTTCTGTCTGTGATACAAGTCTTTAAAAAAATTTTAGAAAGCTGACATTTTTAGATAAACCTAAACAATTTATTCTTTCATCATTGTGAACATATGCTGTATATACAGCTATATGATGCAACATTTCCTTTGGAGGTTGTTTGTTTGTTTAACGAGCTGTCTTATTTCCAAGGGTATTTTTTATTATTTTAGTAATGTGCAATTAGTGAATTATAGACTGCACCTGAATGAATAATTGTTGTGGGAAGAAGACTCTGCATCCACTTTATAATTGTCTTTTAAACACTACTTAATGCAATCAAATCTGTAGTTATACACATTCAGGTTCTTGTCTCTCTTCTCTAGTGCCTTCTAGGTGTATCCTTGTGTAAGTAAACCAGTTGGTTTATTTGATCTTGTAAATACTGTGGGGATTTAAAGTTCAAGGACTTCTAGAGCAAAAAAAAAAAAACAACCCCCCCCTCTATTGACAGACAAAGCTGCACAGGTGCAAGGTTGCCTATTGCTTTTATGATGCTAGCTACTAGTACACTGTTTAGTAATTCTTCTACATTTGAAGTGAGTCTGGACTTTTTCAGGGGTCACTTATCCACCATTTTATCTTCTAATTAAACATAATTGGACCTGATACTTTTACAGGGTAGTATCTGAAATAACTATATCCACGTCTCTGGAATATTTTCTGCAAATGTAGCAGAGTTGAGAGAAGAATTAAGTTTGATTTGCTAAGTTATGTAAGAATAAGATTGTTTGGAATGAGGACATTCAGTCCATCTATATACATGACGTTAAGATTCTGATTGGATTTCGTGCAAATTTCTGTATTTCAATTGTCTCCTTCTGTATTTTCTTCCTCTCATAATTAAATTATTCTTAGCAGAAGTATAAGAGGAATTAAATAAGAGGATTTAATAAGAGGTAAACTGTGTGACTGCCATATGTGCTCTTGAAAAAGGGCTCTGAAATAGTGGTACAAGATGTCAAGGTTAGAGAATGGCTTTGGGATGACATTATTCCTGTTGTATAGTTATTTACCTATGAATTTTATAAGGTAAAGGTATGTTAGGCAAACACCAGATGAGCAAAATTAAGACCTTTAGAGTAGAACTCAGTTACCTAAGCACAGGCATCTAGTGTCCATTTAGATGCCATAAATTATTTTGTCTGTTCGCCACCTGCCACATCAGGAGCACAGGTTACTCTTAGATGTTCTGTCATATGTGACAGCTCCATGCTGAATCTCCTAGGTAACACAGTGTTTAGGCAGCTGCATCCCATGTCAAGCTCTAATGTGAACTTTTTCATAAGGTAAACAAAGGGTTAGAAGTTTGAAAAGCAAAATTTAATTTGCAATGTAAAATATGGCATCATTTGTGCTTTTGAATGTAATATCAAGTGAAGAGATTCAATTATCCATACACAAAGTGTTTAGTACCTTTTCCTTAAGACAGTCTGACTGATGTAAGGTTTCCTGTGTTTTTAGGATAATATTCCATATTTAATGATTTTTGTAAGTGTTTGGCCCATCGTATAACCTTCATCAGCTTGTTCTCAAGTTTAATTAAGCACTTAATAGCCAACAGTCAAAAGTTTGGTTTTTACCACAGACATCAAAAAGAGCTCCTGGTGTCTGTGGTATAAGGCAAATTATAAATCTTTGGTTATTCTTGTCTATGAAAATTCTCCTGTTTTATCAATCAACTCTTGTTGAGTGACTGCTTGTTTTGACTGTGACTGTTGCTAGCATATTGCGCCTAATTCTGGTGTCCACATCATAAACGAACAGGTTTCTACTGTGATACCTGTCCTTCCAGTTAAAGGTTTCCTCTTTATATATTCAAGGATAGCTTGAATCGTTCTTTTGGGTATCTATCTGTACTGGTTATTCACAGATTGTCTACAGTGTTCCTCAAGTCAGTGATTAATAGAATAGAGTCCTGTCCTATTTGAACAGAACTTTACTTTTTGTTCTTAGGTTTATGACTTTATATGAGACTATTGAAACATGTACTGTTGGCTTGCACCCACCTTACCTGTGTAGTTCCATGTCATTGTCTTGCCTTCTGCATTATCTCCTCATTCTTGTTTCAGCTATGTACTTTTAATTTCATATTTTATTTAGTTGATAAATACTGAAAAGATAAAAATGCCTATGGTCAGGAACCTAATGCCCATAGCTTGTAGGATGCTTCCTACAAGAAATAAACTGGATGGTTTCCTGTATGTAATTACAAACAGTAAATTATGGGTTTAGAAATGTAAACTATTACTATGTGTTATGTTGCTTTTGCATTACTGAAGTACTTTAGTTAAGATTGCCTCATATCACATACATTACAAAAAATTATCTATATGAACTACATGTGAGAAAAAGCACACAAGTCAAACTACCCCAGCAGCCTATGTCTGATAGTGACTAATAACAAGTGTCTAAAACAGCAGATGAAGGCAGTGAAGCAGATAAATATCCTTCCACAAAATGTCTTTCCAGTCTCCAAATCATAAAAATCTCCTTAAAAATATTATTTTCTGAAAATCCATACTGTTGTGATATCCTTCTATATTTCTTTAGTCTGGAATAGCTGCTCCCTTTTTTTGCCTTTCAAGGCTGTAACTGCACTATTTATCCTCTTAAATATTGGTAGGGTAGTGGATTTATTTGATATTCTAGACCTTATACTGTGCAGATGTTTTAAAAATTAAGATCATCACTCCACATAACTTAATTATGTGAACCATACCTAATTCATGTGTTTCCCTAGAACTTAAACAGGGGCTGGCTGGACGTCCTGATTAAAAAAGATCAGATATCTGGTTACTTTAGAATAGAAGGGATTTCACCAGTTATCGCTACATTATTTGGGTTCTGCCCAAGCAAGAACAAAAGAAAAAATATTTTGGATACTTTTGACTTTGCTGATCTATTGCTGACAATTCAAATGTTTTCATCTGATAATGAGGCAGAAGCATATATGATAGTTTTGTTCTTAACATACTTTAAAGACTCCTTCTGCTTTCCTTAATGTTGTTGACCATATATTTCTCCTTTTTTTTTCTCTGTATCAGTTATTTTCAGTTTCCTAGCACTTGATTTGTATCTATGGCTGTCAGTGATCCCTTTTGAAAGCTTTAAAAAAAATTAGTCTTATTTCCCTGTAACACTAGACGGTTTTAACTCCTATGATTAGCTGTGGGATTATGACTTTTTGGAAATCAGTGATGTTCTTGAAGTCTCAGTTGTCACTCGCATTGCTTGTTTGGTTTTTGTTGTGTAACAATGAAACATTTCTAACTGTTCTGATCAAGCTACAATCAACTTTTCATTCTTCTTCTTCTTACCTCTAGATAATGACTGCTATACTTTGAAATAGAGCTACCCCGTGTTAGATGCAATGCTTTTGAGTTAGGAAATTATAATCTGTAATATTTAGAAATTCTGGAGCTATTTGAATTCTAGCGGTACTGATTTTATCACATTATCAGATAAGAGGGAGAAGGATAAAACAACAATTTACCAGAGAATTTGTTAACTGAGTACCATAGTGCTTTGTATCCTATTCTTCTGTCATTCTCATGTGTTCTTATCATCTAATCTGTGGTCTTCAATAATGAATAATATTTTCAGGGTGAACTTGATAGTCATGTTAATATACTCAGCTCTCATTAGATATGACGGTGATGCTCTTAATTTTCTTATTTTGTGTGGAAACAGAAAAATTATAGAATGTGGTAGTCATGACTGAATTTACAGTTTGCTGGCTATAGTTAGGCATTTTTAGAAGATAGGTGTTTTTTGTACTTTCTTTTAGCATCAAACTTATTTGTGTGAATTGATATATTACTGGTATAGCAAACAGGAGAGGTGTAGATAGCAATTCAGCTTAGATCAAATCCATTCTAACATTGGTTAGTTGTATCCAAAGGCATATTTAACTTTTTCCTTTTATCACAAGGATTTGAGTTAGAATAATTTTATACAGTGTTGTGTATTTTTAAGCAGCACACACTGGCTAAGTGTTACTTGTTCTCTTCACAGATCACTGACATTGGAAAAAAAATAGCATAGACTAACATCATGAAATTTTCTGATAATGTAGGGAACAGTCAATACAGAAAGGAAGGGAGAGGAGAAAATCAAAATGATTTCAATAAGCTGGAAATGTAACAGTTAAATCGCCTATTAAATTCATTTTGGAGAAACCTAAGATAATGAGGCCATTGATAAAACCTTAGCAAATACAATGGGCCCTCAGTGGCCATATCTTATAAAATGATAAGTCAGAGATGTATTTTGGAGTACTGGTGGTCTTAAATTTTGGAATGGTGCCTTGTATCCCCAGTTTTGGAATATATAGACCTCAAATATGAGACAAGAAACAGTTTTAATATTGTGCTGATCACTTGAGAAGTTGCAGGATGAGTTATGTTCTACACTTTGGTCTTTTATTTTTGTATAAATAAACACAGCAAAAGGCAATGTATAGTTTTCAATAACTCTAGGGTTATCCAGATGCTGCATACATGAAGTATATTTTTGGTATGTGCTCTTTAAGAATTTTGAACTTATACCTCATTTAGGTTTGCTACAGAAATAATTGAAGCTGACATTACAGAGCTGCCTTGTATATATCAAGGAAAAGAGAAAGTAGGGGGTATAATTTCGGGACTGGTGGTGGCAAAACAGAATGTGTTGGCACGTGCCAGAGTTTTGCCACTTTTGTATGAACATGCTTATGGTTTTATGTTAAAAATGTTGTATTGTTCTGTTTTTATCATATAGTGCAGAAATCATTCCATTTTTTGTTTCAAATACTTTAATTCTATTTTTGCATCCATAAAGCTAAAATAATAGCATAAAAACAAGGTAATTTTAAAAGGCAGACATTTGAGTAAATGTTATACTTTGGTAGAGTATTTGGTTCTTAAGAAATATAACCCTGTCTGTAGTAAGAAAAGCAAGTGTAAACTTAAAATGCCCTGCTTATACCAATCAAGCTTTTTTTCTTTTCTTTTTTTTTTTTTCTTTGAGGTCTGCAGAGCTTACACGAGCCTCCTGTCAGTGTAGAATCTTTAAAGGAGGCACCAGCTATTCTTCATTACTTCAACCTTAGACCTCTAAAACTTCACTAAGTGACAATTTTCTATCCTCCCTCTTGGATGTTACAAGCAGCTACTGCATCTTATAATTTCAAGGGGTTTTTGTGGTCTTAGATTAAGATCATTATTTTTTTCTCTCAACTTTAAGCATAGCTATTCTTTACTTCTCAGCAAACCTGTGGGTATTTTTTTTTCTTTCCCTACTTCTCTTCTAAGGAAGAGTGACATGATCTCTCACAAATTGATAACTTTTTGGAATGCAACATTTAATACCAGCTGTGGATTACAATTGCTGCACTACAAACCTGTTAGAATAACTGACCTGTTACAGCAGAAGAAAAACTTCACTGCAGAAGATCTTCTAGTTCTGGAGCTTTGGAGGAGTCCCAGCAAAGCAAGTGGTAATGGGAGGCAGAAATTACACACTCTCTGTGATGCTGTATCCAACTTGAGAAATACCTTTCAGGTATCAGGACATAGCAGACGATGGATGGTAGGGCAGAGGTCTCTTTATATGTGAATCTTCCTTTTCCTCATCCCAGCTCCCCGAGTTTGTATAAGGGACCATACAGACTGTTTTGGTTGTAGTATAATAGCTTGTATATAATAGCACCATAACCTCAAATAAGATTTGGGAGGGGAAGTATTCAGTTTGTGTTTTCCTTTCTTTAAGATATGTGCTCAACTCGAGATTATGGACATTTTAGTTTAGATGTGTTTTATATTCTAAAAAAAAAAAAAGCTGATTTAGGTTTGAACAAAATTATAATAATAAAAAATCCTCATCCTAAATATTGTTAGGAGGAAAATGCAGATTCTGGCCAATACCTACCAATGTAATGGACAGGCTGATTATATGCGCTGACAGCAGTACACAGGTATGTAGCCTTACACCATCCCAACATGGGCTTCGAGAATGGAGAGTTGTGCGCTAAGAAATCTGCGTGCTAATTTTCCTTTAGAATTCAAGTTAGGTAATGACAGAAAAGAAGCAAACAGTATTTGTAAGTCTGGAAGCAAGCATTCAACAGCTGTAGCTACTTTACTGATGCTTCTGTTACCCTGTTCATATCTTAAATGGCTTCCCTCAAGGCTAAGTAAAATCTCTGCAGCTTTGAATCCCTTGTTTCTTGACAGAGTTCTGTCTCTTATTTCTTCAATGTTTGTTTCCACTACCATCCTGCAATGAGACCTGTTATGAGAGACAAGAAGACCTTCACATAATTTGCCTTCATTCTTTCTATAAGAGCACTTTTTTAAACTTTGATTTGCTGCTGTAATTATACATTGCTTATAGATGACTGGAGTCAGGGACTGCTGCTTCTTCCAGACTTCAATTTAGTTTCTAATTTGGAAGCGTTAGATGATGAATTAGTGCTGAATTACTCCCCCACATATATTCCTCCCTTAAAAGGACAATTACCCACTTCATCAGTGTTGACTGAGCTGAGTGCTTTCTTAGTCCTCTGTCCCGCTCATTTGTGGTAGTGTTTTTTTCTTCTTGAACTACATGTGCTCTGTCTGTTTTTGACCAAAACAGCTGGAGTTGAGGCAGACAGTTTATTCCAATTTGTATGTGCAGTATGGCATATATGCATCTGTAGAACTTGTTTTGATGTACTGAATTATAGTTTCATCTTTTAAAAATCATTATTGTCCTTTAACTTTTGAAGAGTTTTTGAAATTATGCTGATGGATAAGATGTACATGAAGATTTTAGTAAGTTTTATTTTTTTAATGATTTTTTTGAAAATATGTATCAAGATGCAGCACGCGCTGTCAGATATTAGCACTCTTTACTGCAAATCAGGATTTACTAGGGGACTTCGGTTTTTGCGGTACTTGACAGGTTCTTGCTTAACAAACTTAAAGGTTGCAGGAGCTGTAATACGAAACTTTCCCCGTAATGAATGTCATAAGTTGCAGAGTTGCATGTCTGACCAGTTTCAGGAATTCACCCTTACTGTGTATTTCTGATTACTCAGCTAAGTGCTTCCCTTGTGCTTTGTCAAAGGTATAATCCTAGTAAGACTTAAATGTTGAGAGCTTTACTTTTTCTTCATTGTTAGTCTGTTTTTCTTGTGTCACTGTGTTGATTAATAATTGTGTTGTTTAGTTGCTGTTTATCAGTGAACAGAAAACGCTGGAGACCTAAGGCTTTTGTTTAGAATGGAAATTGCAACACGCTGCTGTTGAAGTTACGTTTGAAGAGTCTCTTGCTTTTACTCTCTCAGTTCGCTTGCTTGTAATCTTGTGAGAGAATTACATGGAAGAGAGAAGAGAGAGCAAAACAACAGTACCATTTATTACTAGCAGTGAAGTTTCTACTTCATTTTGTTGTGTTTTTTTTCTGTAACTAGTCCAGTTAATACCCATCCAAAATTTAGATAATGAGTTATGTAAGATTGCCATTACTGATTTCTGTATCACATTTATGTGTATTAATTTGATTGTCATAGAAAATTTACACAATTAAATTGTTTTAAATCTATTGTGTTTTTAAAGTAATCATATATAATGTCACCTTGATTTCATTTTTGTGATTTCTGTTTTTTTGTGATTCTGTTTTCCTGGGGAAACAGTTTTCAAAATTTTCTTGACTTTTCAATTGGATAGGGTTCTTCCAAAAGGAATCACAAATTCAAGTGGTTATAATAATTGCATATTAATTTACCTTTTGAAAAATATTTTCCATGAAGCCAGATTTGATTTACTAAAAAATTTCTTTTAGAATTTTGATGTTAGTTTCATGAAATAGTTAGGATATAAAATATTTATAAATACACATAGGTGAACAATAATAGGAAACATAAACTTCACAAACATGGCAATAAGTCTAAAGTATTTATTRCATCTCAGTAGAGAGATCTTGGAGTTTAGTAGGAAATGCTATGAGAATGACAGCTTATGACTCATCTGCCAAAAAAGGGGCAAACTATGTATTAGCAACTACTAGAAAGCAATAGAAAACAAATCAGAAGACACAGTTAAGTTACTGTATAATTCCATGAGGCACCTTGTATATTCTCTCCCCCCTCTTCAGACAAGATATAGTAGAACTAGAAAAAATATTAAAAAGAGCAAAAGTGATGCACAGTATGAAAAAAAGCGTATACTCCTAAGGAGCAACTTAATATTCTAAGACTCTCAGTCTGGAGAAGAGGCAGTGAAGCAGGGGTTTTGCCCTGCTTTTATCTCAAGAGAGACCAAATTTGTCTGTCTGTCTATCTGTATCTATTCTATAACAGATAGCCATTTGTTCTTGGCTCCTGCTGGAGATGGAATCTGGACTAGACAGCCCTTTGGGGCAGGGTTTAATTACCAAGACACAAGTATCTAGTGCCATGTGAGATACCCTAGAAGCCAAGGTATCCACAAAGAATAACCCAGAGTGAAATGGGGCTTGCTGGAGAGTCATGGCCTTCTGAGGTGACAGGAAAAAGTCCAATGGAATTCCCTATGTAGCCTAGAAAGGCATTAACTGTATATAGGCAATTGAACCCAACTGTTGATTTTTCTCTTTAATGGAGAAGATGGATCAACTGATTCTTATCAATTCTAGATTTAAAATTTTGAGTGAAATGGAAAAGATGAACAAGGACAATAATTCATTCCTTCTTTAATGAAAGAATGGAATGAGACTTGAACGTAGTGGACTGAAAACAAATGGAGATACTTTTTATATAAACATAATTAAACTGTTTCAAACTACATGCAACACAACACTGTAGATGGGAAAAATGTACCTTGGATTCAAAAGCACTTGGGAAGATTCATGTAAGAAAAATCTAAGAAAGGTTATTTAACAAAAGGAAACCACCTCTGTTTATGGAAGTACTTCAAGCTCCAAATTTCTGTAAGCAGTGAGGGTACACTACAGGACTATGACTACATACCTGATCTGTTCTCACGCTTTCTTAGACATTTTCTGTGGGTCCCTGATAGAGGCCAGGTATGAGATTAAGCACAATTCATATCAATTCTTGATTTAAAAATCCTTAGCGATACCATCAATGTAGACAGTTTAAAAATGTGATAATCCTTTTTAATCATAAGAAAAAAACTTAAATGATTGATTACTAGGTTCAAATCACTATCTTTTTTCTGCTTATATTCCCTGATTATAATCTTACCTTTAATTTGCTCAGTGTTCTTTACAAAAACATCTGTACAAAGAAATAAGATGAAAGATTGTCTCATGAATTTGATGATAAAATGTGTATTTCTTTTGGAATACAAATTGAATTTGGATTTCAGAGGAACATAGGGCCATAATCTTATGGCAGCTTAGTCCTGATAAATGAAACATCAATTTCTTTTCATAGGGTATTTTTAAAAAGAAGCTTGTAACGTATATAATGTAAATGGAAGTATTTAAATGCTCAGGAAGTTTAACAGACTACAAGATGGATTCATTTGAATTTTGAAAGAAAAGAGAGTTCAATAAGTTTTGACAAAGAAAATATGAAATACTGTGTGCCATAAGTAATGGGATGCTTTTGGAAACATTAGTGGGTCCTCAGTCTTGACAGAGACCATGCATTTTGAGAACAGAGAAAAGATATTTTTCATTGAATCAGTGTTCAGCCTCACAGGAGAAATCCCTRGAGTCATAGGGGCACTGAAAATTTTATTTTCCATGGCTTTGCCAGCTCTTGCAAACATACAAGCCATGTGAATTTTTTTATATAATCCAATTGCAATGGCAATGCTACTGGTGATCAAAAAGAATTTAGACGATAGATGGTGGTATCATGACACCTTTCTAAAATGTATAGCTGCAGTTACTCATTCATAACACTCATCCTCTGTAAAAATATGTGCCTTTAAAAAAAAAAATCACGTGCAGTTCATGTGATGTAATTTTCCTTGCTACTTGGTGAAAATCAAGCTGGCAAAAAACAAAAGGAAACCAGCAAACCAAAACAACAACAACAAATACTTGTCATTTTTCCTTTACTTTTATTGTCTTTGATTCCTCTTTTTCTGTTTTTCTTACTTTTATTCCAATTAGAAAGGAAGACCTGCAGAGCAATAAACACAACCATCATCTCCATTAATGAATCTCAAAGCACTAGCCCAGGTCTGAGAAATTCCAGTCTCCCATATTTATCACCGTACTTGCTATGAACAGAACTGCTGTGGTAGGTTATAGTAATCAAGGAAAAAGAGTGGAATAATCTTAACTACAGAATATCACTGCTGCACCATGGAACTCACTTTTCTTTGGGGAACTGGTGGATAAAACACCAGGTGTTACTGCCTCTGGTTACTGATTCTGGTAAGGAAGACTCTTTCTATGATTTCAGATTGTATTGCCCTTACTGTTGAGATAGCTCAGCATCTTTCAAAACTTCATATGTCATGAATAGGATTTGACACGTGACTTTCTTCTTTCATTAGTCAAGTTTAAAATTTTTTTTGCTATTTTTATTTTTCTTCATTTGTAATATATGCTATTCTTTTCTCTGGGAAGCTAAAGGAGTGGACATTTGCATTTTCGGAAGGCAGGCGGTGATGCCTTTGAAATGTGGACCCTTAAATCATGATGCTTTCATTGATTTTACAAGATACCTGAGAAAGAAGAATACAGAAATACTCTGGAGAGAGAATCTTCCAGGCAACATCATGCCTGGCAGATGTTTCATCACGGGCAGAGCTATATTTGAACGCACTGTCAACAACTGGGTCTAAACAATGAGCCTTGAAGTTCATTGCAGAGGGGTTGGCACTGGATGTAAATTATAGAAATGCCTAGAGAATTAATTTCTTCCTGGTACACTTGCTTGAAATAGATGCAATAACTGTATGAGTAATTGGCTTTGTCAGTCAAAAGATGCATGTTTTCCCTTGTGTGGCCAGAGGAAGTTTAACCCCAGCCCTACAAATGTTTGAAACTTTCAGATATGATTTGGTTGGAAGGACCTCCTTCAGTCAAAATTTTGTTTTGCTGAGTATTTTTAATAATCCCACCATTTCTTTTTTACTTGACAACATCTGATTTTTCACGTATTGTTCCTGAAGTATGACAGATAGACCCACAAGGAATGTTCAAGGAGTGGGAAACAATATTCTTGATTTAGAATTTTAAGGCCAGGAGGAATCAATATTCATTTATTCTAACTTCCTGTTTTATATAGGCCAAATAATTTCACTACTAATCCCAGAAAAATAAATAAATCCTTAATATTCTCAATCTCATTTACAGCTATCAGGCTGACCTTCAGGACATTAAAGTTACAAAGTCAAGGTTTCAGAAGTTATGAAATACTGAAAAGAAGTTTAAAAAAGAAATAAGTGACCACATACCTTAACTGATCCTTTTGTTGATATGCAGTGTGAGAGAGAGCCTAACTGCATGCTTACCTTTTTTTCCCCCCATTAAGTGAAAGGGATTCACTGTGAGCTGGAGATGAATCATGCTTGCCTTTTGAAGGACTTTTGAAGCATCATGCTTGTGCTTCAGTAATGTTTCAGAGTACAGAATGTGTACTGAATAAGGTACAGAACTGCAGGAAGAAAAAGGAAGGACTCTAGGGAAGTTAGTTGATATTGGAAGTCATGTCCACTGAAATTTCATTTCTTGGTCCCATGTTTATTTCTTAGTATAAACACCCCACTTTTTAAATATTTGAGCTTTCCAACTTGAAGGAAATAGTAAGGTACTCAGTGTGTAACTTAGAGGTTAAATGAGGAAAATGACTTTTGAAAAAGCAGTAGAGATGTTGGGCTAGTAAAAGTTTCATGAAACGAAAGCAATGGATCAATACTGTAGCATCAGTATGTCTAAAGGAACATGCATTTGGTCCCCATGCCTGAACAGAGTGTAACACTTAGAAGTCTGATTCTAGATGCCCAACCTCATTCAAAGCTTTTGGAAGGAGATCCCAAATGAGCTTTGTATCTGCAAAACCTAGAGAAAGGAAAAAATAGTATCCTCAACATGAGTACATCTATAAATCAATTTAAATTCTTAAAAGCAATGTTATTTTAAAACATAAGAGAACCAATTAATCTGGCAGAATAAACTGCAGAGACTGAAAGTGAAGTTTCAGTAAGGTTTCTTTCTTAGGAGTTTTTATAATGAATTACAAAATTCAAGAAAGCAAATGTCAGCCCTATCTTCAAGAAGGGAAAGAAGGAGGATCCAGGGAACTAGAGGCCAGTCAGCCTTACTGTAGTCTCTGGGAAGATGATGGAGCAAATAATCCTGGAAACCATTTCCAAGCGTATGAAAGATGAGAAGGTGATTGGAAGTAGTCGGAATGGATTTATGAAGGAGAAATCTTTCCTGACCAGCCTGTAGCCTTCTGAGATTAGACAACCAGCTTGGTAGATGAGGGGAGAGCAGTGGATGTTGTTTATCTTGACTTTAGTAAGGCTTTTGACACTTCCATAGCATCCTCTAGACAAACTGATACTGGACTGACTATTTAAATGGACAGAGAGGTGGATTGGAAACTGGCCAAGCTGCCACACTGAAAGTGATGAGCAGCATGAAGTCCAGCTGGAGGCCAGTCACTATTGGTGTACCCCAGGGGTTGTTACTGGGGCCAATGCTGTTTAACATCTTCATTAATGACATAGATAATAGGATAGAGTGCACCCTCAGGAATTTTGCAGATGATACAAAACTGAGATGAGTGGCTGATACTCCAGATAGTTGCACGGTTTCTTAGAGGGACCTCARAAGGCTGGAGAAATGGGCAGAGAGGAACCTCATGAAGTTCAACAAAGGGAAATGCAAATGCTGTACCTGAAAGAAATAACTTCATGTCCTAGTACAGGCTGGAACCCAACTGGATGGAAAGTAGCTTGGCAGAAGAAGATCTGGGGGTCCTGGTAGATAACAGGTTGACTGTGAGCCAGCAATTTGCCCTTGTGGCAAAGGCCAAGTGTCCTGGGCTGCATCAGGAAGAGTGTCACCAGCAGGTCAAGGGAGGTGATACTTCCCCTCTCCTCAGCACTGGTGAGATGCCATTTGGAGTGCTGGGTCCAGTTCTGGGCTCCCCAGTACAAGAGAGACCTAGACATGTTGGAGAGAGGCCAGAAAAGGCCACAAAGATGATTAAAGGAGTGGTGAATCTGACATYGGAGGAGAAGCTGAGAGAGCTGGGACTGGTTAGCCTGGAGAAAAGAGGGCTCAGAGGGGACCTCATCATGCTTATGAATACCTGATAGGGAGGAAGTAAAAAGATGGAGCCAGACTCCTCTCAGTAGTTTCCAGTGAAAGGACAAGAGGCAATGAGCACTAATTGAAATACAGGATATTCCATTTAAACATCAGAAAAAGCTTCTTCCCTGTGAAGGTGGTCAAGTACTGGAACAGGTTGCCCAGAGAGGTTGCAGAGTCTCCATCCTTGGAGATAATTCAGAACTTGACTGGACGCAACCCTGAGTGATCTGCTTTAGTTGAGAACAGGGTGGTGGTGGTTGTTGTTGTAGGGTGGTTGTTGTTGTAGGGTGGTGGTTTTTGTGTTTGCAAGGGCATTTTGATATGTCTCAGTTACAGGGAGAACATGTGACAAATAAATGACCGATGACATCAGTCCAGGCATATGTTATATACAAAAAAAAATTTAAGTTTTGTAGTAGGCTGTGTAAAATTTCAAAATTGACAGAAGTCCTGCACAGCTTTTTGCTTAATGAAATGATACAAATCTTAGAATTGACTGTTTTGTAGTGTCCTTCTTTTTCTTGTAAAGAATAAGAAAATATACTGTTACTCTGTCTGTTGTTTCTTTCTTACAGACGTAGGTTGTTCAAGATGAAATAAAATCATCTTGAGTTTTAAGTGTTAAATTCAGATATTTTTGATTCCCACGATAGTTCTTTCTTCTAAATCTCAGCAGAACTCAAACATTGTGTTTTTTCATTGTCTTGTTTTCATATTTCTCCTGTCCATTATATTTCTGTTCCTTAAGTGGAATCTTTCCTATAGTTTATCATACATAGTGATACACAAAGTTGTGGCAAACATAAAATTTATTTCTGATACAACTGCTGTTACCTGTATAGCAGCAATCATACTTCCAGAAAAATAGAATGAAACTAACCTATTTGTATTAGCTATAAATTATTATATAAATAGAAATATGTATTTGGTGGTACTAATGCACTAATTTAAAGTTTTACTGGGTTTCAAGTGTGTGTTCTTCTCTTCTGAAATGAAGTTATAAAATAGCTGATTAACGTTACCTGCAAAGCAGCATCTATAATTTATGCTTAAAATTACTTTTCTTTAGATGATGGCAATTGCTTATGATTAAATGTGAGCCTGAATTTGTCATTCTACTTTATTTTCATATTTCTCAATTTTTCTAGAAAAATGTTTTCCAGCTAAAAATATCACTTGCAAACTTAAATACGGCTTATTTAAAGCACATAAAACATACAATGGTCTGCTTAGAGAGCCATAGAAATAGAAATTCAAAAATGTGTCAATTATACTAGTAATATTGCTAAGGTGTACGTGTATGTTTGTGTATCTCATAACAGAACCAACTAATCTGGCGTGTTTTGCTGTAGAATAAACTACATAGATTGAAAGAAAAGCATCTTCATATATATGCAGTGAAGAATTGTATGGATTTCAGTACATAATCCTTAAACAGGACTTCAGTGGTTTCATTGTACTTCTGGAAAAGAACTGACTTAATTTATAAGCAGCTCGCTGAGAAAGAAATCTTAAAAAAATTGTGTGTGTTTGTGTGTGTGTGCATGCTTGTGTTAAGCCATCTAACTTTTTGGTTAATCTAGTAGTTTTTGCTGGCCCTTTTAGATATAGTGCCTACTTTCTAGTAGAAAGAAAAGAAGCAATTATAAAGTTGATATGAAATGCTATTCCATGTTATATTTCTTGTTTGTAATGTAAGTATTGTGCTTTACTGAAGACTTCTTGCTATTGGCAGTAGTACAGGGTGGAATTCCTCAATATTTGACTTTTTTTGCTGAATTTTGAGAGCCCAGTGAAAAGCCATTGTCCAAATTCGTATATCTATAAGTCTTTTTTAATATTTTGGTAATAAGTGGGAAAGCTACAATAGGACTAATGTTATGAATAGTGGGAGGATAAGAATTGAATAGCATATTTTCCCCTGCATGGTTGCGTTCAGAATCTGGAATTGAACTCTAGTCTTGAGGTATTAAATTTCTCAGTATCAGCCCAAACTATTCAAATACCAAAAAGTATGCATGCAAGTTGAGAGGGAATTATTGGTTCTTCTTCCTCCTTTAATATGTAAGCCAAAGCTAGTATGGTTCCAGTCTCTCTTCTTCTCTGTGTTGTCATATGAAAACTTAGATGACTTAATAGAGTGGTTTGGGATAAAAAAACAAAGGAGTGTCAGCAGTGAGGGAGTCTCCACAACAGGCTATTGTGCTGAAGTTCAAATGTGTTGCTCTAGATGTTCAGAGGAAGCACAGAAATGGGAACTGGAGGATGACAAGAGAAATGAAGTCTGCAAATGGATGCTGCCACTTGTCCTGATGTGGCTGCAAAGCAGTGCTGTCAAGCCAGAAAGGAGAAGGTGAACTGGAATATGCAATCACATTAGGAACCTACCTGTCACCTGTATTCTACCCAAGAGAAAAGAACTGAGTAATCTCTGTGAAAATTAATTAAAAGAGACTATATCTTACAGTTTATATTGCTGCCCGTCAACATAGTACCTGAATGCCTTTCATATAATATTGAAAGGTTTTTGGAAGCCTCTGAAAAGATTGGATATGAATCACTGCTGCGGCTGTCAGATGTAATTCTGTATCAGAAAACACTGCTGAATATAATTTTAGCTCAGCAGATTCATTTAATTTTCATTTTGAATGCTTTAATTTGTTTTTCAGAATTCTTGATAAAATCATGCTTTAACACTTTTGTCTCTTTTGATGTCCTCTATTTCCTTTTGATGTGAAGTTTTGTTTAAGATCAAAGTCATGCTTCTTATTTTAAAACTGATTATAAAACCAGCACTTGTCATTATGTCTAGCCATTTTACAAAGTTCTCTCGCAATGCATGTAAAGTTATTCACAGTTTTGGCTTATAGATTACAATATAAGTATTGAATTACAAGAGTTTTACATCATTTGAATTTGGGTTGTTTCTAATAGTTGGAAGTGCCTGTACATCTTACCATGATTGTTACAGTTTTTTGGGTCCTGTCTGAGCAACTAGTGTCTAAACAGGTGGCATATGTAATACAGGATGAATACAGTGGCCCGCTGAGCATCCAGATTCTTCATTAATGCTAACAAAGTTTAAAATTCCCATACTTTGTTAACATAACATAAATATCAGAATAGTTCTAAAAAACACCCACAAAAAATTCAGAATAATTTTATATTAGTAGTCACTGATACATTGATACTATAATCATTGATACTTTCATCATTAATTTGTAAAGACTAGAAACAGAATGAAACTAAAAGACTCAGTAGTCCAGTGCAAGACCTGGGGCCAAGGATGAGGCTTTCTGAACCTTTGCAGTTCCTGATACTAGCTGTTTTAGATCATTGCTGCACTTGATGGCCTTAGCTAATATGAGTTTAGACTTAAGTGTTTGTGGTCTCTAGGAACTTTTTTCGTAAACCTAGAGTACTAAAGCAGAGCTACACTTTGGCAAGGCCTCCTAGTGTATGGGTGAGTAATGTAACAGATTCACTTGCTTCTATTTCATCTCTGATTTGTTCCTTATACAGAAGAAATCCACAGAAGGCAATTTTTGGATTCTTATTTCTTGAAGTAGGGAGTTTGAAATGTACCATGGGGGTGAAGGGAGAGGATATGAGGAGAAGGCAGATCACTGGTGAGCCAACGAGAATGGATGAGATCTGAGGTCAGGGTATGATGGCTGAGGCAACAGTGGTCCAGGGAATAGAACTGCATTGAAAAAGCTCTCGCCCGGGGAGAAGAGAAAGAGGCAGCCTAAAATGTAGTGATAGTCTACTGTGCATTTCAGAAGCCAATTCTCTGTCTCCTAACCAGAGACAAACATTGTACCGTACATAGGCAATATCATGTCTAATTTCTGTCAGGCTAAAAACTAGCTTTTTATTGACAGGAACAGCAGTACTGTATCTGCTATTTGACCTAGGACAGTGGTTCATCTAGTTGCTGAAGTCAAGAGACTTTTGAGAGGAAGGTTGAAAGAAGCCTCGAAATAAACATTTTAGGGTAATCTTTAGTGATAAGATTTTTGCCTCTTTTTGGCAGATAYGGCTATAAACAGGAAAGGGGAGATTTATCCTGTATTGTTGGTTATGATCACCATCAAAGTGAGTATTTCTCTGGTGGAATCTAATGAGTCCTTGCCTTCAATGACAGCTGTAACGTTTTAAAAAGGCTACAGAGATTGAGACATCCAATGGGTCAGAGCATTGACTTTGAATTCAGATGACAGCAAGCTCCAGGGTATCCGGGCTGTCAGATTACCAACAATGGGCTTGAAAGGGTATCTTATCTAGAGATTTTGATACTGAGAATTTTTGGACTTAACTGAGTCACAGACCAAAGTATTTGTCTCTTCTCTACAGAAATAAGCTATAGTCCCATTGCAGAGAATCTTACCAAAGGCAGATTGCAATTTTAAATCCATAGTATTAGGTGTTGGCATTCATAATAAATAAACCTGGAACAGTTTCTTTTCAGAGGTTTTTATAATGCTAAGATTATCATTTTTGCTGAACCACAGACTTGAGGAAAATCTCTGACCTGCTTCTTGTGTGTTATATGCTGTGGAAAGGAAATTTTATTCTGGTGAGTTTTTGTGAGCTAAAAGGGGTTAATTCTGTTCATGTCTTTCAGAAAGATTGGTAACACAACTAAACCTCATGAACTGGAACAAACAAATACTCTTCCAAAACTTTCCCCCTGATTTTTTTTTTTTTTTCTCATCTAAGAAAGTCTGGTGGTAGAAACTGCATATTTTAAGAAATAAACAGAAGACTACAGTACAAAGCTAACCCATTGTGGAAAACCTAATGGGCACTGTGATGTACAAAACAAATTAACGGTGTTCTCTTCCACCCACTGCAGGCATGCAACAAACAAATATTAACTCTTAATTTAGTGTATTCATTTGATTAATAAGTTTTTAGTGTTAAATTTAGCTGGGTTATAAAATGCAAACCATTGACCTTTTGAGAATATCAGCAACCTATAAACAAGATACAGCATGTATTTATGCCATAAATTATAATTTATTCTATTCAGATTTGTGGTATTAAACAAAACTAATATTTTTAGCAGTCTACAGATCCAGTACTGTGGTGTCTGAGGCAGTGGACATTCCTGTCAGTTCACCTGTAACAGAAATAGCTTTATTGTTTCAAGAGTTGTGTTGTGTTTTTTAAGATTTTGGGAAATCAATTAATTGATCTCCCCTTTTTAAAGGAACTGAAACTGTGTTTAAGCATTCATGAAGAGTGAGAATTAGCTATAAATAGGCTTGTGAATTCACCTTTTACTGGCACATTTCTGTTACGAAGAAAATGTAAGTGTATTTCTTATTCTGCAATGGTAAAATTTGCATTTCCTTTTTCCCATTTGTTGTTACAGAATTCTGCTGTTACAGCAGGTACCCTCGGTTGTGAACTTTGTGAATCAACTTTAAATAACTGGAGTTTGATCTGAGTTCTAAAGTTTCATCAGAATTAGGGAGCTCCTGTAGAATTCACACTGGGAAAGAAGCCTTTCTTTCCCCATTCCCAAACCACTGTACGGCAGCTACTCTAGTCTACATGTTGATTGTGCATGCAATACAAATAAAAGTATGAGGAGTTGAATATATGCAGTGGGGGACCCAGTAATCATGCCTTTACCTCAACAAACTCTAATACATGTCTTCAAAAGATATCATGTGAAACTGGCTTTTTTGATGTCTGGAGAACTCTCAGATTTTTTTTTTTTTTTTTTTTTTTTTTTTTGCACAAGCTCTGAAAATCCCTGTGCATGAATTTGTTCTGCTATAGAAAGTCCTTTTACATCTACATAGAAAAAACAGGGATTTTTCCTGAAGGAAGGCATTAGTTTACTCAGTTTATTTTGCAAGGATGTTTAATGATAAATCTTGCTTTTTTCTTGATTGACTGAGGTTTATTCCTTAAAATTATCAGTTACCTGGAAATTTCAGGGAGTCTTTACTTCCCTCATCAACTGCAAATCTGTGCTTTTTGAATACTGTTAGGTGAGGTAAATCTGCTGGTGAGCAATCTGCTGCATTAATTAGGGTCACACTGTTCTTTGTCTTTTGCATATACTCTGAGCAATGATGCACAGCTTTGCTGGCATGTGTTTAGGAAAGAGGTTCTTTTTAGGAGGTTCTTTTTAAGTGACTAGCATAAAAGTAATTGATGAATAGAATGGAGTTTGTATTCAGCTATTGTATTAATGTGGATAATAATTGATGTGATTAACAATGGATGCGGTTAAGAACAAACTTTTTCCTTCTTTCCTAACTTGTTTTATGTTAGTTCTGGTGAGTTCTAAAGATTGTGCTTGAGGGTGGTAAATACCTTTATAGGAATGGAAAAAGAGAAGCTTCAGTCCCTGAATAATGTTTCTTCTATTTGGACAATATGGATAAAAGCTGTCTGCAGCCAGGAAGGTCGCTTGCCCAAAACTCAAACAAGAAACCATTACTGATGTCTTAGATTATTTTGATCCTGATTAAAAGAATACCCAAAAGACACCTCAGATAACACCAAGCGGAGAATGTCGATAAATACTTGATTTACAAGGAAGTTTCCATCCTATACCGAATGTATGGGAAGACATGGAAGTTGATGGAGGAAATACCCTACTGAAGAATTGGGAGTAGAATGAATGACTTTGGGCATTGTATATTTTGGATCAACAGACAAATAGAAAAGAACTGGATATGAATAGTTCTCTGAACAGTCTCACATATATGGTGGATCTTGACTGACCTAGAAATGAAGGAAAACATTTTGACTGCAAACGCAATTGTTAAAAGAGCAATACTGTATGTATGCTGGTTATGTGATTTATGTCTTTTTTTTAATTGTTTATAATAGCAGTGTCTTTCAGAAGTCAGAATTTACATAATAGGAAACATCGATAATCTCTTTAGATAGTGTAACAGAACAAGAAGGAGAATAGCATTATTTTATTGCTTTTTAGCATATTCGTCTCCTCAGTTGAACCATTTGTTAATACTTTCCAAAAGACTTTTTTCCCAAGTGCCAGCTAAAAGCTCAAATACATTACTTCTAGTTTTACTTATACTGGTTTTGTACTGAATCTGTATTTTTAGTAATTACCTGCTACTTTGCTGAGGACTGATTAAAAATTCTTAAAAATGGCTAATGTGCATGCAAGGGAAAGCAAAATTGCTAATGTTCAACGTGACCAATGTGTAGGATATACTGAACCTATACTCTTCCAGTATTGGCAGTTGCATGTATCTTGTTGCATTTTATTTATTTAAGAGAAAAGTAGAAATATTAACTATTGTTAATTCTGCGGGGTACTTGCATATGAGAAACCAACACTTTGTGGTTTTGATGATACAATGTTTTATTTTTCATGTACTATTATTGTATATGATTATGAATACAAATTTTATTATTATATGTATTTTGAAGCCTTTCAGTTTTAAGATATACTTCATCTTCAGTTGATGGACTTTTTAATTTTCATAATTTCAGGATGTAGTGAGTTTTTCCTAGACTTGAACTTCTTTCTGAAAATATTCTGAGTTGGCTAACTTGTATTACAAGACTTTTCAGTTAGGGATTGCAGTTACTCTAGAAAAGTATAAAAGGATTTAAAAAAAGTGACTTTGTGAATATTTCTGCATTTCAATTTGATGGCCTTGTGAAGCTGAACTAGGGAAAACCTTGTTTGCAAGTTTGTGGGGTTTTTGTGTTTTTGTTTGGTTGTTTTTTTTTGAGGGAGGTTGTTTTTGTTTTGTTTTTAACTATTACCACTTTTGCAAAAGAAGAAGCTAGACTGCAGCCAAAAAGAGAATTCTTTTTCTGAAGGTGACTGAAATCAGTGGTATCTCAAGGTAGACAAAGCAAGACCTCCTTATAGGAAGAATATTCTGTTTGTCTTGCAAGAGTTTTGCTGTGAAATGTGTTTTGTTGTTGTTGTTGTTGTTGTTGTTGTTGTTGTTGTTTTTTTATCCCCACCTCATGGGATATCTGGAAATAATATCGCTACTGCTGTCTGAACTTTACTTTGATAACTTTGAAATTCCCTATGCTCCTTGAAATAGTTTTAGCTACTTTGAAATCTGAAAGATGCAAAAATACTGTTGTTTTCCCRTAGTATTAGAGAATGGAAATTTCTTAAGTTGTTCAATGATTTGTTGTACCTTATTGTACACGTAATGTAACATGGCCTCAATTCTTTCAAGGTAAGCAAGATGGTCCTTCAGCAATATCTTCCATTTTTATTCTTAGTTAGAAAAGCTGAGATAGTGCTCTGTTAACAAGAATTCCCTTTGGTACATTATGGTGAAGGGGCACAAAAGAAGTAGTCGTCACTGGATGTTGTTCATAGTGATTCATTATTATTTTGACAATATAGACAAGAATTCTGTGTAGATTTTCAGGCATTTTCTCAGCAACAAATCTGCATGGACAGTGTTAGATAAAACTTTTCAAATTCTTGTGATGATGTAGGATATGGAGAATTAAAAAAAAAAAAAAAGTAAGCCCATCTTTGCCTTAGTAGTCTCTGTTTGTACTGCAGTATGCCACTCTAGTTGAATGTGATAATCTTGATTTCTTCCTAAAATGTCCTGAATAAAAGCTTTGTTCTGGAGCTTTGATACAGCTTTTCAAAAGAGCCAGGGGCTCATTCAATACAACCATCAACCATATACCTCACAAATACTAGAAACTGAATGAATCAAGTGATAGGTGATGCACTTTTCATGTTTTGGAATCAGTTACTCTTGACAGTCTCAACAATGTTACTAGTACAGCGCAAAGCTGTTATTTGACAAAGGCACTGTTTTCAATTTTGTGGCAGCCCTAAGCCCTCTAATGATTGAAACTGTGTCTATGGCACAAGTAAGGATAAGATTCTTCTACTGTGGCATGTGCTTAAYGCTATTTTGCAGTGAAGATAGTTGCCGTGTAGGAGACTGGTTAGGTGCTCAGGTTGATGCTGCCAGTTTGGGTAATCTCATCTTTTCAAGGTTTCATTCTTATTTATTTGACTTTTTTTTTTCCTTTTTATAATTTCCTCCTGCTTTCTAGTTCTCCTAAGCTTCCTCCCCTGTACAGACATTTGTGCACATATACAGGTAACTAACATAACCCTTATAAAACCAGGAGAAAGGGGTGGGTGATTATGGAAGGGACACTTAGGAAATATTTGGCACTGATAAGCAGTGAGGCTTGATCACAACTTCAACTCATAGAGCAGCTTTATTACAATTGCACAGCTAGAGCTGCATTCAGATTGCAGGACTGTACACCGTATTGACTGGTTGTGAGGCTTGTTAACATTGTGTCCCTCCCCAGTGTGAATCCAGTGCTGCATAACCTTTTTGCACAAAGACATTTTCATTCAAGCTACAGATTAATCAGATTAATATCCAGTGTTGTATTTGGAGCCACTTGCTTTTTTCTTGTTTGTTTTGAAAGACTCATTGGAGGAGAAAAGTCTTTACCCTTTTCTTTGTCTTTTCCATTTCGCCTTTGACTAAAAGTGAACTGCCAGCAAGGACTAAACAAATTATTGCAAATTTGAGGAAAATTCGGAGGTGGTTTCCTCAAAAAGAAATGACATTAGGAGAGACTAAGTATAGTGACTGCAAATAACAGAAATAACTAGACTCACATACATGGCGAAAAAATGGATTGGAATGGTAGAATGCAAGAAATGAGTTGGATTGTTTAGGTATTTGTAACCAATTTGTTAGTAGCAACAATATATTTAGAGTGTCAGGAGAAGTTTGAGACTTGATAGTCTGTTTTTCTACGCATGGTAGTGTGAACAGTTTTTCTTGAATCTAGCATCTTAAAGTGATTCTATGTAAAATTCAGATGCCTGCTTAAATGTGATGAAAGAAGAAATCCATGCTCAAGAAAATTTGGAAAAATACAAATCCTTTGACAATTTGGATATATTGCTTACCTTTATCTGATTGACTTCATCATACATGGAAGGGTCTTTATTGCCTTTTATCAAGCAGAAATCTGCAATGAAGATTTAACATGATAGAACAGTTCTGTTCCTGGTCTTGTTTTTTCAGTTAAGCATTCTCATTGGAATAAGGTACTTCTCAAGTTAAGTAAGATAGTCAGATTTGGTCAAAAGTATTTTGGAAAATGAAAAGTGAAATTAATATATTAAAATTAAAATGTGTATCTATTGTAGTTCTGTTATTTCTTAGATCATTTTATTGGCAGAGCAGCAGAATTCAATAGCTTATACAAAAATATCATATATCAAAGCACTTTATTCCAAAAAATGGTCTTGGGCAATGATGATCTTGAAAACGTGCTGTGTCTCCGGAATTAGGGTCGTCAATGGTGATATACCTGAGCAACTCAGAAATTGCCAGGATATTCAAGGGCACAGCTTCAGCATTCAACCTATTCTATAAAAGAACCGCTGGCTTGAATGTGTTCTAGCAGCTTACAAGCAGAAAGGTAGATCTGTATTTTTGGGGTAGACCATGAATTATAGTCAGAAGATGACAAAAGTATTCTATATATTGTGATCTACATTTATTCACTATGGATATTTCCTAAGCTAAAACTTGGAAATCCATTGTAGTACAAGATGTTCTGGTTAATAGAATAACAAAGCATGGGCTTATTTACTTTTGCCTATGGTCACTTAAGAAATAGCATACTTGAAGAGTATTTGTATAAGGAGAGGATGAGAGATCTGTGTTTGTTCAGTTGTAAGAAGAGAAGACTGAGGGCGGTCTTGTTGCGGTCTTCAACTGCCTAATGGGTCAATATAGAGACAATGAATCCAGACTGTTCTCACTGATGCACAGAGATAGGATTAGAGGCAATGGAAATGTTGCAACATGGAAACCCTAATTAAGTAAAAGAAAAAAAAAAATATTAGGAGAGTAGTCAAACTCTGGAATGGGTTGCCCAGAGAGGTGGTAGAATCTTCATTCCTGGAGCTATTCAGAGCTTGGCAGGACACAGCTCTGAGCAATCTTGTCTAATTGGACCTGCTCTGAGTAGGGGGTTGGACTAGACAATCTCCAGAGGGTCCTTCTAATGTACATTATTCTACGATTCTAAGGAAAATTAGTGCTGGATCAGAGCGTTTGTTACACTTATAAAGTATAACTTTTAAGGGATCTATTAAAACTTGGTTCATTAAACAGGTTGTGAAAATATTTTGTATAAATTGCAAGTTTTAGGTGTTAAATCTGGTATTGTTCTTCTGAAGAAACTTAAAGGGTGTTGTCTTTTCCTAATTAAAAATTAAAATTAATTAAATTAATTAAAAATACTTGTTACAATTCTCTATTATTTTCTAGGTTGTTAGACTAGCAGAGTGTTGGAAATATTTGAGGGAGAATGACACATCTAAAAAATATATGGGTTATTTATTATAAAACAAATAATACATAAATTTAGGAGTTAAATTACAGAACAATTTTAGAAAAATTGTGTGCATGTATGTGTACATATATACACACATACATAGATAAGTCATTAAGAACTGGTTTACAAATATAGAAATTGTTGCTTAAGATGATAGTATCACCGTCAAACTAGGAAACTTACTTTTTTTTTTTTAATGGTTATCTTACAAAGATAGTTTTCTGTTGTTCAGGCCACCTGGCACAAATAACTATTGGTTTTTAATTTTTATGGGAAAACTATAATTTTTATTAAAATCACATTATCATCTTGATTTTAACTGTTTATCAACAAAAATGCATGGAAAAAATCATAAATATATTCTTTCAGTGTTAGGTTTCTGCTTAATTTCTGTTCTGGGCACTTTAGTCCAAGTTTTCCATCTGTCATGTGCTGCCTTGTTATCTTTTTATCTGTATGCACAATGGTTTGTTATAGTAATTTTCTGATCTTATCAGAGTAAAGAAGATCTCTGTGTTTGCTGATCATAGTAATAGAGAGTAGACTCTTTTTTTCTTCTTCTTTTTTTTTTTTAATCAATAGCTTTTTCTTAGATTTCTCCAGCAGGAGAATCATGCTGATTTCAGCATGCTCTCCTCTGAGCCTTTTACCTGCGTTCTCTGCTACTGTTGAGGCAGCTGATCGATTTCTTTGATTTCACTTAATTTGTGAGGATGGGGGAAGGAGAAGATTGTAGAAGTAATCTCAGGCACAAAATTTGCAGCTGGGGGGAGGTGGAATGTCTTCTGCTTCTGGATCTAACCGCTGTTTTGAAGCTTCTCTCTTACAACCTGAGAGATGATACGTAGGGGATTTGGGAGAGTGAGCTCTCCTAAGCACCACGTACACAAGCACTGTGATTTCCATGGAGTACTTTAAGATCTACAGAGAAAGCAGGTGTCTAAATGCAGAGGCTTAGAGTAAGGCTTCAGATCCCAACTGACCTCATAGCCCAAAGCAGACAGGTTCTCTGAAGAAAAGCATTTCATGGAGATGGTCACTATTCCAATGCAGCAGGTTGTAGCTGCTGACCTGGAAAACATTTTGTTTTTTGCCTTTATCAGCTTAGTGAACTACAACTGATCCTGGCAAAATTATGAACAAGGACAAAAATGGAAACACAACCTGTCTTTAAAGTATCACTAAAAAGAACTGAACCCAAATGTTAATGTACTTAAATGCCATTTCAGGCTGCTGTTTTCTTTCTTTTTAGCAGAAGGAAGGCAGCACATACAGGGCATTAGAGATTATAATTGACTGTCTTCAGCTGTGATTGCAGTTCGTATCTAAAGTGCAATATTACTGAGCATTTCCAGTAGACTAAAGGAGGGAGTTGCCCTCTAGTCTTAAATCTTACTATAGTTTGTGTTAGCATTGAATTTATAGCAAAGATTTGGTACTTTGTTTTGTTTTCACTATGTAACTTTTCACATGGACAGCCTTGACATTCTGCTGCTACTTGTTTGTAACCATAGCTGAGATGACCTGTGTGGAGTACTTAGAGGTAAAGGCACTAACGATTTGATCCTCAGTCTAAATACGTAACTAGTTTACTGCAGAGCTTCAGTGACAGAGAAAGGAAATGAGATGTGCAATATTTTAGAGGTTAGTTTTATGGTAGATCAAGATTTACTGTAATGCCATCAACACTGCATCTGCTGCATTGAGCCAGCATTGTCTGTAAGGATACCTGCCAAAATACTTTAAATTGTTATTTTCTTGCAGCCTACTTAGTAATTGCTAATTTGTGCTGTTTGCAGGATAAATCAGAATCAAATATTAATGTCTCTATTTCAGGAGAAGGTCATATAAAGAGAACTCAAAGACCTGAGAGGATCAAAGCCTGATTCTCCTTTCACTTACATAATATAACTCTTTTGGAATCAAAATAGAACGAAGCTAACATAACGAGGTATCCATGATGTTTTCTTCTCTGCAGTCTTCAGTTTCCATGTTTGGAACTTGGAGGTTGTAGCTGTGTTCTACTAGAGCAATCTGCTCTGCACCAAGCTTTACCTTGGCTGGGAATCTAGGTTTGTACTGGCAGACAGACATATGCAGATATATCTAGGTTTGTACTGGCAGACAGACATATATCTTGTTGAATTTGGTATGCTGTCTTTGATAAACCTTTGTTAGAAAAATACTTCATTGCAGTAGGGGCAGCATTTTAAAATGGAAAGGAGAGAATGGATATAATTGGTGATATAAATGTAATCTAATACCAGTTGTCTTGCAGAAAGACACATTGAGCTACTCAGGATTTTCTAATGAATGAAACTCTTAATGCAGATTCTATTAAATAAAAAKTAAAGGCAAATAAATAGTACCCACCCTATTGCTGCTGTTAAGATAGTCATAAATTTATTGTGAGTTACAACTTGGAATAATATGAAAAATGTAACTAGATTTGTGCTGGAAGTGTGAAAACCTTTTCAGCAAATTGTTATAATTAGCTGTACTTTAAAAATCTGCTTTCCTTCATACATTAAGTATGACTGTTCATATTCATTTTTTTCTAATAGTCAGTGATGAAACTAATAGTGAAGCTTGGCCCCAAGGTGAGGAAAATCTTTGGAAAAGCTTTTATTGGTTTATGTGGATTTTGGATCAAGTCTATGGGGAAATGTTCCTGAAAGCTAGGCTATGAAAACTGATGTAGTAAAATGAAAAATGGAGTGAGGTGATTTTTTTTTCAACAGAATTTCTGAGCATAATGCTATGGAGGTACAGTGATGTAAAAGAGGTAAGTATATTCGCTGTAGTTTATATATACTAAAAAAGTGTATTTCCTTTTAGCTCCATTTGGGCTTCTAACAGAGATAAGCTTCAGTCAAGAATATTACAAACAGCTTGTGAATAGAAAAAGTAGCCCTACACAGGGAAGAAGGCTAGATAATTTTATTTCATTCTCAGTACAGAATACTACATGAAGGCTTAATTCAGAAACTAACAGAGTGAAAGAAAGAGCAATAAAGGCTGAAGTTCGCAGATTGTATTTTGGGATTTTTCTGGAAGGAAGGCATAGCACTCTATGCTATATAAATGGTTAACATTTAGTAACACTGAAATTTATCCCATTCTGAGGCAGGATTTAGCTGATTTTAGTGCTCAGCAGTAGAGTTCTATTTTAAGGCAGATTGAAGGCTCTTGCTGTATTTTGAAGCATAGGCAAGTCTCAAGAATGCAGAATGTAATTTCCTAATTGGACACCAAAAAGGCTGATCTTCCAGTTTTGTGTGGAAGGAGTCATGTCAGTTATAATTATAGCTACCAAGAATTTAGCCAGAGTAAAATAATAGTCTTTAGTACGAAGTCCTGTAGAGACAAAATGCTTCTAGCAACACAGTCCTTTCTAACACACTGCTCCAATATGAATTCAGCACTCACTTAGACGGGTGTCACCTACTGAATCATCATCAGTTTCCTGCAGCAATCCTTTGTTATCCTTTGTCAGTCACTCTGGCAAGATTTGAATCTGCTTGGCTTGAGATTTAAGGCAATAATAACCTGGTATAGGACAGAGCGTGAGATAACGCTTGTGGATGGGAAGGGAGATGTTAAGGGTGCAACCTGGTTGTGAAAGTTCCTGGTTTCACATAGTTTCTGTAACTGTTGATAATCGTTTAAGTTGATTTCAGTGTCTTTCAGGCCCAGGTTTGTCTTTTACAACTTCATCTAAATTAGCTTTGTTTCTATTGTGGGATGTGTGTGTAGTCTTCTGCTCCTGTGCATCTCTACAAGACTCATGTGGTTAATTATAAACATTAAATAAATTAGACGTTGGGGGAAGAGTTTGCGGTAAATAAAAGTAATAGGAAATACTTTAGGGAACAATAGTTCTTGTGATGTTAAAAGTAGAAAGCAAAAATCATTGCATTGTGTTAGAATAAAAATTGGTAAATGATGGTGCTGTGACAAACTGACTGAAAATTATACCAAAAAAAATTGGTATTTCAAAAAATTTATTAATCCTAGTAAGCTTTACAATCTTTGGATCTGCAATGGTCCTGATTGGTGATCTGTCTGGAGTGGGGAACACCACTGTTTCCAGATATCTGGTTTTAGAAAAGCAGCGTAAGAGCTGTCTCTTATGGAAAAATTTAACATGAAAGCAAAGAAAATATGAAAAAGAAATGTACATCTTTTATAAAATGAATAATGGGATAATATGTTAAAAGATTGAATTAAATAGAATTACTTTTAAAGAAAAATAATCAAGGAAAAATGCATAGAATAAAGAAGAAGTTACAGTGCAAAGTGGCTAGTAAATGAAATTTGGAGAATATGATAAGTGTTACACATATGATAAGATGCTACTGAGACAGAAAAACTTGCCAGTAGACTTTCCCTTCCCCCTCTCTCTCTCCCCACCCCCCAAAAAAGATGGAACCTCAGTCTTGAAAACTTACAGTGGTTTTTCCACCATCAGTGTCTTCCTAACAAAGGGAAGGAATATTTCTTTACTCATGCTTTGCCTTTGCTGACAAATCTCATTTCTCATCCTTTTTCAGGATGTCTGTCGGTCATCGGAGATAATCTGTTCTAACATTCAGGGAGCTGTTTAGCAATGGGCTGCTTGTTGCTCCTCATTTTGCTGTCCCCCACAAGGGAGGCATTGTGAAGCATCACATGGCTCCGCTGGTCGAAGTCGACTGGAATTTTACACATAGAGCAGGAACTCCATGCTAGACTGCATATGAAGATGTCATATGTTCTTTCAGAATAATACAGTCACTAATGATCTACAAGAAATTAGTCAAGTAGTTCAAATTAAAGTTAAATCGCATGTAAGAATAATTCCTTTAAGAAATTCAGCACTTAGTGACATACTAGTTCATTATCCTAGATGAGTCTAATAAAAGAATAATGCAGTTACCTCAGATTTTCTTTTGTGCTTGAAATTCACCCAACTCTTCTGTTGGCCTGCATTTGAACACCTTTCTTAGTTCTCTTCTTTAAGCTTCATCAGTAGAAGTTGCTACTTTACGGGCTGACAAATAATGTTCTTTTACAGAGAGCTGCGTGTCGAATTTCTCTTTCAGAATAGCTGCCGTTCTGAATGGGACTGAAGCCTCAGTCTTTGTTCGTAACAAAAATGACTGATGGCTTTGTTTTCTTTAGAAACAATGAAAGATGGCCATTTTGAAGAAGAACAGTTCTTCATTAGTTTCCCTGAAGAATATTCTTATGCAGCAGCTTTAGCAGATAAACATTTAGTGATTAAAAACTAATGGTAAAAAGTATATAGTACTAAAATATATTTTTGTATACACTATCGTATCTGCTCAATAGAGAGGCTAAGGATGAAGTTAAGGGTAGCATCTCTATATACATGTAGGAGAAAAAGATAGCCAAAGAAGCTAGARAAAGAAAATTAAGAGAGGATATGCATGAATAAGCAGAAGAATGTGAGGTGCTAGAAAATAAATTAGCATATTTACATGCATAACGGAAGGGAACTGTAGAGGCTGACATATAAAAACTGCTTGTGGATTATTCCCAAGCATTTGGGCTAGAACTGGGGCTAGATCAGCTGCTCTGAAAATGAATGGGCAGGAGAGGCAAGTGAGTATGTCCTGTGACTAAGATCACATGCTATACCTGGAAGTATTAATAGAGAGAGAAGGGAGGATACTAAGCCTGTCTTAGCCTTCTTTCCTGCCACCCTCCCCCCGGCACTAAGTAAACCTACACCTGCCATTTGAAAAACAAAAGGCCCTGTATTTCGGATATTTTATGCTTTCTGCTGATGCACAGTAGGTAGGGTATTTCTGCTGCTTCTTGTTTCAGTGTGACATATATAGACTTTATCAGCAAGATTATGAAGGCTAATATTTAATAAAATAATTTGATACTGCTTATGAGTTGATGATACAAAGTATCACAGATAATATTCACTTCATGGGAGAACTGATTACTTTGTTTTTAGTGAGAATTGTCATATATACATGAAAAAAAGTTCTGCACGTGGTTAGGGTATCCAAACAAGCTTCATTCTGCACAGTGCAGGCATGGTGGGGGGAATTAAGGAAGAAAACATCTGCAATTTTTTAAGAATTAGTTTGCTTTTATTTGGGATAATGTGTGTCTATCATAAACCTTTGTTCACTTCAGTGTCAATAGGATTCAGCCTATGCTGAAGCAACATCATGTTTATAGACTTGGTATCCCCCTAATGCATTTTATCTGAAACTGTTGAAACTGTCGGGTATAACTCTCTTTTAGCACAGTTTTTGTCAAGGGGAGAAGTAATTAGAATGTACAGTGTCAACAATTTTTTTTTTAGTACTCACAAAGTAGAAAAATGTCACAGGACAGGTATTTCTTAATGGATAAATAAAAAGTGTTTAAATTAAGGTCATGCTGGAATTAGTTTTTGAGAAATTGGAACATCAATAGGCTGACTGTTGAGATGCAAAACTGTGCTGATTTGTCTCAAAAGTATTGTAATGCTATATTAATCTTTAATGAACACCAGAACTTGTCTTTGACGCATGACAGATTACTTCTGATTAGGCAAAGTTCAGAAGAGGTGAAGTAATAGTATTATTGTGAATTTTGGACTTTATTTCCACTTTAAATATAAGTTGAAAAAATGAGCCCAAACCCTACTGGTACTTGTTGCAAAAGATGGCAYGTTATTGAAAACAAGTTTGTAGCTATGAAGCTTTAAAAAAATTTTTTTTAAATACCCCTTTAAGTTTTTACTTTGTAGCATAATGATTTCTTTACCATGAGGCAGCTAACCTTTTCTAAATGTATAGAATAATTGAACCCAATGCCACAAGTATCCTTAACCCCTAAGAAATAACAATATTAATAGACAAATGATTGATAATGGGTTTGGGAAAAAGTTGATTATTAATTTGTATTTCAAATCATGCTTTTACTACAAACTTTAAATAAGCTTGAATTTTGCAAAAGTGTAAAGTTTTCTTCTTTGCTATAAATATATCCTTAAGGTCATTCTGTGTTACAATGCAGATGGGTCCTCAGGGTTCATCACAGTCTCATAATATCCCAGTACACTTCCTGTATTTGTAATTTGCACGTATTTTGATGAAGAAGAAGAAGAATGGTAGGAATAAACTTCTGCARTAGTATATGTATTACCTGCTGAAATATTTTTTCCTTCCTAAACTACACATTACATTGCTGTTTTAGTACTGAATAAGATATAATCTAAAATCTATACATGGTATATCTGTTGTGTTCTCTCATTTGCTAAATTTGTGCTCCTCCAATGTTGTTAAGTAGTAAGAAAAATCTATGGTTTTGTATCCCAAAAATCAAAATGGATGACTGACTTATTTAGAACCTACTTCTATTATTCTCACCCGCATGAGTTTTTCTTGCCTGAATACTTTTTCTGTTAAGGAGTTTAAATTGTATGACATCTTATTCAGATTATTTATTTGTAGATGCACAATTGTGAGAGAAGTCTAATCTCATTAGCTTTGAGAATGTGGACTGCTTGTCTTGAACTTAATTTCAAAATCCCCAGGGAAACTCCAGTGATGTCCTTCATTTATAAAAGGATTTGCATATTCTGTTTTGTTGTTGTTGTTGTTACTAATTTGATCATACTGTTGAAAGTCTCTTTTCCTGAATGGATTTTCTAAAAACATCAGAAGAGCTGAAAAAAATCCAAAGGAAAAGAAAATAATATATTTTTACTTCTGTCTCCCACAGAGTTTCAAAGTACGATTCCCCATTTCTCCTGAAAATAAAAAGTTTAGAAGCCATTCCATAAGAGAAAAAAAACCTACCATATTTCTAATTGTTGGAGGGGGGGGGGTTCCCTTGAAAGTCTGCCAGCTCTCTGTTGTGGAGCTACAGTTGCTAACTTTGTGCAGAATCTTTTGAAAACATTAAACCCTTTCTTTGCCCGTGTCTATCTTGTTTTAATGTAACAGTGCATTTGATTTTCCACAAWTGAAGCATAAGTTTCTTCTGCCTGCTTTTTTATTATTGTCTTTTTTCCACAAAATACCACCACATTCATTAGTCTTCATTCTTTTTTAAAAAAACAAGAAAAGCTTTAGTGTTTTTCCAGTTTGCATTGTGAAAACTTGCTGAATAATCTCACAATATTTCTCAAAAATTTGTAAGAACCTTTCTATAAGTGGTGTCTTAACATTTCTCCATAATGTATGAGGATTACTGAGTTTACTGAAGTTCTTAGTTCCCTGTGTATATCACTGACATGTTCTTCTAATATATAGATAGTCAGATTTAATAAAACAGCCTGTCTGACTTCTGCCCTGAGAGGGCTAGTAATCCTTTAAAATCAACATTTCATGTTTTCGTAGACTTCTGCAGTATAAGCCATTTTTATAAAGTAAATTTGGTACCAAATACGGATTATGGTACATTGAATATGTGATTAAACAGCTTAAAAACTGTTGAAGATGCATGAAAAATATTCAAAATATTTTGGAGGATTTTCTTTTCAAATATACATGAAACTAGCATGTTTGTGCATCAGGTCTGTTGCAATATTTGGTCTGGATTCATCTTGTGTTAGAGATTGCATTGCTAATTACAGTGAAAATTACTGGACTGAATATACTTGCTTCAGTTTTTAATGAGATGCTTTGGTCTCTGGTTAGAAACTGTTCTAAACCTGAAAAAGCAAAAAGGAGACATATACCAAGAGAAATAGGAATTAGTATAACAAGAAGTTGAGCAGGGGAAAAAAAGGTATTTTTGAAAAAGARCTATACGCTCCTGTATTTCCTCCCAAAAACAAGAACGTTCAGAAAGTTTAAACCTGCTATAGATCAGGTGCACGAGGTTTGCTGTTGACCACTGCTGAAGAGGGAACACAGGGCCAGATGAATATTTGCTCTGGCAGAATTTGCTCTGGTTGTGCTCATGCTTTTGAGAGTCAATATTCAGTGCAGGTGAAAGCAGGATATTCTTTTATTGCTCACCCTCCTCAGACTCCTCAACTGTATATACTTAAGTGGGTGTAAAGGTAGGCTAGAGCAGAATGAGCGATAAAAGTATATTGTATTAGTATTAAGGTGTAGGGAAGATACTCCTTGGTGTTAGGCCAACTAACAGCCTAACTTGGTGTTAGGCTTTCAAGCCTGGCCACATATTAACACATAGGTTAGTGTTATCCAAAGTGCAGGTGTTGTCCAAGTGTTAACACACGTGCAAATTCAGTAGTCATAGGCAATCTGAAACTCAAGAGCATGTGGAATCCAATCTGCCTCATTTAGAGGAATAGATTTCTTCTTAAACCAGGAAGGAGATTGACCTATAACCAAATTGGGGGCAGGACAGAAGTAGGCAGCCTCATCTCCTGTGAGGATGCAGGTTGTTTTCACAGTTTGCTATTCATATCACTCAGTATGGAAGCATGGGAAAACATTCAGCCTTGATGACTGGAGACCCCTCTGTGCTGCTCAGACTTGGTAAGATTATAAAGACTGAACCAGGCAGAGGGGGGAAAAAAACATATTTTGACCATAAACAAAAATCTGATGTGTTTAAAAAAAAAAAAAAAAAAAA
>NW_020448019.1:1188154-1215238 GCF_003343035.1 Apteryx rowi | reverse complement strand
AAAAAAAAAAAAAAAAAAAAAGCACACACTTTCTGTGTCCAATAGCACTGAGTTATCAGACTGGCATCTTCTTGCAGATTTTACTCCAAAATTGATGCTCAGAATGGGGGGTTGGCTGGGCACAAGTGAGGGTGGAGGGAGAGACTTCAGGAAGCTTTCTTCACACAGTCTTTGACACTTTTAGCATCAAGCTAGTAGGGAGCATCCGAGTAACTTACTGGGGCCAGTAAGAGGCTAATTAGCTTCTAGATACCTGCAGCTTAGGTATTTTGTTTAGAACTGAAACTTTATGAAGTAATTATACCTTTCCTTCGGGATAGTTGTGAAAGGCATGATATGTGTTAGGGACTATCTGACTGCTAGCATGGGCTGGAGTTGAGAGAATTCTGGGATTCCTCGAGACCAAATAGGTTTTCAGCCGTCCTTGTAGCACCATTAACAGCTTGTCTCCAGATCATCTTTGCTGGTTCCTGTTACTTGGGAGTTGCTGAACCACTTGTAGCAAAGTGGAAGTTGCTGAACTACTCCTGTGGCAAAGGGACTGCTTTTGCAGTAGAAAATGTCGAGTGGCAGATTAGCAAACTGATTTTTAGAGTGACAGGGGAACTCCTTAGACCTGGGTAAGCCTCATGTTCTTCCTCTCAACATCAGTGCAATTATAAATCAGACTGAAAGACTCTTATTCCTGACTGAAATATAGGTTTGAGCTTGTATTCATATATCAGACACAAGAATTATGTCTAGAAATACTTATGTAGTTATAAACAAAGTTAATTGTCATTCAGTCCCATTTCAGTGTTGATGTTATTACTCATTGGGTTACCTTATTTCTACTAATTTATCATCCTTCTCTTTGAGAGGATTTCTCATCACCTTGGTGATTTTTCACCTTCCAAAGCTATATTTTGCTCACTTTCCCAAAATTTACTGCTGCTGTGATGATAAGCTAACCTTCAAATATTAGATATGAAATATTTATTTTCTCTGAATTAGAACATATGCATTTTAAAGTTCAAAAGTAGTAAAACATCACTCTTTATTTCAATACTTTATAAAAAGAATCTTAACATAATCGAACTATTTGCAAGGATGATGTAATTTTTCCAAAATATTGCTTGTAATCTGTATTTTAATTATTTTAAAATTTGTATTAGTTACATGTTAAATTGTATCTCCACTTGCACTATAGATAATATTTTGTTATTTATTTCAGGCTTTTACTTTTCAAACTTAATTAGCTTCTGATTTCTAAAAGTAAATGTTTTCCCATAATTTATTGGATAAACAGTCAGTTATAGTACAAGAGTCTTTTAATTTAAAATTATACTTCTTTTTCTAATGGAGAGATTAAGGCATACATTATAACACACTTGAAGGTGAAACCCCAGTCCTTGCCAGGCCAATTTTTCAGTAATTCCACAGGCATTTTCTTCCTATAATTCTTCTACTGCTTGCTAAACTAATACTTAATTAAAAGATAACATTTGCATATAGGTTTCAATAATTGCAAAGAATTCCTGTAGTGTATCTAAAGGCTTTTGCAAAGTATTGTAAAACAAATGCACAGTAGAGAAAAGATAGTTGCAAAGAACATTGGAGCATAAACAACTGTACTTTAATTCCCCTCATTGCTCTAGGATTGCAAAGATTTCAAATATTATGATAGCGGAAATATATTAATTTTGAAAAATAGTAACAGGATCATCAGTAGATTTTAGTGTACTTTGAAAATATAGTGACTATCCTTAGTTCCAAAATAAACCCTTTTTTAATAATTAGGTTTCTAAAATATAGAAAAATCTTTCATTGATTTACATTTGCATATCTTGGTCCTACTGCAGATGACAGTAGCCTTTCCTTTTAAACAATTCATTGCGCATTAAGGAGTCACAATGCTGTTCTGTGTTGTTCATCTTGCTTACTTTTCATTACAGTGTGAATAATAATAATTGAGGTCACAATAGGAATTATTGTTTTCTTATCCAGTAGTCCAAGACAACAAATGGATGTCTGGATGAGAGATACTAAATTATTAACTGCGTGCAAACTAAGTGCATAATATTCCTTGTTGTTGTGACTGATGGGTAATAGTCACAAAGTACATGTTTGCAATAGTAGAAAAGATCTTGTTAAAAATCAGAGTATAATAATTCAGGAATATATAAAAATTTATTTATTTTTTTCGGGAATATATAAGGTTTTTTAGTATAGGTTTAGTATAGTTTTTTTTTTCTTAGTATAGGGCTTTGTACTAATCTCAACCTTCATTAATATTATGTATTTTTTCCTTTTATAATTTTTATATTTCTTAGACATACTTGGCACATTCTTACATAAGCTTCGTAAGACTTGGCTTTTCTTTAGACTCCTGGGATGCGCAAAGCTAATTAATGTCAAATACTTGTATGTAATCCCTGCATAGCTTTGTATCACAATGTCGGGACTGGTTAGGAGTTGGATTTTTCTTCCGATGTGGCTGTAACTGCTACTGTTAGAGTGGTACTGTTAAATAGTGTTTTAAATCAAGATAGTGTCCCTTTTCTACTGGTTAATGACGTATATTGATAAAAGGACTCTAACTGCAAATATTGTAGAGGTTTGTATGACCTTTATTATTCTTGATAAAGTGATACAGTTTTGTGTGTTATGGATGTCCATTATTTTAAAAATTCTATTGTGCAAGCTCTTAATCTGCTATGCATAATTTGAAGAAAAGTTATGATAATAACACATACTTCCTGAATAGTTAGTCAGGATGTGCATCGCTGAGATCATGTAAAGGCTGCAGTTCAAAATGTAGGAGAAATCAAATAACATTTTAATGTGTTGCATCCAAATTAAAACCAAGCCTCGAGGATGGGATACTGTTATAAGTTGTAGGGGTATATATTTCCCTTTAACGATAATACCCTACAGCGTACTGCTACGTATCAGTGATCAATTCTGCATTCCCAGTTCTGAGGTGTGGTGGCAATGCAACTGATAGCAGTCTTGTATACAGTCAAAAGATATCTCAACCTGTGTCAATCATGGGTAATCTCTACATGCTCAATTTACCTTCTAAAACTGGTTCTACACAGCTCTCACTTTGAATTTCTTTAGTAATCAATTTTTGATTTGTGTTTATACTCTTCGGTATCATCCTACACTTGTGTTTTGAAGGCCTCCTCCCTCATCTTTAGCTTGTACTTTTGGGGGCCCCTGTTAACAATCTCTTCAACAGTCTTCAAGCTGTAGTTTCCTGACAACAGAACTACTGTTTATTAGCACAACCCAGTCATGCATGTAGCCTTGTTCTAGGATTATTGATTAGTTCACTCCACAAAAGTAAAGATCTATTAGAAGAACATATGTTGAAGTACAGATACATATTATAGGTGTTGTGCTTTGGTAACTGCTTGATAATATTTTTTAGTTTAGTTTTATGGCAATATCACATTATACGTTACAAATAAGAATGGTAGGGTTTTTTCAGCTTTTATGGACTTTTGTCTTTAAAATTAGTGCAGTATTTCACTATTTGCTAGATTATGAGATGCTTCTTCACTTTGATTTCACAAGCATATAAGTCATCTTAGTTTTCCAGACTGATCTGTGCTACTCAATTTCCTTGAGCGTTTAACTGAAAATTTGTCCTATGAAACAGTCCTTATCACAGAGGACTGTAAGAAAGCTAAAACACACTGTATAACAAGATGTAAAGCTGGCTCCAGCTTCTTCTTCCGTTCCAGAACTGACTGCTGCGAGTATTGGAAAAGCAATCTACTGAATTGTTTTTCAGGGGTGGATAAGAGAGAGCATGCAGAGGGAAGGAAGTAAGGTAGTTTTTTGTTTGTTTTTCTTTGCTGCCTGTTTGTTCACTCTTTTGCAGTAAGAACAAACAAACCAACAACCCCAGAGCTTCATGCTTGAATTCTAGACGCCGAGGTCAGTTCCGAGCACAACACAGAGCTGCGTGCCKTGGAGGCAGCCTTGCCCGTGTACTGGGAGTTAACAGAATTTAGGATTTGAGCTAGTGGACTTAACAGTATAAATGAACAGAGGGAATAGACTTTAGGGAGATCTTCATGTTGACTCCAATCATTGATATAGATATAGGGTTTAGCCCATTTTTCAGTCTTTTTAGGGCATTCCTTCTCCTTAAGGTATTTCATCTTCTGGATTATCCGGGAACAGTAGCCATTAATGAGTGAGAACAGTTGTTGCTCACCACATTAAACCTTATTTGTGACTCACTACAAGCGATCTATTCTTCCCTGTTCTGGCCTTTTACTGGTAATGACATTCTGCTACTGAGAGAAAAATTACTTTTCAGTCCAGAAGAAAACAGTTGTTCAGGGAGCATTCAGGCTTTAGTCCTATGCTAATGAAATGTATATGAGTCTGTGTGAGTGGCTGAGATTTGAGAGAATGAATGTATATATTTTGATTCTTCTACTTCATGCTCTCAGAGTACAAGCTTACACGAGCCTTGCAACCTAAGATAAGTCTTCCTCATTTCTGGTGATTTCTGTCCCACTCACTAGAGAGGGACCTTAAAAAGAATCACTATTTCTTTTCCCATAGGTACACAAACAGACAAAGGTCTTGCTGACTGATATTTTTGTGGGCTAAAACAGCAAACAGAACTTTTTATTTAATTTGTAGGTTTGTGGTGAAACTTCATATTGTTATTAACTCATATAAATCTTATTATTGGGCCCTTTTTCAGTGTGATTGGGAAAGTAAACAAAACAAAACAAAACCATTACTGAACTTATTTTCTTAGAAATGCATGTTTTATGGACTCTGCAACTCTATTTGAATACAAAAATAAAATAAAACAAAATAAACCCTCCTACCTATCCTCACATCCTTCTGTTTGCCTGTCAAGAAGGGTTCTATGGTAAAGTTTTTAAGAATAGTGAGATCAGGCYACAGTTCAGTAGTGGGCTAGGGAAAGGGCATTTACACTTTTTTTTACTGCGGTATAAAACTGAAACTTTACTGTTTGCAAAGCTCATGAAGGTTTTAAAGAAGAGTTCAATTCCTGACAAGTATTAGGCTTTTGTAATTTCTTCATTCAGCTGCTGCATATTTTCATTTTCCTATCAACTTTCCTCAGTCAAGCTAAAGCAGACAGGAAACAAACATCCATCTTCAAAGCAGTACTTTCAGATACACACAACAAAGGCATATATTTGTGTCTTGCATTAATGTAAGCCATGTCTTTACAGTTTCTTGTATCTTTCATTATACTTGCACATCCTTTTCTGTCTTAGATTCTAAACTATTTGGATAGGAACAATTTTCTGATCTTTGATTAATAGCTTATATAATGGTATATGGCCTAGATTTGCATGCTGCTGCAGTAAACTAAATAGCATTTCAGTCCATCTTTTAAAAGTTCCTCTTTGAACCTGCTTTTCTTTGGACTGTAATTGTCAACCTTGTGAACTGCTGACAGGATTCAGTTGACCAGCAATCGCAATCATTCAGTTCCAGCAAAATTGGCTTTCTTTTGKTTTTTTTTTTTTTTCCTTCATTCTGGGATCTAATAATTGATTAAAACTGAGGAAATGGCCTTTCTTGTTCTGTCTCATGGTTATTTATTATATCAATACATTCAGTATGTTTAGCTGATAACTTTTTTTTCTTTCTATGGGAGCATGCTGTATCTTTTTTCATGTACAGAATGAGACCAAAGAACATTGTTTCTTATCACTGGGGATGCTTTATTTCAGATAATTAAATCCATAGATGTTCAAGGAAAATCTATCAGGAAACACAAGTTAGATTTCATCAAGAAATACAAGTTGTTCCTCACGAATAGGTACTGACAAAACAGTTTTGAGGGAACTTTTAAAATTTCATTAATATTTTTAAAAAAAATAGGAATAGCAGCATGTTTGATCTTGTAAAGTAGCTAAAGGAACTGAATTTTAAACCGTTCCAGTTCAGCATTTTTCTTTTATCTATATCTGAAATATAAACTAAAGTTTTAGTTAAAATTTTAGTACAGGAATTGTTTTATAATATAAGTGTTCTTGCTCTGCTGTCAACTACTACATTGTTGTAGTCTTGTTGGAAATTAAGGTATCACTTCTAAAATACGCAGTCAAACTCTAGATTTAATATCCTGTGTACTGTACCTCAGTGTACATGGGGATACAGTTAGAGACTACTTCTAGAAAAGACAGATTTAGGGGGAAAAGTCTTAATAATATTGATCTGTAAATAGACTGAGGGTTCTGAGAAGAAGAGAAACAGCCTGTTTTGGAAAAGCAAGTATCAGTAGCACTATACACAATTAATTCTGATTTGAGAAAAATATATATGTATTACCAATGTATAATTGTTTGTTTAGTATAGGAAAAAATATGCAATTATACCGGGAATGAGACATTACAATAATGATACACCAATAATGACCAATAATGATATTTTTTTATATATATATAAATGTATGTATGTAAGTGTGTACACACACATGCACACACACACACACACACACACACAYATATATATATATAAAATAATAATTCTAAGCTGGGGAAAGAGAAAACATTTAATATAATGGAGTGGGAAATATATATCTGCTACTGACTTCAGGTTTGCACCAGATGGATGGAACAAAAGATTTTAGTAAGCTATGGCATGGCTTTAAAAGGAGATCACAGAAGATATAGGAAATCGGTTTCACCCTTTTCCATCTCATTAGCTTGCAGGATCTTCTTCCAGTTACAGGCTTTTTTGTAGTTACATAACTGCATATGTTGAAAAACACCATGCATTCTGACAGGAAAAAAGGTCATTCCTAACATCTCTCTTCAGTATTGGGTTGAAGCTTTGAATACTTTCATGTATTAACAGTATTTCTTATGTAAAGTATCTCATGGTTTTATGTGAACTAGTAATACTTTCAACATTTGTTGAAATAACTTTGTTATTATATCTATGTCCAGCAAGCAAATGGTTAGTAAAACATGGATGTCTACTTTTATTTCTCTGAAAGACTGACCAGAGAAAGATGTAGTAACCTACTCGAGTCATCTATCCAGATATATAAAGTATTTTGCACACCTTGTGACCTTAAATTCCAAAGTTTCCCAGAACTTAATGACAGGCCAAGTAAATTCACAGACTTAAGCTGCTGCATCATAAGCAACCGAGCTGTACCTACAGTGGGCAATGACAATGATAACATCCCAAATGAAAGATGATTAAACTGGGCTTCCTCCTGCTTTTAGAACCACTACTATTTAGTTAGTTCTCTTAGTTTTTATGCCTCATTCTCTCTTGGGAAAAAGCAGCGTTTGCAGACTGTGGAAGAAATGTTCTTGAAATACAGAAAGTAGCACGTACTCAGCATCATCTTCATGTTACAATGCCAAATATGGAAGGGATGTTGTCATACACCTCWGAACTTCTCAAGCCTCAGCCCATTTAGTTAGTATTACTTAGTAGTGTCCAGTCAATAAGAATATGCAGATGCTGCCTGATTAAGAACAAACGAAAAAAGGTAATGCTGAAGGAAGTATGACAGCTTCTTTGAGGGATGTTTCTTCACATTAAAAATTTTCTAGCTTTCCTTTAGTTAATAACCACCTTGAAACTGTGGTATCCAGAGTTTCTTGGTCCTGATTTCTCTCTCTTTTTTTTTTTTTTTTCCTGGGGATATCAAAATTCAGTGCTATAAGGTGCTAATGATGCAAAATCTGATTCGTATAGCTTTCCATAGTGTTTTGGAACTCCACAATCTGTTCTTGAATTTCTTGCTTGTAAGTATGCAGCAGTACCTTTTAGGATTTGAAAATAAATTCTTTAATTTGAAAATAAATTTGTTTCTCAGTAACAAGAAGTTACAAAAATATAAAAATTAATGGGAGGAAAAGGGTTCAAGAAAGAGAGAAACCCCAGTAAATATGTGAACAAATAGCTCTTTGTATCTTTAGTTCTAAGTTCTATTAAAGAGAAAGTAAGCAATATAAAAGATGATGACATACTTTAGTTTGCCATTAAGTATGGGATCTTATTTCACACAGGACTTGGACACCACTCACCATCTACCGCACACTTTAAGTGTGTACTGATACAGAGAAACTAATTAAGTTACCTTTTTCATCAGTATATCAACTTTTGGAGTTTTGAAATGGAATATGCTCATTTTGGCACTTTGTAAGAATGCAGTCTCTGCCCTAGCATCTATAGATGCACAGTGGCCTACAGACAGGCCTACAGTGCATCAGCTCAGATTTCACAGGTGCCAAACAAGCTGGGGGAAGCACTACGTTTGCTTTGTAAGTTCTGTGAGAGAATGTAGAACCTTGCAGATAAGAGCCTTGCAAACAGTGCAGACTTGTCCTTTCTTTGTTACCCACAACGGAGACACTGGGACTTGAACAAGTGTAATGGCAAAAGCTAAAAATGTTAATGAAGTATGTTGGATAACTCTGCTAGAGTGACTGAGTAATCTTTTTATTGGTTACTTATCAGAAGGCAAAACAGTTTCCTTAAAGACTTGGGTAAGATATTTCCATTTGTGGACCTCTAGATATCTGTTTCTTCAATTTTTTTAATGTATAATACAGTCTGTTTCTTTCCTTCTTTCAAGCTCTTCTCAGTTGCTTGGAATAATGCAGTAGTGTGGTTACAGCTTTGATATTTTTATTTAAAGTATCCTTCTATTTTAAGTCATTTAAACAAGATACATCACAAGTGTATAAAGAGCCTGGGCCTGTAGAATACCTAAGGTAACTTTCCTCAATAACTGGAAATGGGATAACTTAAGGATTTTAATGGTATGTCAACCATTAGAATCCATCTGTGGTGTGTCAATGACCAAAATTTATCACRTATTTGATGATCTTGTTGAAGTGTCTTGTTGACACTTGTACACATTACCCTTTCTTTTGCTTTATTTTTTCTGTTGATTAAAAAAAAAACACAAAAAAACCCCTTGTGTCTAGTAACTTTCCTGAGCATTAAAGTGTGTTCCCTTTTACACCTATTCTTGCCTAGTAATGTCAGTAAAACGTATTAATGACGCGTCAAAATACAGCATTTCTTTGTGTGTTGGTTGTTTCATTGTACACAAGTGATGAAATAGAATGGCGATAAAAAAACAGTAGATGTTAAGTGTTTGTACTGTTTTTCATATTCATCTGTAATGACTACTTTTTCTACATTGATCAAATTTTCTGTAACTCAGCATTGTATAATCATGAGGCTTGCCAGTTCATATGGTATATTTGATGTTCTGTACTACTGATTATATCTGTAAGTTCTGTAATTGCAATAAGACCACTAAGAGCAAGAGGGCATAAAAAGGCAGTGAACTTAATGCTTACTTTTTATCAATGTGTTACAGAGAGAACTGTTGAGAAGGACCCCTCATCTAGAATCAAGAAATAGTTTGCTTACATTATGAATAACCCCAAGGTCTAACAAAAGTAAATCTACCAGATGCAGTTGTATAACAAGGATTGAATTTCTGAACAAACTAGTATATATCTATTTAGATTGTAGTTCATATTACTTTAATAATATGTATTTTTCTATTGTTTTCTAGCTTTACTGTCTGTAAATCTACCTAGTTCACAGTAAAAATATTTTTCTTCTGGTACTAGCTATGTAGCCTTGACTACAATGAGTATATGTAAAAATAGCTGTTCCAGTGTTAATATTCACAAAGAACATTGAATATCTCCATCTTTGGTTAATTATGGATTCTAAATTGTAGACTATGTCTCCACAGATTTTAAGTTCAGGTGTGTGTTTTCTTTATTTTTAGAAGTCCTCAGCTTGTTTAAAAGGGATTTTTTTCTCACAAAAAATGTTACAGATCATATAAAATAGGTCTTATTTCAGTATAACTTGGTTTACTTTTTAAAATATATGCAGCACTTTTCTTCTTAAACTGAGTCGAATAATTTTAACTGCTCCCTTCTATTATGTAGTAAATACATTGCCTGTTAGTAGACCTGTGGTTTTGCTTCCACCCCCTTATTGTGTTGCCACATCTGTTCTTACTTGCTTTGTAATGATAATTATGCTGTAATGCCTCTCTCATCTTTTGTATTTCTTAATTTCTTCCGTTATTCACTGTTTTCGCACCAGGGTGTTTGCTATCTCCATGGTAATGAGAGGTAGACCAGAACATTGCTCTGTGCCTAGGCATAAGAGTCTACCTTTTGGGAGGAGCATACCAAAATCCTCTCTTATGCAAGCATGCAAGTGGCATGATATGGCAGAATCCATGATTATCATTAAAAACAACAACAACACAAGATAATATCTGTTTCTTAAAAGACATTTTTATTTCCTAGTTGTTATCATGTGTTTGGTCCAATTAGGCTGCTGCATGAGTCTATGTTCAACCCTCTTTTTTAACCTGCAGGACTTCAAATACCATCAAAATTGTCACCTCCAGTGACTGTTCTGATTCTTACTGGGTGATTTATCTCCAATTGTTTTGGCTTATTCTTCACTCAACACAAGCCCAGCATSAGGAATTGTGTGACTAATGCTTCTAAAAGATGATAGATGTCTTCAGAAMTTTGTAAGGAAAGTATTAGCATCTCTCATTCAGTCTTGCACAAAGAAATGAAGCTATGTCCGATCTTTTCTAAAAGACGTGCTTCTTATCAGGTACAACAGCAGTGTATATCAGCTATGTTTTTAGTGTCATGAGAAGGCACTTTCTTCYTTAAACTACAAGATACATTACTTGCTGTATCCTACTGTGAAGATTGTTTGACAYGACAGATTTAGAAATGGCAAATGCTGTTTTGCCTCTGAAATTTTTTTTATGGTTCTCCATGTCACTCAGACTTGTCCTGTTTTGGTAGGGTTTCATTATATCTAGTGTTGTGCATTTTTTCTTTTCTTTTTTTTTCCTGGGTATTACTTGCTTTTTAGTAGTTTGAAAAAAAGACTTTCCTAAGTTTTATAGTTTTGGTGCAGTAGATTTAATTGATACAGGAGGCTGAATAAACTTCTGAAGTTGGCATTTTTCTTTGTCAGATGTTCTGGAGGGTTCATCTAGAGATGTGATCCTTAGTGTAAACTCAGAGTAAAGATCTAATTGCCTCCACTGAAAGTGGCACCCCCCTTTTTCTTCTGCAGGGCAAAGCTGTCATTGCAAAGAATTACCAGATGTTGAGATATCCAGTAGAAATTCCCTGCTTCATTTTGTTTCTAAATACATTCTGGAGTATGTTTAAAAAACACTAAACAGTGGGGTTTTTTTGCTCAACATGTTCTTTCCTTTTTAATCATTTAATCATAAATTTTTCAGAAATCTGTAAGTCTATTTAAAAAGAAAAAGAAAACAGTTTTCAATATATTTATTATTCTTGTTTTAAATAGTGCCTTCAGATTTTGATTTAGTATATGAGCCGATGAATAAATAATGCATCTCTTTCCCAATTTAAACTAAGAATTTTAGGTCACATACTCTGCAAAAATCTTAACAAAAGAACGTGGATGTTGCAAAGTCTTGCTCTTAAAATTTGAAAATGCCAAAATTAAAACTGCCTGCATGTAGTTTCTGGCACACATACTCTATAATCATTAATGGCATAGTCTTTTAATACGTGTTCATACATTGTTTATTCATAAGACCACTGTAACATCCACTGCATATGATTGGCAGTCGTCTTTATTTTGTTCTGTCTGACTTGTTCAACAGGTGACCCTAGTCTTTGAACTTCTTGGTCAAATCATTCTGAAGATAAATGATAATTTCCTCTTGGATTTTTTTTAATATTGTTCAGAACACAAAATGCATTGAAACTGCTGCTCATGTTCACAATAAGATGAATGAAAGATGAGAAAGTGGGGTTACATTCTCCTTTTTTGTAGCAGACGGGATGAGATGAAGACCACGAATGTACACTCTGTAGAGTCAAAACCTTTGATCTGGGCATTCAGCATATCTGGTGTTTTTATAACATTTGATATGCTCTAAGGATGGCCTCCATTAGCTCTGAAGTATTGTAGCAGCAAGAACTCAGCATGTGATCTAGTTGGGTTTTGGGCTTGCTCTTAATGATATTAATTCAGCATAGAATTGTATATAATATTTCCTATTGTTTAAAAAAGCAGGCTGAGAAAACCTTGGGAATTTGTATTAAATGGAACATTGACACATTATTGATTTTCATGGGCTTGTATTTTTTAAATTAATTTCAAGACCCAGAGGTGGTTAAAAAAAAAAAAAAAGCAGTTTCCAAGTTGTGACTTTTTTGACATTTATTAAATGTTTTGTTTCAAAATTGAATTTAAGCTAGAAATTTGAAATTGCTCTGACCATAAATATATATTAAACAGAATCTTTTTAGTTCAGTATTTTTCCAAAACCAAAGAGCATTTCACACTACTCTTGACGTCTTAGTGAGAAAACACAAAACGGAGAGCAAGCTCTGTAGGAGTAGTAGGAGCCCCATTGTTATTTGAAACAACAAGTACGTGTTGCATACCATAGCAGGAAGTTTCAGTAGTATACAGCTTACCTTGAAATACTGGTAGTGGAACTTGCTGATGCAATAAAGCTAGGAGTCTAAAGAACCTCCAGGCTAATCATCTGATCTACTCATTCCTTTTGTGTCAAATTATCAGAGAGTTCTATTTTATATTTCTCATCCCAGTTTCTGTTATTTTTGACTATTACATGTGCATATACCAATTCAACTATTCAAGCAGGAAGCATACTTGAATAAAGAAGACATTGCAAAAGGGCAGCAGGAAAGAATTGTTCCTTTTCTTCAAGTCTTTGGATGTATTAAGAGTATTGGCATACTGTAAAGTCATAAATTCTGGTAAATGTTAGTTGGAAGGGACCCCTGAGGGACATGTAGTCCAACATTCAAAATAAGACATACAGTCCCATTCAAAGCGTGGCTTTTGCCATCACTAAATAGATTAGCTGTGTTTTTTTTCCAGTCAAGTCTTCTGAACCTCCAAGAACAAAGATTCCCTGATCTCCACGAGTGTGTTGTTGCACTGCTACACTAGCCTCCTAGCAAAGAAATGTTTCATCGTATCTAGCCTGAACTTCCCAAGCTGCAAATTGTGGCCTTTGCCCCTTCTTATATTCTTTGGCACACCTGACAAGAGCTGGTAATTGCCCTTCAGATGGTTGTAGGCAACTATTCCCCATTAGCCAGACTAAAAAAGTCCAGCTCCCTCAAATTCTCCTGGCAGGACTTGTGCTACAGGCTTCTGTCCATCTTAGTCACCTTCTGTAGACCCTCTCCAATTTCTCCACATCTGTCATGGACTGGGGCTCAAAACTTGACACAATATTCCTGTGACTTCACCATCACTGAGTAGAGAAATACGGTAACTTCCCTTGATCTGCTGGCCAATCTCCTTCTCATGTAGTCCAGTAAATTATTTTGATTTTTTTGCAATGAAAGCATGTTACTTGCTTATATTCAACCTGCTGTGCAGTGTAACTACCAAGTTATTTTCAACAGGACTGCTAATCAGCCAGTTGTTCTCCAGCCTGTACTGGTGAGTGCATAAGCTTATTCCTTCCTAGGTTTAGAACTTTCCACTCCTTATTGAACCTCATGTTTCTGTTTGGGCAAATCCTCAAGTTTACTGAGGTCCCTCTGGATTGAACCTTTGCCATTTGTTGTGTCAGCCACTCCTGCTAGTTTACTTGCTGATGGCATGCTCTGTGTCATCATCCAGATTGTTACTGAAGATGTTGAAAATACAATCCCCAGAACTGACCCTGGTGTGCTTTGCTCATTAGTGGACACCAGCTGGATGTTAAGCCATTAATCACTGGTCCAGATAGTTTTCTACCCACTAAACTGATTATTTGTCCAGCCTATACTTCCTCAGCTTCCATATGAGCTTGTTTTGGGAGATGGTGTGAAAAGCCTTACTGAGGTTAAGGTATGCTACATCCACCATTCTCCATTTGTGCCCAGAACAGTCATTTCCTTGTAGAAAGCAATCAGGTTGGTCAAGCACAATATGTCCTTCATAGGTGTGAGTATTCTTGGTTACCTTCTCGTCTGTCATGTGCATGGAAATGGACTCCAGAGGATGTCTTTCATTGATCTGTATAGGGACTGAGGTGAGGCTGCCTGGCTTGTAGTTCCCTGCTTCTGCCTTCTTACATTTTATTTTTTAAGATGCTAGCTTTTTTGCAGTTATCAGAGATCTCCCTGGTATGGTCTGCCATTTTTCATAGCCATAGACCATAGCCTTGCGATCACACTGGTGAGCTCTTTCAGCACATTTGGGTGAATTCCCTCTGGCCCCATAGATCTGATCTGATTTTTCTATGTAGTCTCTTTCTTATTGTTCTGCCAGTGTTGGCTGTCCTCCTCTCCGGGCTGTGCTGTTGTATGCAAAGGTTAGGGAACAAGTTTTGCCCTTGTTTACCAGGGCATGGTTAACAAGGTACTTGAGGAACAGTCACCCTTCTGAGCAGGTATATGAAAGTCCCATGGATGGCCTTCTCTCTCAAATACATCATCTATTTTCAGCTCTTCTCTCAGTTCCTGTTATCTAACAAACTGTTTAATCTCCTCATAGGTTGAGTCTTGACAGCATAACAGAAGGAGCACAGCAAAACTTTTTAATTTGTAAAGAAAAGATGGTTCATTATTTTTTATGATGATCTATACTGTGCAAGAGATGTGCTCTTGCAGAAACTTAATGTTTTAAATTTTAATTGGCATTTAAGAGCATATAGGGTTAATGCTTTAATATCAATTCCTTCCTCTTCAAAATGTTTTTCAGTTACTATTTTCTCAGTATGTCTGAATGTCAGCTTTAGTGTGCATTTTGTATTTCCTGGCAAATGACTCAATCCTGTGTTATTCAGACCTGCTGTTATGAATACTACTAGTATGAAATAGACAGCCTCCACAAAAAACTTACTGAATGAGATCTCTGAAACAGAGAGAGGGCTGAAGAGTGGTGGCTCTTAGCCCAGCCTTATCTACAGTACTAGAAGCATGAGGCCAAGAGAAGGGAGCGGAATAGACATTGACTATGGGGAACTCAGTGCCAGAGTTGCCAGAAGCAGCCATTGATTCTGACTGTGCTGTGCCAGCCCCATGAATGCAGGCCTCCGGGGTGGCCTGGCCCGTGGCCTGGAGCAGCAAAGGAAGCTGTCGTCAGTCTCACTGGAGGCTGGCACTGAACAACAAACTAACATCCTCTCAGCTGTTACTCCAGTCAACCAGGCTAAATGCCAGACAAAAAGGAAAGGAGTTTTGTAGCAAGGCACAGTCTCGCCTGCAGGTGATTAGGCCCTTCACTACCATAATAGCAATACTGATGTTACCTCTGTGGTTTTTCATTATTTTGGAGTTTTTTTTTTCCTGTTGATTCTTTGGCTTGTTGGACTAATCCTTAAGAATACCTGATTTCCAGGAATACTGGGTTTGATTTCCTACTGCCTTTATCTGTGTCTGAGGTACTTTATGTAGTGAATTGCCTCTGATTGATAGTTTTGGCTAAACTAATTGTATTTCCAACGGGAGATTTCATCTGGGGCAAAGGAGGTGGAATATGGCAGTAGTCAGCTTTCTATCCTGGCCTATATAAAAAGAAAAAAAAAAAAACACTCAAGGAAGGATAAGAGGTATCTCAACTGATGAGGGGAGGTAGATCCTGCTGAGAAGAAAGTATGGAGCCAGAAACTTCACTAGAAAAACTGTGTCTGCCCTGATGGATAGGAGAACCACAGTTTCAGAGCCTGACAAAATCTTACTGGAGATCTGCAGCTATGTGGTATCACACGTGAGGTATGCACACACAGTCCCTCAGACTGTGCAACCCCTTGCATGCATCTGGGACATTAGGCAAAAAAGTGGTCAGGTGCACATGGTCTTGTGTGTGTCCAAGTCTCCTACCCTCAAAGATGTTCTGAGACCTAAGACACTGTGACAGTAAACATGGTGTTAAGGAGCGTGGTAGCTATCTTACTCCCTTGAACTATCCTGCAGTTAACTGGCTAAATATACACTTCATGTCTACACAGCAGAGTACTCTCATGGGTTATGTTTGCTCAGATGGCTGTGCAAGGGAGCAGAGAGGAAAAGCAGCATCTGATATGCAGATAAGTATTCACATGCTGCTAAAGAGCCTCTCTGTATCCTGGAAATGGATTCAGTGGATTCCACACTGGCTCAGATTGCAGGTTGCAGAATTTCCAAGTACACAAGTATCATGCATTTCCATGGTACAGCATATGCTTCCAAAGTTAGGTTTATGTCTTGGGATAGTACTGTCCTTAGATGCAGTTGGTAGTATATTGCTTATTCTATGTATGCTGCCTGTGGCCCTCATGCATTTGGGGAAACTCTGCATTGTTTGGGAGGGATAGATTTCTCATGTGATGGAAACTTTGATGGTGTCTCGACCTTTTATTGCAGTAACACTGCTGCATATGACCAGACAATTTAAGATTCTCCAGTGTAGTGGAAATATTGCTGACGTTGGGCTGAAGGCCCTGAAACAAGACCTGTATAAAAAAAATTGTCCATGCATCACTTGATACCAACTTTTTTTTTTTCAGCGTTGCTGCTTCTGAGAGGGCAGAGATGTCAGGGTTACCACCCTGCTACAATTCTTGCAGTGACCTAAGGGAATGCKTGGGTTCCTGCATCAGCCCTTAGAACAGAGAACAGGGATGGGCAGGAGCCCCTCATTTTTGGGCACAGCCCTTGTTGATATTGCTGCAAGGGGACAGAAGAGGCATATTTGCTTAGGTGGTTTAAGGAAACACTCAAACTGAGATAGATGGCCATAGAACATAAAAGCATGTCATGGAGTCCCTGGAAAAGTTTGGTAGAGATGAGTCAATCCGACTGCTACCGGAGAGGGGCAAAGGCATGTAGGAGATACTCTGTGAGCACAAGTCTGCTGCCGAAGTGAGCTTGAGGCAAGCAAGGGCTTGAGCAAGTTGCTGTTGAGCACTGTTAGCTCAGTTCAGTTGGCTTGTTGAACTGGATTCTGCAAATAAAATAGCATAGACTAAAAGATACAAAGATCTCTCTAACCTGATGAGAAGCAGATGTAGGTGTTTGAGATATAAATACAACAAATGGAATAGAAAAGCATTAAAAACCACTTGAAATTAAAAATGGGAAAATAATCTAATAGCTAATGTCAGTAACGAAGAWAATGATCTGTCTGATGGAGTCTAATACTGCAAGTTTTAAGTTAGATTATAGAACATATGCAACCTGGAACATTTTTGTTTCCAGAATTCTGGAATATGATTTTATGTCCATCCACAAACTGGAGTATGTAGCTCTTTCTTGATTGAAAAGAAAAAAAAAGCCAATAAATGGGAACAGGGAGGCCAGCAGTAAAATGTATCTTTTCCATTACAGTAAGTTGTGTAAAACTTGAGTGGAATTTAGTTTGGCATTGAATGAAGTACAGAGACATTCTGAATATCCTTCCTGCTTTTTGGTACCTGTTAAGAGCTTTGTGTCTTGAAAAGGCAATGTATATGAAGCAGTTCCTCACATTGAACAATTGTCTGTTGAACTGTTCCCTAAATTGGTAGTTTGTAAATCAGGCATTTAATATTCCTGCTATAAAAACTGTTTTATAACAGTGAAGTTATTACTTGGATAAGATGTAAAGATAATTATAAATTCAGAAAATTTCCTTCAGTTTTAGGGGATTCTCTTTTGTAAATTAGCTTTAATTTTTATATATAAACTCTTCATTGCCTAGGCTACAATAAAGACAGAAGTGTGAATGTGAAAGAAGTGCTGGATTTTGCTTTATTCATTTTTGCCAGTCAATCTTGGTCTGAAAATATTTGATAGGAAACTGTCCTATTTGCTCTAGGACACCTGCTGTTTTTTGGATCAGACACATCATAGCTACCATCTATCATTACATTCTTTAGCAATACAGATTTTTGTTAGATAATAATTCTCAGGCTAGATGTCAACTATATATGGCAGCATTTACAGCGAATGTAGCAGAGGAGAAATCAATAGAAARATGTAACATAAATATTCTGCATAAGAAAGAAAATGAACAGGATAATATTTTTATTTCTGTCAAGACCCCAGAATTTCTACTGTATGGCAACATTGCCACTTCACAAAATTTAGAATAGCTATACTATTGCACTTCTGAAGAGGGTCCAAAATGTATACTCAAATATAAATATGGATCAACTGATTCATTCTACCACTTGTGTAAATGTTTGATCTGATAGTCAAAGTCATTTTATCTGATATGAAACCACTCCTTTTGTGTTTTGTTTTTAAGTTTTAAAGAAATTTTAACTGAAACCTTGTCATGTTTGTGCCAAAAGGAGCTTTGTTCTTGTATTCAAAGTGGGCCTGGTTTTCAGTCTAAGCATTTTGGTATTGCTTTTCCTTATACTTGTGTACTTTTCTTACATGAATGTGTTTGTACTTTTAAATAGATAGATTAGATATACCATACTCTGTCATAAGAAGGATGGTGTATTTTTTGCCTTTTGCACGGGTAGAAATTGTTAATTAACAAAACCTAAGACTTTTTTTTTCCAGTATCCCCCATCTCTTTTCACTGTTACTATAGTCAGATGGGTATTTCTTAAAAGTGATGTATCAACTGGTTTTTGAGGATAAGGAGAGAGGAATGCATCTAGAAGAATACAGAGGTCCAGAAAGAAGCAACAAAAAGGGGTTAGGTAAAATACCTTTTTTTTTTTTTAAGCTGTTCTAATTAAAATTTTCTAGTAAGCTGCTTTTGGCCTTTTTGAATTATTTTCTTAAGGCTGTCAGGTTTTCAGACTACAAAAATGATATATTTTAGGTTAAGCCATTTTCAGGAAAAAAAACAAACACGTATTAGTCTCAAAACAGATGTGTAATTGCAGCATGAACTTTAATTCCTAGAAGGACAGTATCTCTATGACCCGGACTGAGCATAATGATTAAACATGCATAATTTTTTAGACAGGATGTTAGCCCCATTGAGGTCAATGATACATGGGTATTAGAAGTGCTGTATGTGTCTTTCAGACAGAAGGACTTGAAAGAATTATTGAAATATCACTTACAGTCTCAAGAAGAACAGTAAAGATGAATTTTCTTTTTAAAATGCATGGATACATTTAGCTAGGTAATGTTGAAAAAGCAGAATGATTATTGTGACAAATTTGTGACTTTATTCCATATACCTTCACAACATGCCCTTTTAAGTGCAGAACAGAGGCAAGGAGGCCACTGAAGGAGACAAGATGAAGTCGCAGGCTCTTTCCTGAGACATTGGCTTTTGGCATTTATAGATTATTAAAGGATACTTTGACTAGAGGCACTATATAGAGCTGATCAGCCTTCACTGTCAAAAGTGAATGTGTTTATTCTGGTTTTATATTTTATTTTAAAGTTATGAAAAATGAGGCTTTGAAAAGGATGTTATCCTCTTGATGATTGAAGAGGATATTGAACATGATAATAATCAAAGTCTGACTGAACATCAGGAAAGGTCTAAATATAACAGGAAGTCACATTTTATATAAATGATAGGTTAAATGTCTTTAGGAATATTTGTAAAATTGTGGAATTGCTATTTATTAAACCAACTTTCTTTCTTAATCTGAAAATCAATTAAGTATTTCATTGTGTGTTTACAGGTACATGAAGTTTTTATTTAGACTATCCAATAATTGATTTTCTTTAAGTAAGAGGTGATTTGAAAATTTAACTATTTTGGAAAATCAGTAAAAGTGTATGGCATTTTTGAAGTGTGTCGAAATAGGTTTGGGCTGACATTTAGTTCATCATAGTAAAACAAACAAACAACCCCCCCCACCCCCCAAAAAAAACCCCCAGGTTTTGGAGTAATAAAAGCTGACTTTTATGAGTTTTCTACTCATATTTTGGCATGAATACCCTCCTTAATATTGGATTCTTAATTTTTGTGTTATCAGTTACTGAACAAAAGAGGTTGTGACTTGCTTCATTCACTTGTGTGATAAAATGGCTAATTTAGGGTAAAGCTGGATATTCTTTGAGATGGATTTTTGTCAATTTTCTCCTTTGTTCTCCGTATTCCAAGACAAAAGTTTGGATAACAACAAGAGTGAYGAGTCTCCAGAACCACATGGTGTTCCCCCAGTAATCCTAAAGGAACTCCAAGAAACTCTGCAGTAGCTAGGCTCGTAATTGTGGTTCTCTCAGTTAAAGCTGCCTTATCACCTGAAGCCTGGAAAATTGCAAAGGTGGCACTAGTTTTTCAGAATTATGGGGAGATCTGAGATACTGCAGCCCATAGATCTGCTGTCTGCATCAAGCAAATTATTAGAAAGTGTAATAAAGAGTAGATCCAGAGGACCTACAAACAAACTGGATATAATGGGGAAGAATCAACATGGCTTTTGTAAGGGAAGGTTGTGCCCCAGAAATCTAGCATGATTTGTCTGAGGTGCCCAGAAGGAAATGATAAAAGTTTTGGTGTTTATATTTCTATCTGTATTTCCAAAGGCTTTTTATAAGATCTCTCACCAAAAGCTATTAAGGAAACTAAAAAGCTATGGGACAAGCAAGAAGGTCTTTACATGGATAAAAACTGAGTCAAAAAAGATGAAATAGAATAAGTGATCCATTCTTGCAGTCCAGGCAGTCACCTTTCAAGTTCCACATCATCAGGGGGGACCAGGTTATTTCTAAAAATTCATGAGTGACCTGATAAAGCAGATGAACTATGACATGACCAAGTGCTGTTAATACTCAGTTACTCAGGTTAGTAACACTGAGTGTCAATTGTGGAGAAAGACCTTACAAGGCTGAGTAATGGTTAATAATAAAATGTCAGAATAAATTAAAAACAGATAAAAGTAGTGATGTACATGAGAGAAAACACTCCACAAAGATTATCCCTCAGGATTAGTGTCTTGGAATTATGGTAGAAAACGCCATGCAAACCTTAATTCAATATTCAGTACCAGTGGGAAAAAAGAAAATGGAATGTAAGCATAAGGGGGAAAAGAATGCAGAACAAAATAGTGTCATTGTATTGTATAGATGTGCAGTGCTTCTTCGTCTTGAGTGCTGTGCACAATTCTAGTCATACCCTCCAAAATAAGATGTAATAGACTTGGAAAAGATTCAGAGAGGGTAACAAGAAAGGTATGGAGTGGCTTCTGTAAACAGAAGTAAGTCAATTAGGACTGTAGTTATAGAAATGCCTGAAGGATGTTATATTTGGGATCTGTTGAGTTGTCTGTGATATGGAGAAGATGAAAGGGTATTAATTTATTGTCTTTTCCAATACAAAATGAGGGGTAGCAAAGTGATCTGAGAGTATTGCAGATTCAGAACAAAATAAAGAAGGTGATTTTCATGCAATGTGTGTTTAAGCTGTTGAACTCCTTGCCATGGGCTGCTGTAAATTCTAAAAGCTCATTTAGGTTCAAGGTGAAAATGGACAAGCTCATGGAAGAGAAATGAGAGCTATTAAATACACAGGAACCGTGTCTAGCTCAGGAAGTAATGGAGCTGCAGATGGTTCGGGGCCAACTTGGGGAAGTGTAATATATGCTTGCCTGGCTCCTACACTGTTCCCTAAGCATATTGCAGGATGCTTAGCTTAGAAGGGCCTCTAGTCTGACTCGGGATAACTGCTCTTTTGTTCTTATATTTTTATGTTCTAGTTATTCTACCCTTTCAGTATCTTAATAATAAGTGTATTGTCTGAATAGGTTCATTCTGGATGAATGTTTATGACTTTAGTATAAATGGAAAGAGAATCTAGCACTTTCTAAATACATCTTGAAGTAGCAGTCTTCAGTCTAGACAAGATGCATGAAGAAAAATTATGAAAATAGTGTATTTTGCTGGTTTAGAACACTTCCATTAGGGCTTGTTCTGGAATTTACAAAATCATCATATGAAATCTAGTTGAGAATGTATCTTTTTTGCCATTCCAAAATTCAGTGGAATTGTATGTAGAATAAAAATTAAAACAGCAAAAAAATTTTCTTCATGATAAACTCAAAATATTTTTAAATAACAGCAGTCTGTACAAAAAAAAAGTATCCAGAAAGGATACTGTATATAGGCATTTTGAGAAAAGTGAATGTTACAGAATGTGAAAGATAAAGCTAAATTTATGACCAGCTCCTTTGGAAAAATACAAAAGGAAATGAACAAAAAATAGAGGATTTTCTATTTATTTTCTGTTTCCCCTAATAATGTGGCTATAGTGTGTACTGTATATTTGTAAACCATAACATCATGTGACAGAGATTTTAAATTAAATGGAAAAAAGAATCTTAAACATTAGCTTCTACAGGTATCTGTTTCATGCTTTTTCAAAATTGAAAGGTGGTTTACATAGTTTTGCCAATGTCATGTGATTTATGGAGCAGTATTTCATTAAAGCTAGCTCAAACCTATTCAGAACACCACTGTAGGAACTGCATCTCCGTAGTTACTATTAGGAAGGATATAATTGGAAAACAGTCATAATCACCATTTCTGCTCAATTCTTGCAAGCTTTTTTTAAAACTCATTATATATGCCTGTCTGTATTTATTTACTTCCAAAAATAGTGATAAAAAGGGCAAATAACATACACTGTGCTTCATAGATTGTTAATTGGTGCAGCATGAGAGTAAAGGAGTGCATGAGTACTGGTGCATAACTATGATTCTCCTTCTGATTCCTGCTTTAAGTCAGAATTCCCAGGACAACAGTTTTCTTAATAAAACATCATCAGTGAAAGACTTTAGACTGCAACCACTTTTTTTTTCTTTTTTCTTTGAGGTAAAACTATTTAGCTATTAAAACCCAGGGAATATTTTCTCCATTTAAAGATGTGCTTGATAACCCCTCCAGTTATTGTAATTTTGTGCCTTCAATGATTGTGTTAGGCTCACATTTTCCCAGTAGTTCAGTTTTCTATAAATCAAGGTTTCCCTACCATCTTCTTCATGATCTTTTAGCCAGTGGGATAGAACTGTTGGATACAGTAAACTTGGATACAGTAAACGCAGTGTTTACTGTAGTTAGTGAACCTAGCTTTATGTTAAAATTAAAATGTTGAGTACAGTCTCTTTAACGTTTTGTTCTAGAGAGTAATGAGTTGAATTAAGAGATGCTTTTATTCCTTCTAGTCTTCTTCTTGCTCCACCTATTATCTGCAGTGCCCGTATCAATTTATTTACATGTTTAGGAGTTGTGAATTTGTCATTTATTATCAAATTTCTTAAAATCTTATATGAAAGCAGTTTATTTCATTCAAGTTTTTCCTTCTTTCAATTGTGGCATAATACAACTGATGACTTAATTAGGAGGATATTTTATGTTTAGGAAGATGATTGATTTGTAGAAAATGGAGCTAATCATAATAATTTAATGGTAGATTCTTCTTCATATAGTTGAAAACTATATAGCAGAATATGTAGTCTTTTACAATTCATTTATTATTCTTTAAAATTACTTATATTTTATTAATGATGGCTTTGAAAACTTGGTTTTGAAAAATTATTCATAGAAACTGTAATTAGGTTTACTAATACCCTAGAATGTTAATGTAAAAGAAAATAAAACTACTGTAGCATTTTAAAGATAGCATTAGAAACATTGCCTATGTAAGCACTGTGAGAAATACATTTTTTTATTTTAAATGCTAGAAAATAACATTTTTTTTGTTAGCATTGTTTACTTAATGACTGCAAAGGGCCTCTGAATTACATGTGTTCTGTTCCATATGAGTAACTTTTCCCATTATGATGACTGTAATCTTTTTCTTATTTGTTTTTTACTGCTTGCCTTTCATAGGAAGTAGAGGTTGGTATACATCTTCTGTCTTTCATATTCCTGTGAGTTTTTCGTGTATACATTTATTTCTTACATTATACTAAATGTAGTTGTTTCTCTCTCCCCAGGACGATTATTTTCGTACATGGAGTCCGGGTAAACCATTTRATCAAGGTAAGATTCTGCTACTAGTTTTTTGTATGGGATAGGAAGCATCCTGTTTTAAAATAACAAGCCTTCTGTGACTTGTAAAATAACAAGAATTCTGTGAATTTGTGCCATCTCTTCCCTCTTCAAATGATTGACTTACAGGGGACCAGAAAGTTGTAGCTTAATCATCATTTTATATCTGTGATTTTTGCAACCGTTTACTGATTGGTGACAGAGATGAGATCAGTAGGAACCTCTGCAGTAGTCTTAAGTTTCCCTCATGTAGACAAATGTATGGGCTTTGGGAGATTTTGTTTTGCTTTGTGTATATATTAAAAAAATTTAAGCGCCATCATATTTTCAGTAAGACCTTTGAAGAAAAAAAGCATGCAATCTGGTATTTGTCTTTTGCAGTTAAAAAAGTCATTATAATGTTGAAAGTTCTCTTTACATTTGGCTGATAAAACAAGATCTAGAAAAAGTTTTGGAAGTCTTTCATTTTCAAGTGGTCTTTCTTGAGGAAAAGCACAGACAGAGCTCTGAGAATGGTGCAGTGCATCAATTTCAGTCATTGAATAATTTGAGTAAATGCAGCAAATTTTGACATTAAACATTTCCTCTCTAGACTTTAGAACTTAATGGTTGCTGTCAATATGATACACTTCATATGTTGTTTCAAAGTATGTGACTGATGTGAAAATAATGAGAATCTTGATTTCTGAATTGCTAGCACGGAGTACTTCACACTCTTGGTCTTTTCTGATAATGTCAAAGGCACAATCACAACGAAGAAACAGGGTAGGGGCTCATATGCAAGAGACTGAGAGAAAAAAATATATTGCAAAAATAATATGCTTAGTTATTTAAGCAACTTTCTCCATAATGGACATTCAGTTCATTCATCTTTTGACTTTAAGGGGAGATTTATAATGAATCTTATTTTGYAGTGACAGTTAAAGTTTAGGGACCATCAAGAAGATTTAAATAACTGAAAAATTAGGCAGGTTATATAAAATGAAAAATATAGATATAATATGGAAAGTGATTCTGATATGTAGTAGCAGATATTGTAAAGTAACTGCAAAGTGATCTTATGTGGTTTTAAGGCTTCAGAAAGTATTTCACCCATATTTAATCAAATTCAAGTAGAAGTGATTGTACTATTTCCCAGCTGTTAAATATCTTACTAAAAAATTTAGTCTTGAAGCTCAGTTTACATAGAGCAACATACGAAAGGAAGCTGGATTTTGACTGTGTGTAGGTAAGGGAAAATGTCATTACTAGTCTCAGTCTTTGCTTGTCAGATTTTAGTTGGAGTGACAGTACTCTTCTGTGGAGATTGTCTTAGCTAATGCCACTATGGTGTGGGAAAATGAAAAACAAGAATTACTGTTGAACTGCTGACTCTTAATGTTGTTTCTTCTGAATTTTGACTGGAGGTTCCAACATGGAGCTGTTGGAATTGCTAAAAAGAAGCTTGACGATTGGCATGCCATCATGAAATGGTTTATTTTTAATGAATACTGATAAAGCGAACCAAAGTGATTTGTTGGGAAATATCCATTCTACCATCTGGTAAATTATAACCATCTCTCTCAGAGATGGACTTTCCACCATGTTCTATGCTTTTGTCCCTTTAATTCAGGTTTACTGCAGTATGCCTGTGAAAGGAAACACTTTCATTTCTTAAATGGATGCACCTTGCTTGTATTGTCCATCTCTGGGAGAGAGAAGGAGAGGGAAGAAGAAAGATAGGTTTACATTAGCAGTGCTCTGTGAACTGTCACGTGTTTTTTTTCTGGTTTGCTGGAAATTTTTAAGTGTTTAGGTCCACAGCAGCCTGAATATTTTAGAACCTGCCAGTTTGGCAGACCGTACCAGTCTCCTCGTTATATACTAATACCTTATGAAGGAGCACTTGACTGTAGTCCTTTAACTCCTCAGAGGAAAGATTCCTTTCTTTCAGTGAAGAACCCTCATCTATGAACCAGGCTTATCACTTTGCTCCAAAATACCCTTAGGTTATGCTTTTTTTTTTTYTCTTTGGCCTTTGATAGAGGGGCATGATATGAAGCATGTACTTGGTATGAGAGTAGGAATAGGTTATACATTAATGACTTATGGTGGCAAAATGTCTTATCTGGAAGACAATGACTTGAATGTGCTGTGAGTTTTGTTCATGATTTGTTTTGTTATTGCATACCTGACAAGCTTGTTTTTTGTGTTTTTTTTTTCCAACTAGCTATCAGTTTTGCAGAAGATGCATTAAAACAATATTTTCTCACTGGATATAATGAGTTTTACAAACTTAGGCTTGTTCTATTATTTTGCTGAGTTCTTTGGCAGCACTGATCCTAATGTGTGTAGAATACGTTTCTGAATTTACATACAAGCCCAGTATGAGAACATGTTAAGGTTATCTGTCTTACCTTGTTTGCAAAATGCAATGTGTATTTTGGATAGTGCATATTTAGAAAGCAATGCCTACAGAGATCAACTTTCTATTATCATATGCTTGTAAACTGAAAATTAACACTGAGGAGTAAAATGCATCTGTTTGACTAAGACATGTAAGCGGTTTGCCTACAGTAGTTATTTTATCGGCATTTTTCTGCGTGATTTATAATTGAAAAACAAGTGTTAGCTGGGGACACCTTCTAATAATGATAAGTATTCCAAAGGTTTAYTTGTTGAGTAAATAAGCAATTTTGTCTTAATTTGTCTATCTGTTATATAGAGATTATGAGGTATTTTTATTTGTCAGTAAAGGCAGCTTTTCAGTTTTCCTGTAATAACCCTGCTACAATCTTTGTCAGATAATTATTCTCAGCAGTAAATGCCTAACCTGAATTTAACAATGATACTGAATTGAGCTATATGTCAAAATACCTACTTTTTCCCAAGAATTAAAGGTTTTCTAGACTCTGGTCCTAGAGATATTCTTTATTACAGAATCACAGAATCGCTGAGGTTGGAAGGGACCTCTGGAGATCATCTAGTCCAACCCCCCTGCTCAAGCAGGGTCACCTAGAGCACATTGCACGGGATTGCATCCAGGCGCGTTTTGAATATCTCCAGAGAAGGAGACTCCACAACCTCTCTGGGCAACCTCTTCCAGTGCTCTGTCACCCTCACAGTGAAAAAGTATTTCCTCATGTTCAGATGGAAGTGTCTGTGTTTCAGTTTGTGCCCATTG
>NW_020448019.1:1162272-1185999 GCF_003343035.1 Apteryx rowi | reverse complement strand
CCCTTTGATCCTTACCCATAAGCTCTCAACTATTAATTAGATACTTGAATATTGTTGTTAGTTTTTTGAAAGTGTGAAAATAGAGTTACTGATTAGGTCCAGGAAAATACAAAAAGCTAATAAGAAAGCTTCCCAGTAAATGCCTTGGTCTCTGTATTGTAGGAATGGGCTTCTCTTTTGGTTATAATGGGAAATGATTGCTTGAAACATAGCAAAATATCTGTAATAATGAAGTATAATTATAAAAAATACCACATATTTGTTTATACATTACGGTCTTTCTCTTCAGATGGGACAAGTTGATCATGTGTTATACTTTGTAGGAACAGCCATTCACACTTTCACAGTGTGACAGCCTTGCAAATGTCTGTTCCCTAGAAGTGAATGTAATATTCATGATTGTCACTGGAGAAATCAGATCTCTTACAGATCCCTATATTTATCAGTAAAAGAGATACAGCAGTGACAATCTCAGCACAATTTTTCTCATATCATTTAACAGGAGAGGAAAAAGTGAGAGGAGGTAGACTGTAAGACCTAATTCTACATGTACATTCTGACAGTCTCCATGAGCGTGGAGAATTAGCGCAGTTCCACTCCAGTTGTGTACCACTTTACTACTAAGTTTTAAGTGTTATGTAAAATAAGATTTAACTGTTAATCAGCTTTTTCACCTAAGTAGCCATGCATGTAGACTCTCATGGGTTGTTTTTTTTTCATTTTCTTTTTCGTTTGTCAGTGGGAACTATTCAAAGCAATAAATAGGAACATCATGAATGTCTGAGTGTGGGGTCCTGTGATCTGCTGGAGCTTGTTACAGGCCAAGCAATCTGTGTTAACGAATCTTTGAGAGATTCCCCTTCCTTAATTTCCTGTTATTGCTGTTCTGTTCTGTACAGCAGCTGATTTTCTCTCCGGTGAAAGCATTCTGTTAATTGCAAAAAAAACTTTCTCCCAAATGAACACCTTTAGAAACTCCTAAGTGAAAGACAGTTTTTTAAAATGCAGAGATAAGCTTGCCGTGAGAGACTGAAATTGCTCACTAAAGGCATTGGTTAAACCCTAAATAGGGACAGTAACAACTCTGCATATCTGTTGTGTGACAGTTTGTAATAACACAGCTGGAGATATGAGCAGTTTGTCATCCTGTAATGGACAAACAGGTTCTTCGAGGATAGAAATAAATAATTTCCTTAATTTAACAGATCTATTATCTCCATCAGTGTTTCCTTTTATTTCCTTTTATTCAGCAATGTTTGTTTTTTCAGAAATTTAACCTTAAATCAAAAGAATTGAAAAAATGAGCAATCTTTTTGGCAATAAAAATACTGATTTTGAGCTCCACTGCACAAAAGATAATTTTTTCTGTTTACTATTGAAACAGTGGATTTTACAAATTATTAAGGCTTTTACAGAAGTGTTCTTTCTTTGCTGGTTTCAATTATAACAACTGATGGAATTGCAAATCAATACTTGGAAGTTTCAAAGTCTGTATAAGAACAAAATATGAAGACCTTTGTAAGTAAACTGCATAAAGCCCAGCTGACTATGTATAGTAGGGCTGCTGATGGCATATTTGTCTGTATATCTTTGTTTTCAATTCTATAAACTACAGCATTTCAGGGGATACCTTTATTCCTATTATATACTTAGGTGTCTTACATAGGATTCATTGGCAGTAAAAAGAGAGCTATTCCAAAACTGTTTGTTGTCACTTAAAAAACATTTGATCTTTGTCACTTCACTTTCTCTTTTAGTCTCTGATGTAGATATCTGGTACACACGTACCAGCTTCTCAATATCACCAGTAGTCATGCAGAGAGGTTGTCATTATTTTTATTTATATTTTTTCTTTTGTGTGTCCATATTCTGCTGGAAATCAGGAATGTACTGGGGCCTTTTTGAAATTATTTTTAGCTAACAACCATATTCACTTGCAGGTGGTATTTTTAAGGAAATAGTGCTTCACATACATACATGTCTTTGTGGGCTATACATATTTTTTATTTTCCTAAGATTTCTGTGACTRTTAAAATCTTTCCTAAGATTTTTAGAGATTTATTGTATACGGACTAGTTTTCTTTGCATTTTTTCAAAATGTATCTTTAATCTGAAACCAAATCTGAATTCTAACATGTTGCTGTAGTGTTTGAAAAGTCTATGGTTCAAGCTATCAATAGGGATGTTCATCTGATAATGAGTGTTTTAATAGCTTCTTAATTCACTCTTCTATAATTTGGTCTATTTTGAAAGGCATTTTTATGTTAGTATGGTTTAATGTGTCAAAATTGCTCAGATAGACAGATCTGTGTAATTCTGTTGGTATTAATTGGGGGTGGTTATATGGAAACATGCCAACATTCCAGGAGATTAGGCCTTACTATGAAAACATATAGTGCTGTTTACTCTAAGAACTCTGCTGTGAAATGTAAGTTATTTGAAGAAACCAAAAAATATTATGAGCTGCATTTCAATTCACCAGTGCCATTCCTTAAAGCAACCTGTGATATTTGTCCAAAGAGTAGTTATTCCTGCTGGACCCTTTCTTTTGCAAACACACACATATTCTCATAATGTAATATTGCTAAAGACAATGTGGGAGAAGTGTTGTTTTTTAAATAAATTTGAATGTTCTATTAATCATATTTAGTTGCTGCTCAAAGGAGGGTTTTGTCCTTTCAGTAGTTTTAGAAAGAAGCAATTAGGATATTTTGCATCTCTGGACTATTTCAAGTTAAATATTTTAGTAGATTTAATGTAGCTTTAAAAAGCATTTGCTGTTATGTTGCATGGAGGTTAACAAATGAAGAGATGCTAGAGTTGGAATCATTTTTATTAAAATGGTGTCCAGAATGTGGTATGTTTTATCAAGCTTAAAAAAATAAAATTGAAACTTGTTACCACTTTTACTTCATATACTACTTTTACAACAGACACAAATAGACATCATACTTTTAGTGCATTTTATTTTTAGAATACAGACAGTAGTAGAGCTTGGAGGGTGTAGCTTTTGAATAACATTGTATACACAAAGACACTGGAGTAATTTCTTAAAGCACAGAGGCTGTTTTCCTTTACTCAATAGAAATACCTTGGAGGAACAGTGGAGTATTTTCATGTAATGGATAAAATATGAAATGACATTTCCATGGAGGATGAACACCCTGAAGTTATAGTTGGTTTGTAGATATATTTATAGTGTTTCTTTTAGACCTTTCCACTACATTATTTTTGGCTTTTATAGTATCAGGTTATATTAGGTGTCTGTTTACAGCAGAAATATTGTAGATATCATTTCACAGCAGAAATAGATTTTGAAGCAATTTCAAAATTTTGGTTTTTGCCTTTTAGCTCTTTATGTTCCATCAACCTAGTTCTATAATAGTTTGGATGACCAAGGATATGCAATATGTGCATACACATCTCTCTGTGCATTTCCATACTGTGAACTGAAACCATTTAAATTCATGTTGAATACAATCATTTGGTTCACTCATTTGTAAGCTGTGGAAAATCATAAGGGAGTTTAATGAAGGTCCATTAGTTGAAGATTGTGAGAACAGACATGTTGATTTAACTTTGCTACATTTTTATATGCACTCATGTTCTAGCTTTTAGAGCAAAGACTACTGATGTTTTAAAACTAGAAATGTATATCTTTCACTTCCAAGGTAATTTGCAGTACTTTAYAATTAAATTATGTCACATAACACTTTAAATATACTTTAGTCTGAATAGTAAATATGCATGAAATATTTGTAACAGCTTCTCAGTTCTGTTCTTTTTGAAATTCATGATATCACTCTAAAAAGGAAAGTATTTGTTCCATTTCTTTATTTAAACCAATATTTTAATCTGGTGTACAGTTTCCGGTTTCAGGTATTTAGATACTTTTCAGGAATCCTGTTCATCTAGAAAATACGCCAAACCCTTTGTTAGTTTCTCGCTGTTTTGTGCTTCTTTCAGCCAGTCCTTGACTGGAAAGACTTTTCGTTGAAGTCTGAGGAATACTTTAATGGTGCTTTTTTCTTCTATATGTGATGCTGTGCTTTGGTGGTTCTGTATTATTTTTCCTCTTTCTTTCATAAATTTCTCTACAGTGGTAACACTACCCAAGCACCTTCTCCCGTATAGTTCAGTTTTGGCTCCTGACTCTGGTTCACTGGATAATAAACATATGTTGTTCTAGTTGTGGTTCTCAAATTGTTTCAGCTATTTATTCCTGTAAAATCAGCAAATGGCTTCTAAATTCTTACAGCTGTTTTAAAGAAAGGCTGTATAAAGGAGTTTTAATGAGGCTCAACTCAACCCACAGTATAAGATTTTTTTCTTGCTTTCAGTAGCAATGCTAGTTTAACCCCTCATTCCTGCTTCCCCTGCCATCCCTGTCTTATGTCCTCATCCAAGGTCTGTAGAGCTGCCATATATTGAATTGTCATAAAATAAATTAAAAAAGGTTATTTTTAACCTCAGCTAGATCATGGAATCAGGTAGCCATTCAGACCCACAAGCAGTTACATTAGCAAGGTGGAAGCATGGTACAGAGTTACAGTGACTGGCTAGAGGGAGAGCACAAGAGCTTCTTAAATTTGCAGTATGCTGAGTAAAGGCTATGTGGAACTGTACCCTTAAATTTCTTAAAACCTGCTAAACTTTAGTCCTGCACATCCCTTCTGAGGAAGACTTAACTTTAGAGCCTTTCTATTCCTGTCTACTGTGCTTTGATGTCCCAGCTGACAGACTGGAGGCAGAGGTGCCATCAGTGCCTGAGGACTGTGTGCCTGGCAATGTTCTGGTGCGTACTAGTGCTGCTTCTTGTTTATGGGCTCGCTTAATGGTCTACTGATAAGGGACTTAATGGTCTCTTTCCTTTGCCATATGGATTTAATAAGAAAGTGTGTAAAATGGCCAACAGAGCTAGTCATCAAAATCATGACRTTAGAGATCACATTACTTACAGCTCAGTGGTGATACCTTGAAGAGGAGGGGAAAGAAAAAGAATTAGCATAATAAATCCAATCAAAAAGAAAACAAAGAGGAAAAAAGGCTATGCTAATTTTTCTTGAACCTGAATAAAAGAATGACAGTTCTTTTAGCACATTTTAGATATTTGAAGTTGCCTTTTTGTCCTGCCACCTCTTTGACCCATTTGTATTTAGCCAAATTATGTTTAAAAACCTGTTTTTCTGCTTGTTTTCTGGGTATTTCTGCAATCTTGTTTATCCCTAGTTTACCTAAATATAACTCTTTACTAATTTTTAACTTAAAATATTGTAAAGAACATAAATCCAAGGACAAATAAGTTGCATACTGTAAGTAATTAACATTCGAAATTCCTGTTAGCACACTCTGCATTGTTGTATTTTTGTGGAGAGTACAGAGAGAGAACTGCAGGATTTCAGAATTGTGCCTGAAGATCTTGAGTAGCTAATGGAAATCGTGCTTTTATTTACCATCCATGAAACTATGAGAACCCAGTTTGACTTTTCATGTTAGAATGTGCATGACAGTAGGTAAAAACAATTTTATTATATGGACCTTGAGTATGTTTGATTGGAGAAAGTGAGGCAAAATAAAGAACAAATCCAGAAGTTACTTTCTGTGATCTTGTTTTAGAACTGTACTTTAAATATTTTAAATAGCAATAGAAAAAATGAAACACACACTTCAGTAGCATTTACTCTGCTTTTATATACTACATAATATGCAGATATATTCAGGTTTCTCTTCTTTTGCAGTATGTGTGCCACTCATTAATATATAATTTTGCCTCAGAAGAAAAGAGACACCATCTATCTTCATCTAGTAAACCTATTTTGCAAAGGAATTGCTGCCACTTCATTCTACTGTCTTTTTAATATATTTTGCTGTTGCTTGTGTCAAACTTATACTTTTATTTGTTGTGAGCTCTTCATTTGGAGAGAGCACCAGTAAATGGCACTTCCTTATGCTGTTGATGAGTGTCATCTCAGGTCTCATTTTAAATTATCAGGACTTTCTCACAGTAAGAGTCATCTCCAAGTCATAGGTTTTACGCTGACATCTCATTCATAAAAGTGTGTTCGTGAATGGAAACAAGCAGACTGCCTTATATATTGAAACATAGGTTATAAGATGGATAAATACGACTTTAAAAATTTCAAAATAGGAAAAATACTTCCTAAAACTTCAGAAATTATCTGTATAGGTCAGATAAAACACAAATACTGTTACTGTAAAAAATATTTGTGGCAGAATAAACCCAGGTTATTAGTAAATACTTGTTGGTATTCATTAGTTGGGTTTCTGTATTTATTTGCTAATACAAAAATAAATCGAAACTTTCAAATTGTTATTTTGAGTCAAAGTGCCTTTGCAGAGAAATGTCAGCCTTAATTTTGGAATATTCTGTTTGAAGTATTGCATACTCCTTCACTCTGAAGTTACTAACTTGAATCCTTATTTCAGATGTTCCCTCCTAGCTACTATCTACTCTAGCTGTAACATACAGAGAATATACAACTTCTTCGTCTTCTGTACTATGTGAGCTATTGACAGCTATGAGACAGGTGCATGCTCATAACTGACTGGAGTTGTAGACTTCTTTATTGCAAGCTAGTAACTGCAGAACATGTGAATTTCTGTCTGTATTCCCAAACTACAGGAATCTCTCAATTTAGAAACCTGAAATGTTTCATGCAAACATGAATCTAGGGATGCAAGAGAAGCCCTGTGAGGGAACATTATACAGTGATTTTTTAATGGAGTAGGTCCAGTTTCTTTACATTCATAATTCTGCAAGCGATAAATTCTTATTTTTGCTTTTCTTTTTTCCTAAAGGCAGCTTATATCTACTTAGAAATTTTAGTTACTTTTGTGGTTGTTAGCTTTCAACAGTATTTTGTAAAATCCTTAAACAGTATATAACTAAAGCATTAGAGGTGTTCCTTTAACTTCAGTATTTTAAGCCCACAGAACTTTTCATAGACCCCTTGTCTGAGCCAGGATTTATACAATGGTGTGATTTTAGCTTTCGTGAAGCCTTTACAGAATGTATTTTATGTGGAGATCTACATTCAATTTTATTATGATTATTTTGTGTTATGCTAGACTTCTTTAAAATACACACACACACAYGTATATTGCTGATGTATTAGATACTTCATATAAATAGTCCACTGGGTTCTGTTTTACTTTCTGTAAAAAATTCAGAAGATAAAGTGGATTACATTCAAAAAATTTTTGTTTTTATGATTAGAATGCCTGTCTTTATTTTAACATAAAAAGATGTAATCAAGTACAAAAATTGGCCAGTTCTTAGAGACTGAAATAACATCTTATTGCAAGTTGTTTTGCAGTAGCAGTCATCTTAGTATATGAGATAATAGTTTGGAGAAGTTTTAAGTAGATGTCTTTCTGCTGTTGTAGGAATGCAGACATTTCTTTCCACTGATTGTCTGAGCCAGAAAAATCAGAAGTCAGTTTTGATCCAGCCGGTATGTCTCTAAATCATGATTTAGTATTTTAGGAAAGGATAATTTAGTGCTCACCTGTTTGCTAATGATATATGTAGTGTTGTGAATTCTCAAATAACCCTAAGCAGTTCTTTCTTTCAGCCAAATCAAGGAAGTAGACATTGTGCTTTAAAAAAAAAAAAAAGAAAAAAAAGTGCTTCACTAAAGTTGCTCAGATTTTGAAAGATGCCAGCTCAGTAGGTGCATGCATTTCTACTACATATATCTGTTTGAAATAAATATTTTGTAGATCTTCCCCTTTTTTTTCTGAATTTGTGTAGATATAACTAAGAGTAGCATTTGACTTTCATTTTGTAGACTCATTTACATCAGCTTTTGAACTGTGGGTAAGCTATTCTCTTGTAACCATTCAAGGAAGACCCACAAAAAAATTATTATGGGAATGTTTGTGAGGCAGAGCTCACAAATATTTCTGAGGGGAGAATTTCTTATAATTTAGAAATTACAAAAACATTACTGTTAACCATTCAAAAAAGAAAAATGCAGTTGGTTCTGATTGGGAACCTGGGCAACAATTGTCAAAGGTGATTAGCAATTTTGGGGTGCCTCACCTTTTGAGGACCAAAATAGTGATCTCTTAAAAGATACTACTAAACAGAGGAATGGACTGCTCAGTAGTTTCTACAATGTCTGAAGTTAGGCACCCAATATTTGAGAAATTCAGAATCTCTAATCACTTTTAAAATCTTGGTTGGAAAGTTTTATATTCCCCTCCCCCCCCCCCAAAAAAAATATATATATATAGCCTAGTGATGTCCGTTTATTTTCTCTGTGACAGGGCAAAAAAGAGCTTCAGGTCTCCTTGTTCCAGACACTGGTGCTGCTCATGTTTAATGAAGGAGAGGAGTTCAGTTTAGAGGAGATAAAGCAAGCCACTGGGATAGGTTGGTATTGAAAACAGCTGACTACCAAATGCTCTTGACTTCAAATGCCAAACAACTTGTTTCTGCTTTAGAGGATGGAGAGCTGAGAAGAACACTTCAATCTCTGGCTTGTGGCAAAGCCAGAGTACTGACTAAAAGTCCCAAAGGCAAAGATGTGGAAGATGGTGATAAATTCACATGCAATGATGACTTCAGACATAAGCTTTTCAGGATAAAGATCAACCAAATTCAGATGAAAGAAACGGTATAGTCTCTTTAATCTTTTGGTTTCTAGAACCTTGGGTCAAGTCTCTGTTGCCCACTCATTCACAAATATTTTTTCCACTCAGTTGTAATGTGTATATTGGTATCTTTGTAAAGGATACTTTGGATGCTAGCACAGACATAACAGAGAGGGATTTAAATGTGAGTTGCCATACTAACTTAGATTCCAGTGATCCTAGATATCTCTAAATAAAGTTGATTAACAGGAGTTCTAAGTAGTAAATGTTGTTCTGATGCTTGATTGTTATGTGGAGCTTTATGAAATGGTTTGTAAACATAAAAACAAGTTCAAGTGAGTTTTCCCTTAATATCTTGCACAGATGATACCTGCAACAATTGTTAATCTATTAACAGCCATCCAATGTAAAATTTGTGCAAAGATTTTAATCCCTTGCACAACTTTTTTTTTAATGGACAATAGGTCTTCGTACTCATGAAGAATTTACATCAAATATTTGACAATTAAAAAAATCTTAGTGTCTTACACTAAGAACAATTCTTTCTTCAAATAATGAATAAAAACTGATTTGACAGTTCTGTTCTCTTAAAAACTTTTCTAAACGAATCCTCCAGGTAGAGGAACAGGCAAGCACTACAGAGAGAGTATTCCAGGACCGGCAATACCAGATTGACGCCGCAATTGTGCGAATCATGAAGATGCGCAAGACACTGAGTCATAACTTGCTTGTGTCAGAGGTTTACAACCAGCTTAAATTCCCAGTAAAGGTGGAGTATTGATTTTTCTTGTTCTAAAAATGTAATGCTCCTTTTTAAGGTTCCCTTGCCTGTCCCCAGTTAAACAGTGATTCTATCTGTAACCTGAATCTTGTTACTATTAGGAAGGGCAAATATTCTCTTTGAGGAATTTTTAAAGTGTTAGTTGCATTAATTTATCTGAATGTTATCTCAGGCTTTTAGTATGTTCATAAAACCTATTACCAAATGTTTTTCAGAATTGGACATCTGTTGTTAGTAGTAGCCATGAAGCTAACCCTCTTTTGTTTGCATGTCATCTTAAACTGTTCTTGCATTTCATAAGTGCTCTGGCAATGCATTCTTGCGGGGGAGGTGGAAATACTTCAGATAAGTCATGCAGAAGTGTTTTTGATTCTAACTGCTTGGTTGACACTTTATAAATGAGCAAACAATAAATGTACAGTAGTTTTTTGGACCAACTATATTAGTTAATATGGGGAATGAAAATCAGATATTGGTGAATGTCTCAAAGCTAATGCAGCCCACRCTTGTGATATAAATAGCTTGATTATGTGTATAATTGGAAGTAGATTTTCAAATAGACAGTGATGCATGCACCTGTTTGAGTTCAAATATACAGTGCTTTCTATCAATGGAAATAAAAAATAAAAGGTATTGCCATTTTATTCTATTTTATTACCACATAAAATTCCTGCAGGCCTGTAAGTACTGCATAAGCTGCAGTTGGGCATTGTAGGGTTGTAACAGGTAATTTAAATACTTTTTCTCACTCTTTAACATGAGGCATCTTTAATAAAGTTCTTCACTCAACAAAATCATAGGGCACCCAAGCTATTGCAAAATGTACTTGCATCAAGATAAAGTTTTACTGGATGAAAGTCAAATAGAAATACTTTGGCATGTAACATATGAATTCTAGTTTTCAAAGTAGCATTCAATTTGAAAGGGAGCAAATATTTTTCACTGCTGTAAAAGGATTATGGTAGCTGCAGGTGACAAGCTAATTTTGTAGCTTTCTCTTCAGTCAATTACACATAGTATTTAAATTGTGATGCCTGTTTCCTCAGTCATCTTGAATAATGTGGATGTTTGGGTTGTATGGAAAGAAAGAATTGAGGACTATTGAAAGCAAAATACTAATACTGAAAATCTGCTTTATTTTACAGCCTGCTGACCTTAAGAAGAGAATAGAATCCTTAATTGACAGGGACTACATGGAAAGAGATAAAGAGAACCCAAATCAATACAACTATATTGCATAAACATATGTTGGCCTTTGTTTTACTGCACACTTGGTGTCATACGCAATTGCCAGTGGATAAACTAGCCTGTTGATCCCATTAATTGACTTTTTATACTACCAATGACTGAATGAAAGCAGTGTAATGGAAAAGTATAGTAGAGTGGACTTCTTTCAGTGGTTAACATGCCCATTTAAAGAGTACTATTTACATTTTAAGAAGAATGCTGTTGAACTCTTTGCATGTTATTTAGTAAGATGTGCAGAAGGCTGCAAGAAAGTACCTGGTCTTCGTGATTCCATTTGTCTCTGGGTCTGAAGAGAAGTCCCTTGATATATGACAGATGTCTTTCACACCTTTAAACAGAAACAGGTTAATTAATATAAGAAAATAGCCTTTAAAATGCTTAAACTGCATGCAAACTTTTAATTTACTGTACAGAATGCATTTCAGTTAGCAACATACCATTGGTTTGGTTGATACCCACACTTGGATTTTTCCCTTGAGGGAGGGAAAATGGGGAATAAGCTAAGCTATGCTTATGATCTAGTGGAATATATTCTTGGTCACAACTAAGACAAAATGGTACCAATATAAAATTATGTATAAAGTTTGCAGTGTGGGCATATATATTATATATACAAACACCATTCTTAAATAACTGCTACAACAAAACAGGTTCAGATTTATATTTATATGGCTTGCCTATAAAACTTAGTGTTCACCTTTGGGAATTTTAAGCATAAAACAGCCATAATGGAAAAAGTGACATTTTTTTTTACTAGTCATGGGTAGGAGGCCTTCACCTCTTGGCAGCAATACTCTACAAAAGAGAATCTATTTAAAGATATTTATGAAAAGCCACACTGTTCTTTTGGTAAAGCTATAAGAACAAAAATTGCAAATGGATTTTAATACTTGTTTTGCTTTGCAACATTCTAAACTTGAACTAACCTCAAGGTTTAGACAGGGCAGCTCTTAATAAGACTGCCCTGCTTTGGATTGCTTTAACTTAAAGCTTTAAGAACTTGGCCCTAGATGTGGCAGGCCTCCTAGAACCCAGAAGCCTACCTCTCATACAGAAAGATAGTTAAGTATTGCTACAAGGCATCTAGAAGCTATTTCCTTAGATGACCAGAGAGCATTCTTTGCATCTTTATAAAACATGGGAGAATAAGTCACTTGAATGTAGAGCTTTGTTTCAGTAGAATGGATTTTTATTGCTATAGTAGTATATGCCAGGAATATATGGGGAGGGGGAAGAAAAAGTGTCAGCAGAAAATGTAACTCCTCCACATAACAGTTCTTCCTTACCCAGCCAAGCTTTAGACCTACCATCAGCTGTGTTGCAGAGCACAATGAAAACCTCATCCGCTTTCAGGCACTGATAGTCCTGGGGAATACCAGATATTTCTTGAAAGCAAGATGTTGCTTTTGTTTAAAGGCAGTGTAACTTAACTCCTTACAATCTATAACTTTTATCACTGTGATCCCATATTCAGGGGTGTGTGTGTGTGAGAGGGGGAGAGTGTGCCTGTGTGTGTGTGTATATTTATATATATATATATATATATAGTATCTGACACATCCCATCCTTACTGCTTTTTTGATCCACTGTTTAATTCCATATTTTCTCCAGCTGTGTTTTTTCTCAAGCTCTTCTACGTACAATCCTCAGTTGACAGATGAAGCATATGTTTTCTTCCTTCTAAATTAATTTTTGCCATCCTCTACTAACTGTCATACAGCTCGTGATACGATCTGCAGAAAATCTACCTATCCCTTGACACTATTGCAGCATAATCACTGGTAGACATCCAGGACCACCCTTGCCTCTCTAAGAAAAATGCTAAGAATAGAATTTTGGTAAGAAACTTGGACACTGCTCCTGCAAACAGAGGCAGATCTTTAAGGATTAGTTCAAATAGAGATCCACTGGGGAGGAAAGAATGCCTGAAAAAAAGCCTTCTGTATTTTGCAGTCAATGTTCCTTTTTCTTGTATGTGTTTTGTATCTTTAGCCAATAAAAGATTACTTTTTAAAAGTTGCTTTGGAGAAGGAGCATAAAACTTAACTCTTTAGGAGGCAGAAGATGATGAAAATCAATACTGAACTTGTTCCATTCAGTCTGTTACAGCAAATAATTCAAACACTACCATGTATTTAAAAAATAAAAAATAACAATTTTTAAAAAGTAAAAGTAAAGTTTAAAAAAAGCAAAAGTAAAATCCTCCCTCATTAGACAAGTGTATTGCATTCAGTCAAACCAACCAGAAAGGTCTGAAGGCTTATTTAATTTTTATCACATCTATTTCAGTAATTTAAGTGCAGAAACTATAATATAGAAGATCTCCTCAGACTTCAAGATCTGAGGTAGACCCTAAGCATTTTGGTGGCAATCTAGTTAAAGCAACCCAAAGAATGGACTTTGAGAATANNNNAAGAAGGCCTTTTCTTCTTGTATCTTCATGGCTTTTCCCCAAGAACTTGTTCATCTCTTCTGCTAAGGTCTTGCTTGTTCCTGGTTAATGACAAAGCTGCAGCCAAGATTATTGTCCAGCCGTACAACTCTGCAACTCTTTGCTGGGATCATGTGCCTGCCTATTGAGCCATATATATCTATATGAAAAAATAAATAAAAGTGGGCTTGGACCACAACTCATCTGGCTATAACACAGCTTGTCTGTTTGGCCACACATTTTTAATCTTGACTCTTGCATGCAGTTTATAGCACCTTGTTCATAAGAAATTGCAGTTTATTCTTAGAAATATATATTTTAGGTTTTTTAATCTTTATACCCATAAATGGACTATTTTTTTGTCTTGGCTGGTTTAAAAAGTGACCATTTTGTTTAAATGCTGTAATTGCAAATGTGTTGTAAACATTGTTTTGTTCTATAGTTTACACAAAGGTGCCAAAGTAAATAGTTAATAATAAAAAAAAAAAAAGCAAATTGTTAAGTTGCTTTAGCTGTGGTTCATATTTTGGTCTCTGCTCATTTTTCTTCAGTTAGTCTTGTTTTTTCCTAAACATATCATTTGCCCTAATGCTTTCTTAAAAAATGCATCTGAAGAAATGTTCAAATACCACTTTGTTTTTAGTGATTTCGTATAGTAGGAAGAATATTTTCTTTGAAAAGTTACACTAAAATTGTAAGAGTACAGCAGCATTCAAAAATGTAATATACTTTTTGTATAAGAATCCTTCAGAGTATGTCTGGAGTTGGGGGGGGGGGAGGGAACCAACCCTGTTACTTTTCAGAAGCCTCTTCACTCGGCTACCAGAATATAAAATTGTGCTTTTTCACTGCATCAAAAAGTTATAGTTTATGCAGACTTGCAAACAGGGCATGTGTCACCATTGCATCCTTTGATGCAAAAAGCAAAACCTTTTTAATGTTTCATAACAAGTCTGACATGGGTACAGAGAGTCTTTCTTAAGTTGGTAAATAATGTAAATACATGTCCTTTCAAAGAGTGAGTCTGTTATCTAGGTATTTTGTGTCATTTAATAAATATTAAACAGTTTTGTGTTGATAAACTCGTGTGTAAAATGCCTTCTTACTCARACTTCTGTATGTTGGGCTTACTAATGTTTGTGGCTTCCTTAAAATCTTTAGTTTGTGCTTTCATAGCAAAATACCTGTTTGCTACTTAAATATAATAATAAGTAGTTCCTTTTTCATTCAGTCATTAAAATCCCTTGAGTTTTCTAAGCGGCTTCCATTCCTGAATCATTTTTTTACTAAGTTTTATAGAAGGTGATTGGAGGGGAAGGAAATGAGCTTCCAGAGGGATTGATTCCAACCTTGCAAACTTTGAGGATTAGAACATGCAGAAATGCTAGAAATCTTATAAAAATACCAAACCTGGTGGTTTATTGCTGTTACAGGAGGGTACTTGCCTGGTATGTGAGTGGCCTGAACAGGAGACAGCATTCCTGGGTGTTTGCCAGTACATCTAGTAACTTTGTAATGATTCTGTTACAATCATTAAAGTGCAAAGGACAGGGTTCATCAAGTAACTTGCTTCTGTTATTGATGATGGCTCTAGATTGGGCCATCTTCGTATTTTCCTTCAGCCATTTGGAACCATTGGACTAAATCTGAGTGGAATTTGTCAGGAATATCTTCAGCCCATCCTCTCTCCCTTAGTGCAGCTCCTGCCCGGAGTGGGAGTGCTGAGGACTGGCAGTGGAGGTGTGAGGGGGAGTGTGTCTTGGTTTTGCTTTCCGAGTACTCAGGAGAGATGGTCTGGAAAGACTGATAGCTGTAGCAAAGCAAGTGCTGATCCTTCCTAATGATCTCTACTGAAGACTTGCACGTGCTGCAGGCAGGCTGACCTTGCACAACACTGCTATAATCATAAAATGTTCCTTGTGCATGGTGTTTTGAAACAGGTCCAATGAATGTCTTCCACTAATATTGTTGCCTGGATGGTTTTTTTCCATGTTACAGCTTGGAGACATCTAAATGCACAAGATGTTTTCTTCACTAACAATTTTTACTTAAAGAGAATATTCCCTTTCCTACTTCCTACATTCTTTGAAATCCTACAGAATTTTGTTGAAAAAAAAAAAAATCCTACAGGAACAGATATTTGGAGATAGAAAATCTATCGATCTACTCTATTTCTCTGGGAAAGTGTCACAGAGCAGTAAATACTTATTTCTGTTACCTTATGAAGTACTGTATGCCTTACAATACTTCATCCTGATTCTGAGAGAAAGATGGTAGCTTTTTTTTTTTTTCCTAGAGGCAAGGGCTTGAGGCTATATTGTGATATTTTCAAACAACACTTTAAAATTTACTTTAGGGCTGAGAAAGATAGTAGACTTGGTGCAGAGGGTATTTGTGTAAAATAAAGAGTTAACTGGGAAGAGAAGCAACAGATGTTAATCTACCTAAAATGGTCAGAGCAGTTTCAATGTCTTTCAGAACTATCTTTTACTGCTTAAGGGAAATAAGCATTAGGATGTATGGTAAAGAAGAAGTAACTTCCAAAGTTAACTTTCCAAAACTGGGTGAAGAATTGCAACATCATAAATAGAGCCCTTTTCTTAAGCCTAGGAAAAATAGTTCATATCCAGGAAATATGAAACTTTTATTGATGGTTGTTCTTTAGCTTAATCCTTAAATCAGTCAGTTGTTTGTCAGCTTGAAATACTTCTGTTTTACTTGAATGAAAACAGGTATGTCATTCTTAATTTGCTTTTACTACCAAATTTGGTCTTTTTTAAAAAGTGAAAATCTAGAGGTTCTGCTCCATTTAATGACATTTTCAGTAATAAGGAAGTTGCAGTAGCTGCTGTTCCAGTAAGTCTAACACTGAGATGTTCCATGTATTTGAGGTATGCGCAGGAGCATCAGGATCTTTGATAATGTACAGGCCATTGCAGAGCTTGAAGGATGCAATGTTTCTTTACAAAGCTTAGTCACTATGACTTTGCAATTAAGGAGGGGATAGTATGCAAGGACAGTGTTTCTAAGGCTATATGGGCTGGATTCTTTCTTTCTTTTTTTTTTTTTTTGGAATGGTAAATAGTTCTAATACAGCATGAAATATCAGTGCTGGATTATTAGTAAGATGTTCGCTTAATTAATATGCAGCTTTTTTCCCCTCCACACCAAACTTCATATGAAATTTTTATCACAATAATGTATGTTCTGTTTACCCTTATGTAGTCTCTACAGAAGCTGAGAATACCTGAGAATAAACATTTTGCTGTAACAGTCAAAAACAGATCATTTGTTTTAAAAACAGTCCTTTCACTATAGAAAGAAAATCTTTCAGTTGGTAATAGTTTGAGGCTCAAAGCAAGACTGCTCCACTAATTTTCCCTAAAGGCCAAGCAAGACACTGTGTCAGACCAAGTTCTATCAGATGCTGTGTTGGGAAGGAGGTCCAGCTTTCAGGCTGGAGCTGGGAACAAAGATTACAAACTGCAGCCTCTCCAGAGGGAGCTGAAACCTTGTCAGGGTGCATGTAAAGCTTGCTTGCAGCCTGCGTGGAGGGAAGAGGCCAGGCCTGCTCCACTAGAGAGCTGGCTCTGCACCTGAACAGTTGTAATTCTGCTCCCTCACATGAAACTTGCAATGTTCTGTATCTCCCTTGACTCAATTTCTTCCTCTTTATCCCTGCAGTGGCTGCTGCTGCTTCAAATCCTAGCTCCAAAAGCATGGAGCAGATACTCAAGCTGATGCTGTGCAAGGTCACCTCAAATCGGATGGAGATTATCCCCTAGAAAAGTTTTGTTAACCAGGACAATGTAGTGACCAGGCATTAAGCTAGGGTCTGCAGGGCCTGGTTTCCTAGTACTGTCAGAGACTTCAGGTGACTGCAGGCTAATTACATACATCATCTGCCTTAATTTGCTATCTGTAAAAGGGAAATAACATTATTCTCGGTTACAAGAGATGCTGTAATGCTAGAATCCTGCTGTAAGATACCCAGGTAAGAAAATGAAAATGACTGTATAGCATATATTTTCCCTTACAATCTCTGTAATTTATATACAACTTCCTGCTGAAGTTTGAAACTTCCTGCTGAAATTTCTCAGAAAAACTTACAGTCAACACATCTTTGTAAGAATTGGATGCATGACATGTCTAGTGTACAAAGCTACTCATTTTCAGAAAATAATTCCTGCTCAGAAGCTGACAGATGTATCTCCAGAAAGTTGACAGACAATATATGTAGAGAAAAATACAAAACTGAATACTGGCATTTTTCCGCTTTGCTGTTACAAGTGCAAAGAATATATTGATTTTTTTTTCACATTGAACCAAACTACTTCTAGAAGTTTGGCCTAATTCACAATATGCACAGAAGTCTCATCTGCTATCTCTTGTTAATCCACCTGCCTGACTACTGATTACTCTAGTACACGTAATATCCAGCAAAGGCTGGAAATGCTTCTGAACATTACAKTGTATCACAAAACCAATGGCAACACCATCACCGGGTGTCCCATAGCATTACAGATGCCAGCAGTGGGATAGCAAAGGAGCAGTCGCTGTACCAGTGCTATGTTAAAGCCCAGCTAAACCTCACTTTCACCTGCCAAGGAAACCAGCATATGATTAAATCAGGCTGCATTTATACAAGCATGTTTTTATAATATGCTTGTGACAAAATACTGCCTCTTGTACCTCCACTCCTTCCTGCTAATCTGGGAAAATGTTTTTCCAGCTGTGTCAGTACACTAGATTTCAGAGTGCTTCTGCAGGAAGTTTTGCAGCTGCCTCTGCTGCAACCTGATCTCTGATCCCTTCACCTCACAACAAAGGTTTCTTTTTCTGGCCTTCCACGTGACTGCCCGAGTCTTGACTCAGCAGTTTCCTGCAGCAGCAGCAGCAGCAGCAGCAGCAGCAGCAGCAGCAGCAGCAGCAGCAGCAGCATTTAATGGTTTGGTTTCCTACCACCACCTCCTCCAGAAACCGACAACTCAGAAACACTGCCATCTGCTTGAAACAATAATGAACCACAGTTTTCACACATTGTAGACAGTAAGCAATTTTTTTAGAGCTACCACAACAGAGCTGTGAAGAGTCATCCCTTTTCTAACATTGAGCAGACTAACATTTTCGTATGCAGCCGAAACACGTCAAATGTCATACCGTGCTGGACAAAGCATGCTCTTCATTAAGGTGTCCAGACCACAGCAAATTCCTATTCCACTGCACAGCACAAGTAACAAGTAACTACAAACTGGGGCTACATGAAAAGGAAAACTTCAATAGCTGTAACTCTTGCAGTTGTTGCCACAGTTTCCAGAGGGCCCCTGTGGTTCATCCACCTCTGCCAAGCGAATCTAGGACCCCTCCTGCCATCATTAACCCCATCCTCTTTCCATCAGCCTTGGAATATGGTGCCAAATCCTTCCTCCACCTCCTAGAAAGGTTCTGCCATAATCTGGTCTGTGAAAAAATGTACCACAGAATAACATGTTGCTTAAACAGACATCTAAAATAGTGAATAAAAAACGTCAGAATAAATTAGTAATTACTACATGCTCTAGATATTATCTCTTTTTCTTCATTTCACAACCTGTACTCTCCAGCACCAGAGATCAGAAACGTTAAGTTATTCAGTGCTTTGTTAAACATTACTGAACACTTTGCTCTGATCACATACATCTCTTGATCTTCTCAAGTCTCAGGATTAAGAAAAATCTGGATACAGACATAATATCCAGCCAGCTGAAACTACTAAGGGATTCAGCAGGGGATGAAGCATATGTTGGACATCAAGAATATGATGTGAATGAAAGTCATAGAACAACCTATACATCTGAAATTAGGCATGAATTTATATTCCTTGCTGAACTGTAGCTTAAAAAAGTAGTCACAAAGGTATTGTGTGTGTATCAGTCCTCAGTACATGTCAATACATTGTTGAAACTCCCGACATCAAGCTAAGTATACCACGCAGCAAAAATGTAATGTGATACAGTGACATTACAGTCCTCATGTTCAAATCCAGCAGTAACTGCAAGGAATGTCTTAGAAAAACAGGATCAGCCTTGCCATCCATCAGTGGCTCCCATAATTATGCCAAATGAAAAATCATTTCTCCCTAGTAGGCAAAAGGCTAAGGCATTTTTCTGCATCATACTAGCAATCATTTGCGCTTCTGTCATCAAAGGAAAACAGCTGATCTTGAGAGTCTGATCTTATGTTACAGAAGTCCCACTCCCACATAAATGCTGCCATCTTTAAGACCACAACATCAACAAGGAAATTACTCCTGATAAATAAGATGCTATGGATATTTGTTAGAGATTGAATCTTACAAGTACTGAATATATTTGCTTTTCATGGAATTTAAGAGGAATCAGACAACATCTGATCACAGCCAGTACAATTCTTTCTAAGGAAAGCTGGAGGATCTGTTAAACAAGGGAGAGGAACACAGATTTATTTTGTTCCTTTCAGAGCTATGAAGAGAAGACAGGCTTTGGAAGCTGCCCAAAAATTGGCCTTGTAGGGAGAATACTGCCAAAACCAAACTTCTGTCAGTAGGCCAGGCAAGAGGAGAGCATTACTGCGCTAACGCAGGAGCACATTCTTTTTAAGAATCACAAACATATCTTTCATGGATAATCACCACATTCAGAGAGTTGAAGTGTATGGACAAACTTCATCCCTTACTTGAATGAAAGGTGCTTGCACCCACTTACTCCAGGTACAGTTTCATCCTTTGGAGTCTCTCCAAGGACCCTTCACGCAAGGACAGAAATGTAGAGAGATTCCTTTCATGGCTGCCTCCTCACTTCCCACGTTGTAGCTAGGGACAGTTTTCACGTACGCACACCACAGAAACACCAGTCTTTCTTGTTATATTCTGTGACAATAAAAATAAAACAGAGACTTAGCTTATGGTCCCTGTCTTCATACAACTTCATCTTTGTATTAGTTACTCTTACAGCCAATTTGGCACTGACTTAACTGGAAGCAAGATTAGGTCTATACATTGTTTTTCCGTAGCTCAACGAGAAAAACTGTCCTCGCCTTCTTTTTGATTGAAACTGCAAACAAGAAGTAAAACTCTGAATAAAAAGTGCATATGCTACAATCATGGTAAAAAGACGTAATACCACAAAATGCTTGTGGAATGCAATTATATGGCAGGGAGTGGAGATAAGAGGAGGACAAAGCAACCAGGTAGGGAAAGAAAAAAAGAATAACCTGTGTTCTGATATCAACAATATTTCTGGTGCAAAATAATATATTTTACATCATGCTAAATTATATAAACTCTAACAGCCTTTTAATCCCACACCAGTTGCTAATCTCACTCTGTGTTATTTATCAGGAACAGATTTGCTTGTTACTATATCTACCATTTGATTTCATTTCACACCTCACTATACTTGCACAATGGAAACAAGTAATCAGTCTTCCTTTTACTTCTGTAGAATGTCTAGTCATTTTACAGTCTATTTCTAATGTACAGGCAAGAGATCAGGGAGATATTCAGTACACCAGTGTTTATAAATTAAGCTTATGTCCTGAAGTAAATGTTCCAGCTGACACAAAACATGACATTCCCACTCACAAACAGCCTAGAACATACCACCCATTTTCTCCTGCTCCCATTAGTTAAAACCTAATTCTACGTCTCTATCCTAATATTTAGATCCATTTAATGGAGATCCTGCCTGAGTAATCACTCTTCAAGAACAAGACCTCTCATGACCACGTTCCATTTCACTGAAACAATGAAGTATGAGAACATGTAAAAGCATGGGAGATAGGGCTCTCCCTAGCCTTTCACCTGCCCCATTCTTTGCCCTAGAGCTGAAAGCCCAGACTTGCTACTTTCAGGGTTAGTGCTTTCATCTATGCCACTAGCTATGCCATTTCATCTACACTAGAAGCTCCCCCCACAGCCTACAACAAATGATGGCTCAAGTATTAAATATAAAATTTAATTTTTCATATAAGTTTTCTGTAAATTAAGCCCAAAGGTTGAATAAAAAAGTGATTATTTCTAAGTATTTTGAAATTGCATGAATTTTTATATTCATGTGCAATGACAGGTGCCTGTACAGATATGTATGTACATGACAGGTTGGTTCTAGAAGCAGTTATCAAGTACAAAAAGAAATGCAAAGAATTAGTGAATGTGTCTGACCACACAAGACTTGTGGGTGGAACTCCCATTTGTTTAATTCACTGGTTTCAGTGGTGTTTCAGTCTAGCCAGATTTTGTTTTGTGATGTTCTTTGGAAAAGTACAGTATCACAAGTATATAACTGAGAATATTTAACTATTATTTTATCATAAATTGCATTAATTCAAGTTTCTCAAGACTTTATGATCACCTTCCTGTCTACACCATCTCTGCACCTTCTTAATACTCTCACTGTCTCACTATATCAGGTTGAAGTATTTTATTGTCCTCTTCAGGAGCTTTCCTTCTCTTCCCGCATCACTGGGAATGTCTCTTAGTTCCTGGTTAGTCAAATACTATTTGCCATTTTCCTAGAGAAACAGACATATCTTATTCCAGTAGGGCCCTTCCTTACTGAATCTAGAGCTCCTGTTTCCTCAGGCAGCTGGGAATCCTCCTGCCATTCTCCTTGCTGTCTCCCAGTCTCAGTCTCTTCTTTCCCATCTCTTAATGATGGCTTCTGTGCCAAGACAACCTTTGTTTCTGATCAATACCCTCCAGCCTTCAATTCAACTTTCTGCTGATTTTATCCCTCCATCCAGTCTCAGATTCACCAGGTTTCTTATCCACTCTTGTCTTCTTTCCCTACCCTTTCCCATCTACCCTACTGTGTCTTTTCTGTTGCACTTGCATCTGGCAGCTTCTTTCTCTTGCCTTCTTTCTGGCTAGCGTCTTGCACTTAGGCATCAGTGAAAATGCAGCAAAGCATCCCAGTTCCTGCTGCTAATGCCAAACTCCACCCTGCTTAACAGAAGCAATTACTGGAAAGATTTCTAGCCAGTCATTTAGTAGGCATGGTACATGTGAATTCTGCTCACACATAAGAGCTTGAGAAAGGGCAGAGAATGGGCCTCCTTCTGCGAAGATGGGGTATAATCTCTGATTAGCCCTGGCTAATGTGGGATAATGGATAACAAAATCACAGCAATTAGAGCCTGCAGGGACATTGGGAGACCATCTAAGTCCACCCCTGCCCTAAAGCAGAATCATTTCCTGAGGGAACTTTGTCTAACCTGTTTTTAAAAAACCCACGATCTTGCATGAGAATCTAGTGCAATGCTCTACTAGTCCTTCCCCACTATCTAACTTGAATATTCATTGTCATTTTAGCCCACTTCTCTCCCCTCTCATTTATTGTAAACATGGAAAATAGTTTATTCCTTCCTTTTTTTGCAGTGGAAGTCTCTGTATTAAAAGTATCTTTACTTAGTGTATCTTTTCTCAGCTTTATCTTCTTAACCTAAAATGAGCCCAGTTAGCTTTAGAATGGCTGTATGGGGTCAAAGCAAATGCCTGGCAACCTGTTTCTGCAGTAGCCAATAATGGACATGCAGGGAGGAATGTAAGAAGAGAGTAAATATATAGTGCTACTTCCTTGTTACACAAACTCAGCTTTGAACAATGTGCTAGTCAGGGGCTGAGCCAGGGATGGTATTTCTGTTTAAAATGTCTTTCAAGCTTTCCTCTTATAACATGTTTCTTCGTCCATAATTCTTGCTGGATTTTCTCTTGTTCAACCATGGTGAAAGATAAAGAAATCTTAGAGGAATTTAGCCACTAAAATCTTCAAAGCCACCCCTGAGCGTGTTCAAACCAGAAATTTTCAACCCTGTGAAGCCTGCGAGTGGACTACCAGAGGAAGAGGAAACCACGCGCCTCTGGCTCGAAGGGCCCCTCCTTGCCAAGTGCCTGTTGCACAACGCAGAAATGCTGGAGTTCACCAAAGGAAAGAAAGGTCAGCAGAATTTTTTTTAGTAGATGCAAAACATGTTTTCCCTCAGCCTTATTGTTGGAAAGGGTTCAAATATGAGAAGAAGGCGAGAAGGAGAGAAAAGATGGAGAGAAAGAAGAAAGGGGGGGAGAGAAAAAAGAAAAAAAGAAAAAATTTGGCCAGGAGCAGGCCTTTTTTCATGGAAAACCCGAGCCCAAGCAGACACAAATTAAATAGCAGAGTTATACGAAGCGGAAATAGGGTCTTACAGTGGGGCCCGCCGGGCACCTCGCTGCCAGCCCCGCGTGTGGCAGGAAAATGTCCCCCGCCGCCCCCAGCCCCTGAGGCGAGACCCGGCCCCGCTGCTCCCCAGCCCGCCCGAGGCGGCGCGGCGGGCGCCCTGTCCGCGAGCCGTCGAATCGAGCCCGACGGACGCGGCGCGGCGATTGGCGGAGCGCGGACGGCACCGCCCCTCCCCTCACATGACCGACGGCGACGCTTTTGCTGCGCCCGCCCGCTTCCCCTCCGCTCGCCCCTCGCCGCCTCACGGAGCCCCTTCGCCTGCCGCTGGGAACATGGAGCCGCGCTGGTCGCCGCGGGGGCCGCTCCGCCTGCCGCGCTGCTCCACCTGCCTCCTCCTGCTGCTCGGCACCGCCGGTGAGGGGGCGCGCCGAGGCCTGCGGGCGCCTGCGGGCGGGCGCGGCTGAGGGGGCGGCGGG
>NW_020448019.1:1130504-1162187 GCF_003343035.1 Apteryx rowi | reverse complement strand
GGGGCCGCCCCTGCGCCTCGGGGAGGAGGGCGTGGTGGCTGCGGAGACTCGGCATCGACAGGCGGGACAAGGCGAAGCGGTGAGGGGGGCGGCGCCGCGCGCGCCCGCGCCCGCCCGGCCGGGCTCTGAGGGCCGGCGCCTCTCCGCAGCCCGCGAAGGCCCCGCCGCTCGCTTGGCTCTGTGGGCGAGCGCCTGGCGGTGGGGCCGCCCCTGCGCCTCGGGGAGGAGGGCGTGCGGGTCCGGCCGGCAGCCCCTCCCTGCCGCGGGGAGCCGGGGCCCGCGCGGCCTTCGGCCTGCCGGGGCGGCTGCGACCGTGACGCTTCTCAGCTGGCTCCGACCGGCAGCCGAGACGCACCTGGGGCTATGGGCATCAGCAGCCGTAGTCTCCCGCTATAGAGGATGTTGGGATAACTTTTTTTTCATTAGRAAAAAAAAAATCAAATAGGAGTCAAGCAAGTGCTAGTAATACGTTTTTATCTCTAAAGAGATTAGTTATGTATATTTCTGTATTTAAGTGAGTTTGGGGGTGAGTAGAGGGGCATTTCCCTTGCAAAGCATTCTCACAGCATGAAGAGCACTTTGCAGAGTAACATTGTTCTTTCAGATCGTGGGTTTGAGAGAGATATTGTCTGCCCCTCCATTCACTTTGTATTTTTTGTTAATACTCTATTTACTCAGTTATGAAGCCTTATACTTAAATGCTAGCTTTTGCCACTTTTTGCCATTGCATTAAGTAGCAGTATTATACCATAGCTCTTCTATTGCTTAGTCGTTGTAGATGCCTTTGGTATAGTAAGGGTGAGAAAGTGGATGTTTTGTTTTAACGCTCGCCCGCACACACCTCTTGTGTACCTTTATAGCCAAAGACACTGCTCCTATAAAGAGATACATTGAGTAGATGTTGTGAAAAGACAGGCTAATCTACTTCTGATAAATGCGATCCCCGGTCTTATTATCATGTTTTACTGTCTGCAGTACTGTTATGTGAGCAAAGCATGCAAGGAGGATGTCTGATCTTTAGGTTTCATGAAGAGAATGCCTCTCTTCTGCAAATTTTTTATTATAAATTTAGCAGTTAACTGAATATAGTCCTTTGTTATGCCGGCGCTTCCTGCCAACCGTGCTAGACCTTTGTCACTTCCGTGTGTGTGTGGCTTTTGAGGACATCTAATCAATTACTTAAAGGTAGGCCAGGTCTCTTATAGGGAAGATGCATCTTCTTTTGGCATCTGGAATAAGGTTGTACTGCCAGAAAAAATTTTTTTACACTTACAGTTATTCACTGTTAAGTAGGTCAGGGTGTGTAAGGTGCATGTGTGTGTGCTGAGATTATCTTTGTTGGTCAAGTCTACTGTATGCACTTGCTTACTGTAGCATTTCTTCAGTTTTACTGCTGCATCTGCCATCACTTATGCTGAAATATCCCTTTTGGAGAAGTTATTTGCAAGCTACTTTCTCTATAAGGAAAATAGTCTAAGTACTAGTTAACTTGGTACTTCTAAGTAGGGGCCACTTCATTCTTAGGATGTTTTCAGTTACTCATAGTAAATAAGCTTTCTTCCTTTTGCTCTCACCTACTAACTCATAGCAAAAATAGTTTCACAGCTCAGTTATGTCTTTTTTTCATCTCTTAATTTTTATGTGAAGGTGGAAGAGACTTTCCTAATATGTAAAACAGCATTGAGAAGCAAAGAAATTGCAGTATTACAAAGCAAGTTAGTAAAATGTTAGTATCAATCTCTTGCTAGTTTTATACTGCTTTTCAAATTGTGGTAAAATAATTACTTCTAAGTATATTGTACTTTATGGCTTAGTCAATAGTCTTTTAATATGCCATGTGACATGATGTGTATATACTGAAGTACCATGGCTATCCTGGCTAGTTGCAGTGGCTTCCAGAAACTTAAGGCCTGACCCAGTTCCTTCTGAAATGAGAATGGATGGTAATGCAGAGCTGGTACACAGGTACAGTAATAAATAACTCTTGAACAAAAAAAATGGGGAGTTTTTATTTAACGTTGCTGGAGCTCTAAGCTACTTCTTGGCAGTAAGTTTGTGTGCTTTGCAGTAGTAAATTGCAAAGCCAGTATCTTCTAGTGTACCACAGATCTCTGCACAAACAAAAATTCTCCTAAAAAGGCATACCAAACTGGTTGTTTATGACTGTGCAAGCAATCCTTGGTGTTTACTGCCTTGCTTTGGAGGTAAATGTACTACTTGTGTCTCTAATTCTGCTAGCTGAGGGAATTCCCGTTGTAGGTATTGCCTTACTGGGCATTACGGCCACTATGGAAGTCTAACAGAATCTTCTGCTGCATAGAAATTAATGTAAACAGGGAACTTCAACTACCTAGCTATTCTTTATGTATGCTGCTGTATTCTTTTTTTCCGAACTGTTCAAAATCTCATGGGTCCTGGAGTGTTTAGTTATTCTTATCGCTGTCTTTTCCACTTGTTCACTGTCAGTCCGAAGGGATGAAGTGAGCAGAGTTTCACTCTACCCAGAGTCAGAATTTTATTCAGTGATTAGATGATGGAGGTGAGTAAATGATACAAAGCTTTGAGAAGCAGCATGCACTATGGAAGGCAGAAATAACATTCAGAACGATCTTTTGCTTTACTGGATTGTTTTCTCCTTTTCTTTAGTCGCTTCTCCAGTTGTAGTATGAGGTTCTCCAGTTAGTTAGGAGTGAGCACCTGCAAAGATACTAAGTGGAGAAAAATGCTCTAGTYTCATAGAAAGAGCTGCAGGTTTTAATGGATCCATTAGAACAGTCAGGCAGACTATTGCAGGAGGGAATGTATGCTGAAATGCATAATAGCCTCAGGTATTTTCAGGAGTAAGGACCAAACTGAATTTTCATTTCTGTTGTCTCCGTGCAGCCATCTTTTCCCATGAGCCACAGACTTCAAAAGTCTGGGCAGAAAGAAGCTCTCCTTCTTTGACTTGCTACCTCCTCCTTGTGCTTTGCACCTGGCAAATTTTACATACATCCAGTATACTGTTACCTGTCACCTTCTTTGGCAGCCATGCACAGGGGGTAGGAAGGTGCTTTTTGAAGAGCTTCTTTCACCATTTCCTCAAATCTCAGTGCTGTTTGGTAGGATATATAAGTAGGAACCTCCAACAATTTAGACGATATCTTGAGAGAGTAGATGGTTTCAGTTCTTTAAAATTGCTTTTATTTAAACTGATGGTCTGAAGGAATGATAGGTTAAAATAGATATATACAGAAGTCATGTGTGATACAAAACATCTGCTTCAGTTTCCGTGTCAGAATGATGCTTTGTTCTTCTGACATAGTTTGTCTGTTGTGAGAGCTTTGTATAATTCTGCAGTGTTTAAACTGCCCCTGTTGCTTTAGCTTCATATATGCTCTAAGATCTTGCTTCAAGTTCAAGCAACAACATTTTGTGCCTTCCTACTGGAAGGAAGTAATGCTAATACTTTCAGCTAGCATCTCTAAACTTCCCTCGTGCTGAAGCTATAATGCTAAACAACCATGGTGATGTCAAAATAGCTTTCCCTGATAGTAGAGGATGCAGATGAGCCATTACAGACTGCATTGCTCTAAGCAGTAATCTGAAGCTCTGAGGTATCACCTGCTAATATTTAAGGGAGGCACCTGGCCGTCGCCTTACATTTGAGACCAGCAGTCTCTGTGTACAGAGTTATTATTGACTGACTGATCAGTAAATAAGAAAGCAAGAGTYTAGCAAAATAGGCAGTCAGTGGGAGCTAAAGGAAACAAGCTTGACAGCAGAACAGAGCCCAATGTCTGTTTTTTCTTTTTCTATGAATGAGCAAGGATAGGACAAATAGGAAGGTTGCTTCTGTTTCTGATGCAGGAGTCCATATTAGGAGGCTGAAAAACCTGTAAAGTATGACTATTAGCCATAACATTTTTTACAACCCTTCCAGCTTATTCGTTATCTCATTTAGTGAGTTCTTTTGAAATGGTCTGTGAATTTTCTTCTAACAAAACGTGGATAACTGAGGTCAGACAGCAATTTATGTAACAGGAGCCTACTCCGAGGATATAAGAGCATGGCCTGTGTTTCTCAACATGACACTGATGTGACATTAACTAGTATTGTGCTTGGTTAGTTGGAGTAATGTATTCACTGCCACCACTGAAACAAATTCCTTGATGCTTGTTTCTTCAAGCTCAAGATAAACCAAACTTACTTTAACTTACTGCCTTGTCCTTGGTCCTAAAAATTCTTTCAGCGTAATAGTTTCATTAGGGTGAYAACACTGATAAATCACTAGTGTGATATCAAGCACTATTTCCCATGCTTCAAAGTTAACACTATCAAGTTTTTCAAGCTCTACCTTAGATTCTTCTTAGGGTACGACAGTTAAAGCTTCTCAATTTTGACAGTCCTTTTAATTCAAAAGCGCATGAACAATGGCAAGTTATAGTTGTAGATTGTTACAGCCAGCTGTCTTGCATGCTGAACTGTCTTTACTGCTGGTAGAGGAGAAAACCTGTATCTGGCAGGGAGAAAATCCTTAGTGCCAAGGCAAAACATGAAGCAAAATGTAAAGTACGTTGACTTGCATGTGTTGGAGATAGAGGAACTTAGGTGATCTGTGGGAGAGAACTGCATGATCATGGTGACAGTATGTTTAAGGAAGGCAGCCTGATAAATCTCAACCTTATGTTGTTCTAGGGAAATGTGGCAGACTGAAAAGTTTGGACAACAAGCATATGAAAACTCACTATGGGAAAATGCCTCCCTTGAGAGTCAGACTGGGTTAAAAATCCAACACCTGTAAGAAGTTCTCTAAAAACTTAAAGTGAATTTAGCATGCATGTCCTTCAGGCCAGAAATTGTGGAAACACAATGAAGGCTCACAGATCTTGTCCTTGAGAGGTCATCTTGAATCATGCTGCTTGATGAAACATAAGATAATATGGGGGCTCTTGTTCTGCAAGCGCTACTCTGTTTAAATGTTGCAGTGTTCATACAGTTCTGTTTACACAGTTTCAGACACTGGAAAGCTAGTGTTCATTTAAATTGTTAGTCTTCCATCAGGTAAGTAGACTGCAAAACATCCTTTTCAGAAGTTTTGTCAAGTCTTGATAACACTTCATTGTGTGCTTCCCAGTTTTAATAATTGTTAGAAATCTAGCAATTCTTTCAGTGTCTGGCAAATGGAATCTGGTCGTGAAATAACTTACTCTGTCTACTACCTTGTAATGAACTATCCTCAGAAACAGTTCAACAAAATGAAGTAAAATCAATGTCTTAACAGCTGATAATCATATCTTACAGGTTTTTTTCTGTCCTATGCTGTGGAAGTAGATGTGAAGGATGCCTCTAATGCTACATGCTTATATGCACATTGGATGATGAGGTTCTTGATAAAATATGAAACAAACAGTAGTGATTATGTAAGTATTTGGAACTAACCTCTGTTCAGAACTGGTTCAGTTTTGGGTAAAATTTTTAAGTATTCTCTGGTACCCAGTTTATTGATTTTTGACTAAGTTGTTAAGAGTATTCTTAAACATGCATTTTTAAAATAAAGTGTAAGAAATTCTCAGTTCACTTATTTAGATGGCATACTTGTCAAATTTAGTGAGCTTTGTTTATTGGTGTGGTAGTGTTCTTAACCCGAACAGTAAGTGTTAATTACAGCTCAGCACGGTTAAGGTTTACAACCAAGTTAGCTTTGTAGTTTTGTACTTGAATCTGGTATAGCTGCTTTCCGAGTCAGGTGTCAGGTAGCATTTTTCATAATTTTGTAGAGTCATCTAAAATATGGAGCTAATCTTGTGCAGGGTTCTGTCTAACTCTAGCAGGCTTATAATACTGTCATGGGAAGAACGGCTGTCTGAAAATATCTAAAACTGACCTTTTCTTCTAGAAAAACGCAACCTTGAGTTTGTCATCCAATGTGACACACGATGGAAGCATCTGCGGTAACGACACGCAAGCTGCACTTCTGGCAGTACAGTTTGGAGAAGGTCACTCTTGGAGCGTTAACTTTACAAAAACTAATGAAACTTACCAGGCAGACTTCATCACGTTTACCTACAATACCAATGATACTGCTGTGTTTCCTGATGCTAAAAGAAAAGGTAATGTTCAGTGCAGGATCACACTTGCAAAGTAGTCTCTGCTACAAGTGTCATAGCTCATGCACCCTACTGTACTTGGATTTTTTTTATTGTCTAAAGCATTAACAGAGCGTCTGATGACTTCTATGCCATATACTGCACAAATATTGTTCATCGTACTTGCCTACTGAATGAGAATACAGACTAGTTAGCTTCTCTAACTCTAATGATGCCTTTAAGTGCAATGAAAGGAGGAGGTCAGTGAGGTGCCGTTAGTAGACAACGGGTATCTTGAAGTGTCATTTTAGTGTGCACTACCTTACCTTCCACAGCTTTTAGCAAAACAAAGTTTTAGGCTTTCTGTGTACTAATAGACTTCCTATTAATAATAGGTTTCTTTTCTTAAAGAAAAAATTAAGTAAAATATTTCTCCTTTCTAATGACTTGTCTAGTTCTTGAGGCTTTAACTTCTTTGCATTACTTAACACTTCAGGACAAGATATATAGCTAAAAAATTGAAGAGAGGTAAGGGCTGTTAGACTTAATTCCCATGAATTAAATTATTCTAATTCTTTTTTTATGGAATTATAGAAAACATAACACTACCTTATAAATACTCTTGCAGGTCATGAGGCATTTTAATGTCAATTAAATGTTTGTGCTTATTTGTAGGACCAATTACCATTGTTGTAAAGGATACTATGCATCCAGTTCAACTGAATAATGTCTTTGTGTGTCATAATACTGACTCTRTTGAAGCAGAAAATGTAACACAGTTCTTCTGGAACCTCACTCTGCAGGCTTTTGTTCAGAATGGCACAATTGGAAAAAAAGGTGAGTATTTCAAACTGTGAATGAACTGTTTTGTATTGCACCTTGGTGCAACAAGCAAAGTCTCATAATAGAAAATCTACCAATTCTTAAGATTTGCTAGCTATGATGAATAATACTGGTATAAATATCCTCTGGTAAGCCTTGCCTTGTTCCTAAAAAATGGAGTAATGGAACAGGTTTAGTAGTGAGCAGTAATTTAGACTGTTTCCCAAGTCAAGGCAGTAGTCTAATACAATGTGTATTCTAGTAATCAGAGTATTAAAAACCAGCCCATCAAGATTGCTATTGCTGAATAGAGCATCTGAACTTCAAGGTTTTTAACTGATTGCTTTCCCTCTTCAGAGGTAGACTCTCTGCTTCTACCTTTAACTACTCCAGAACCTGCTGCCTTAGCTCTCAGCTGAAGTTCCTGCTAACCAAGAGACTAACACATCATCCTGCTACGTATAGCTTTAATAGGACTGTTTACTTAGTCTACAGCAAATGTACATCACGCTTCTATAACCACTTCAAGCTATCTTTGTCCATATACTTCAGTGCATCAGAAATAATTAGTATGATATGTGCTACATAAATAAAGGCCATGGCAGTGCAGAATTTCTGTATTAAACAGAACTTCTCAGTCGGAAGACTTTCTTTTTGATAAAATCTCAGCAGTGAAATGGTTGTTAAAATTTCTTCTGTCCAGAGTCTAGGTGTGATGCTGATACACCTACTTCTGCACCTACTGTTCTGCCTACTGTTGCCAACGTAACTACTGCATCGACCACCACTTTATCACCTGTTCCAACCACTGCTCCCAAACCTGTGGAGAATCCAGACACAGGAAACTATTCTCTTAAAAGTGAAAATGAAACCTGTCTTCTGGCTAGTGTGGGGCTGCAGCTGAATGTGTCCCGAGACAAGGTACTTCTCTCATGTTTTAGAAGAATAGAAAGGTTACTGTAGTTCTTTTCATATAAAAAAGCAGGTGCAAGATGTTTGCCTCCTGCACTGCTGACTGCCCAGAAGTGCTTCTCAGTATTGTGCATGTCAAGTCTCTGACATCAAAATAGATATGTGGCATAGTATCTTGCCTCAAGACCTTATCTGGATTCAGCATAACTAGTTACTGGAAATACCTCTAACATGATTAAAAGCCTGGAACTTTCTTTGCTTTTAAGGCTGTGGAGCCCTGCAGGTACTGTCTTTTTCCCGCAGAGGGAGCCAAAGCTAAGCTGTTTTATTAGGTGCATAAAATAAAAGCCCTGATATGTGATTATGATTACTACTTTTTTTTTTTTTTTTTTTTTTGAATAAGCGGTGGTGAGACTTTGCTGTGCAATTTGTTTGCCTCAGTATTACTAGCTTTTAAGCATGACTCAAGTAGCCTTGGTTAGACAGTAGTCAGACTCAGTCCTCCTACTGTCACCTTTTTCATGACAAGCTCTTCTAGCCTAAGACTGCTACCRACTGACATACTAGATTGCTAATGACAACTGAACTGCGTTGTTATGGTATTTCTATATTTCAGCCTCTTTTGATCAACATCAATCCGAAGACAACTAGTGCTGATGGTACCTGTGGTAACACAGCAGCTACTCTGAGATTGAATGATGGAAATAGCAGATTCATTGATTTCACATTTGTTGTTGTAAGTAACTTCTTTCAGTTTAAGTTTCCACTTTAAATGCATTGTATGATGAGCATTCTTGGTAAAACTTTTCTGTAGCTTTCTGGTGATCAGTTGTTCACATATAGGAAGTAAAACTGGCTGACTGCCCTTGGGATAAAGTTCTGAGAAACATAAGACTGTGGTAAATGTGCTTACCTCTGGAAAGCATGTGTTCTCAAAGTCAAATTGCAAAATTGCACACTGACAGTGGTTCTTGCTTCTTAAACAGAAGAACGCAAGTGCCAATGTACGAAGATTTTATCTGAAAGAGGTGAATGTTACATTGCTCAACCATATGAATGGTTCTGGTAAGAAATGATATCTGCCTTAAACCAAGTATGGCCTTTTATTCTGTGTCTGTATTAGCAAATACTTCTGACTTTTTTTTTTTTTTTTAATGCTGGTTATGCCTACTTTGACTTCCTACTTTAGGACTTTAGGCCAGTATAAACAGAAGTAACAGAAATGGCTGCAAGAGTTACTTTAAACAGCAGCGTAGTACTGTTCTCTCTTTCTGAAGCTTCCTGCCAACAGGGTCTCTTATGCTCGCCTAATGATTAAGATACATAAGAGGGCTTTTTTGTTATAATTTTGAGTAGCATAAGTTTTTGGGGTATAGAATATAGTTGTGCCAACTCTGAATTTTTTTTGTTTTCCTAAACTAGCTGTTTCCTTTGCCTGAAGTTGCTGCTGTATCTTCCTATTGCTTCCACTTAATCCTGACTGGGAAAAGAGTGTTCCTTCTAACAGCTGAAGCATTCTTTTTTCCAAATCAAAAAGTATGCTTTTTTTTTTTTTAAATCTGTGTTTATCATAGCTGTTGCAATTAAAAGGGCACTAAAACAAAAATGSTCGTACCTCTGCAATGTTGGGATGAGTGGAGGTACAAGGAAGGCTAATGTCATGTCCCTGTGGAGGTTAGATTAGTGATAAGCATTATAAAAACTTTAGTGCCTGGCTTCTTACGGTTAAGCAGATTGGTCATGCTTCAGACTACCTTGTATTTCAAAGTAGCCAGTGTTGAAAAGTAGCCTCTCTAGATTAGATTCAGCTCTTTAGCTTTATGAATGTATTAGCATGTCTCTTACATTTGAAGTGGGCCTGCAAATTTCCCTGTTAATTTTTTCCCTTTGTTTAGTCATTTTAAGTGCAGATAACAACAATTTCAGCAAGTGGGATGCTTCCCTTGGTAGTTCCTATATGTGCCGAAAAGAGCAAACTCTTGAGATTAATGAAGTTCTTCAAATACATACTTTTAATCTAAGGATTCAGCCATTCCTCGTGAAGGAAAATAAGTTCTCTACAGGTAAGAGTAAACCTATCAAGTTGTAATATGTTCTACTAAAGAATTCTTACTTGCTAAAAAAACACCTAACAGAGCTGGACATAAGCACTCTATTTTTTCTGAAGCATTGTTACAGTGTTTGTTTTTACATGGAATTTAATGAACTTCTGAGACTGACATTCAAGTTCAAGGAAAACTGTCAGATTTGTTCCCATTTAAAAAAATGTCTGCCAGGTGTGTAGGTTCTCCTTCATAAAATGTGAAGGAGCTAGAGACACTGAAGAGGGACTTGAGCATTGCTTGGCAGAATGGGTCAGAAATTCTGACATCTTCCTGACACATACCTTTTTGTAGCTTGAGTATGTAAGAGAATGGGACAGAACTTCAGCAGAAATGCACTTTGATAACACCATTAGGCATTTATTTTCTTTTGACGTGTCAGTCTAAGATATAGGAATGCTGGGAAAAATGAGCCAACAGAGCTACTTCAAGAAACAATCTTGAATGTCCAGGATCAAAGACAAATCCTAAAGTATTTATTTGCTGTACCATCCTGATCTTGTTTGAGGAAAACTGGACTAACTTAAATTACTTCATTGTTAGCCATCAGTGTAACATGGTCTTCATGCTTCACAGTAATACTGTCAGCATAGTCTTGGATTAGACTAATTTGTAGATAAATAGACTGGTTGCAAGTTTTTGAACCGTGAGAGAGAGAGAGAAAGAGAGAAGCTAACTCTCCTTATGTAAGCACAATAAACAATATTTATTATAATACTTCCTGAAGAATTATTTTACTGTGTAGTTCAAGTTGCAGCTAGCTTCTTCCTCCTCCTTCCAGTTATAGTGATTTCATCTGTCTCTAACTTACCTCCGTTGCAGTTAGTTTCTTGATGCCAGATCCATGTCACTTTATTCTTAATCAGTGAAAGCACCAAACTTCCCTTAAGCATGAAATAGATCATCCTGGTTCTGTCCTAAAGGTAGAAGAATGCCTTCCCCCTTTTCCTCTACAGATCTTGTGCACATGAAAACTCATATACCAGGATAGCACCTTTAGCTTACTATAGGTCATCAAATATTCTGATTGACTATAATGCTTAATATATGCCAGAAATACCCATGAAACCTCTACAGTTCTTTTTTATCTTACTATGCAGATGTGATAATACTTGATTTTGAGCATCTTCATATTAAGGAAAATAGGTTTTTTTATAGCACGCTTGGCAAGCATTCTGTCTTTATTTATTCCTTGTTGCAACCTTTTTCTCATCTACAGCCCAGGAGTGTTCGCTGGATGATGACACCATTCTAATCCCAATTGTAGTTGGTGCTGCACTTGCTGGCTTGATTGTCATTATAGTGATTGCTTACATAATTGGCAGAAGAAAAAGTTATGCTGGATATCAAACTTTGTGAATCTGAATGTGATCACTGTTCTGATTTCACTCTAAATGAAGCAAGTGCAAGTTTTGAAGTCCCCCCCAAAAAAAAAATCTTAAGAGTAAATACTAGCCACAGCTAATCGGAGTTGGGAAACAAAGGATGTTTTTGTCAGATGAAGCAGAAGTGTGTTTTTAGTTTTCCTTCCCCAAGAAGAAGATGTGGGTTTCATAACTGTTTTGAAGATGTTGGATATCACTATTGGATAAATTATTAGGCTAAGGATTTTATTTTGCAAAAGCACTCAAATGTTTAGGATTTGCTTCTGCTTTTTTACAAATTGTAATTTGAAACAAGAACACATTCTAAACTGATATGCTTTGGGCAACTCCTAAAATTGCATAGAATTTGTACTTGCTTCTCTCCTTTGCATTCCTTAGTTGTTGTCATAATTGTGGGTTAAGTTGGCAGCATTAGTCACTGTGACTCGTGTAGTATTTAACAAGGATTGTCCAATGCCCAATAACTCTGGGTTTTGTAGAACTAAACTTCAGGCTGGTGATTAAGCGATCTTATGAAGCAGCAGCAGTAACCTACTTAGATTTGATGAAGCTTGAGTAGTTTACTCCTGCCTTGGTGGTTTCAGGAACCATTCCATATCCTAGACTGTACAGACAAAATGAGTAATCTGTACTTGCCAAACGACAGATAAATTGGAAGACTTCAGCACAGTTCCCAAATGTTTTCAAAAATACTGTTAGGTGCTGAATTCTTCCTCACTTATTATAGCTTGTCAATCCCCTAAAATACAAAATTGAAGCAGAGTCCTGCTAAATTAAAGCAGGCCTTTTGCTGGCATCAGTTTAAAGGGAATAATCTTTTTAAAAATTCCAGAACTTTTAAAGTGCACTTAACTTTATATCATACTTTGCACAGAAATGGTCTGTCTTGTTTCTTTGAATGACCATTATTTAAAGATGCTTTCATTTAATGAGCCAGTATAAGTTGCTGCAGCTTGAGCTGTCTTTAAATCTCTATTTGAATGGTTCTCTGCTAATCAAAATTTGCATTATAACTGTCCACCATTGGCATTCTGAATGTTCAGTGTACTTTGTGTTTGATTTGTTTGCTGTGTGGCATTTATTAATGCTGCTATTAAGAATGCAAAAGCCAAGCAAGTCTGAGACAAACCCCCTACACCTATTTTTCCTTGCTGTGTGGAAGGGATAATTAGCTTAAAATGCAGTACAACTGGACTGTTCTTAAACTGCAGCTCTGTAGAGACTAACCCTTGCTGCATAACTCTTCTCTGGCCTCCTTATGCTATAATATATAGTTCTTATTGCATGGGGGGAAGGGGAAAAAGGTCTTTTCTAAAAGATAAGTGTGACCCTTTTGCATATGTCATAACATGAGCTGCATAAGCTAGTCATTTAATGAAGATAACTTCATTTCCCCATTTAGAATGAGTTTAGCCTGCATCAATGCTGGTTTAATGTTTTATTAGTGTTTTCTAGGGTTGTAGAGATGTCTGTGGCATGTTTGTATACAAACCATAAGATACACTTCTGTTCTTTCAGTAATAAGGGTTTTTCTGTAAACGCAGCTTAATCTTGATACTGTCTAAGGAAGCAAGAATGGGTGGATAATGCTTACTATAGCATGTAGTCTACAGCTTGAATTTTGCATTGGTTACTGAAATTCATTTTAATGAAAGTGGGGAACTACTATAAGTTTAATCCTGGAATAGGCTTCAACACTTTCCATTTTAATTGGGGGGGGGAAAAAATGGTTCTAAAGACTTTCATATTAAAATATCCTTAAATGCAGAAGTTCGTATAGATTTTTTTTTTATAGCATTTTAGTGACTGATGTTTAAAGGCACCAGTTACCTGTGCATTTCTGTTAGAGAAAAGGAGTAATTACCACAGCTGTATTCCTCTGACCATATGAATTTTTGAACTGTGCACAGTTTCCAAGTGACAAAATACAAGATTGGTACAAACTCTCTTGAAACTCAACACAACTAAATGTATCTTTGTTAAAACTCGCAATTTAATCTTCATTTATAAGTATATTTGTTCAGAGATGAAAGTACTCCTAGACTGATGTGCAGATAACTGGTTCAAAAAACATCTAAGTTTGACATGACTGCCTATTGTTATAAAACCACTAGTTTTCCTGTATGTATTGTTCCATAGGGAATTGTCAACCTGCTCAACATGTGCTCTAAACAATAAAGATTGTTCTATTTCTTAAGGAAACTTGTTCACATTTTTTAACTGTTTTGAAAATGGATATATTGTATTGTCTTTTTTATTTTTATTTTTTATTTTTAGAAAATAAACTAAATGAGTAAGGTCAACTTTAATCAGCCTATATCTGAGATTCTGTTACCTAACTTGTGAAGGTGCTCCTTGAAGACTCTTCTGTTGCCTGGGTCTTAATGCTTTGTTTTGCAGCATGTTCTGAAACCCACTAGCAGAAGACAGCTTGAGAACTAATTGAGATACTCTACATCTGATTCACCATTAGGAGGTTGCTTATAAAGTTTTAGTCAGTTGTAGCTCCATCCATACAAGATGTTCTTATAACTCTGATTTTGTTAGCCAGCTTAACCTGGATTACAGCTGTCAATAGTTCAGTTTATCTTCCTGCAGTGCTCCTGGAAAGTGAAATCAGTCCCTGTTTAGCAAAGTGGGAAAGCTTTAGGGAGCCTGTTGGGAACTGGTTAGTAGTTTCATCCTCTAAGGTAGAAGCTGTGTAGATCCTCTCTGCACTGCCAGCTCATCTGTTAACAGTACTATCACAAGACTTGTTTCTGTTTCAAGAGAGACACTAGTCTCCCCTTTGCCATACCTCTTGTTGGTCTCTCATGTGTCCTGTATGGTCTGTAGGTCTCATGACGAGAGGAACAAGTGCAATCKAATACAATAATGATAAATCTACATTAATTTGCTAATCCTTGCTCCTCAACAAAATCTATCGTAGAATGATGAGTCTGTTAGTTATGATGCTTGGGAAGGTGGAATATTACTATTGTATTTTGGGGAGGGGGAGGAGGACAAGGTTTTATGGATGACTGTCTAGTGTCCTGTTGGGGAAAGGCTTAACTGTTTTAAATAATTAGAGGGAGACTGTAGTATTAAATATTTCTATTTAAATGGATTTCTTTTTCAAACTTACCCTTTTTCCATTTAGCTGAAGACTGCAGCCCAGAGGTGGACAACTTCATTGTACCTATAGCAGTAGGAGCAGCTTTGGGAGGATTAGTTGTCCTAGTACTAATGGCTTACTTTTTTGGTCACAAGAAACACCGTAATGCTGGATATGAGCAGTTTTAAAATGGGAATACTTTATTAAGAAAAATGAACTCAAAGACAGATCAGCARCTTGCATGCTGAGTCAGGCAAACTCTTTCTTAAAACTAGCTCCTGGTTAAGAAATGATGCAGACTTGAATGTCATGGTTTATATTTGAACCTAACAACTTGCATTGAACATGTTCTGGTTCATAATCAATTGATAAATTTTCAATTCTTCCAAAATACTRCACTTTGAATTTTAGAATCTTGAGAATGCATAGTGGCATTTTGTGAATAAACATAGCTTTGTTCCAGTCTGTGGGAATCGCACTTAACTAATAATTGTATATGTTTGTGGGTGTTGAATATCAATGTATATAATCAATCATACACTGCAGTCTGTTTTGATTATTGACTGTGCCTTATATACAGTTTGCTAAATATTAAAGCTATGCTCTAAGATATCCAGACTGCTGGTCTTTTTAGCTTAAAGATACTGTGTTAGTAATCTCTGAGAGAAATTTTTTTCAGTTAATGAATGCATTTAACTTTTTTTTTTTTTTTTAATTTACCAGAGTGTTCTCTTGTAGGGCAGATACCAATAAAAACATAATATTTTGGCTACTGGTTGCATCTTATGATTGGAGTTAAAAGGGAAGATAACTTTTATATTGGGGCTAAAAATCTTGGGGCCAAATTTTCAGGTTATTTGGAACTGATAATTGTTCAAATACATCTGAAAAGTTTGGCCCRTACTCCTGCTGGCCTGAACAGGAATTCTGTTTGTCATGACGTGCATTTATCAGGGTCCCCGTCTGAAGACATGCCTCTGAAGCTTCTAACCGCTGCTCAGTAGTGATACATGGATAGAGGTGTGCCAACAACAGAGTGGCAAACTTGAGAGGTGAAGGATGGAACGTTCGTGGTACTAAACTTTACCCTTTTTAATCTGGAAATTCCTTGTGACAGGGCCATACCATAATACATACTGCAGCAATCTTCTTCCTCTAAAGAAGACAAAAAGGGAATTTCTGTTGCGGCTTGCCTTTCATCCTTAGCAAAGGAATTCATATTAAATGTAAATGACCCATTATCCAACGTGTATTAATGAATTAATATATGTTGATCTTTAGTGATCAAAGCTGACTAAAAGTAAAATGCAATTCAAGCAAAGCTGCATCTTCCGAGAAGCATGGGTATTTGTCAGATTCTAGTAAGAATATTTTTGAAATGGCTCACTGTATAAGGTACATGCTTCCTTTCCTCTTCCTCCCAAGTGTTGCCCAACTTGATAGTAGGTGTCTCCAGACTGCCTGAGTTTTGTATTTTCAGGTGTTTAGTATTTTCAGATGTTGAAATTTTGTGTATTCTTGTTTTCCTTCCTCTTAGCTGACCGAGGGCCTTATATAGCCTTTAATGAAAAGGTAGTGGTAAGCGTTTACCAGACTGTATCTGAGCTAAATCAGACAGTAAATTCCCCATAACTAAGGCCAATTCAGTTAGAGGCTTAAATGGTTTAAGTATGCACGTAAAGAAATAGCTGATAATTTTAACATTGCATTGAATGTGTGCATGATAGTTATTCTGTTCTAATATGAAATTAAGCAAAAAAATTTTCTAAGRAGCTGTGCTTTTTTTTTTTTYTAAAGCACATAAGAGTCAAACACCCTTACTAGAGCTGAAGCATGTCTTAAGAAATGTTTTATCTTGGCATCACCCGGATGGAGCGCCTCTCTCTTTACAAATGGGGAAAGAATGTTAGGCTTTGCTCCATGTATGCTTAAGGTGTATCACTGATTTTGAAATTGGCTCCCAGTGTTGTTTGTCCTGGAAAGGCCTATGCTAATTCTTGCATGAGTATTTGTTTCAGAAAGACGTTAATGGCATATTTTCCAAACTGTATATTGAAAACCACTGTAGCATTACAGCTGTCCCTCCTCTTTTTTATATGCTCTGTTGATTTCAATAAGATGTGCATAATTCTTAACTGAAATTGATAACCCTTTTCTTGTATTTGGATTAAAATAAATAAAGTTACCCACCCAAAAGAGAGTCTTTCAGTGTTTTCAGTTCAGTGCTTTCAGCATATATATCTTKGCTGTCTTCTGTAGTTTTCAGTAAGCTTGTCCTTTCAGTTATGTGATTTGTTATCTGTCATTTCACTTCTAAAACCTAAGGAAATATTGGTGATTTCAGGGTTTGGGAAATCATTTGGATAAAGCAGTAATATACCAGTCTGTCTTTTATGTTGCTTTTTAGCCGGTTTACCATTTCTGTGAGATGTGCTCAGCTAATGTGCTCTCAGACTGCTGTTTTGGCTTGACATGTCTAATATATCTGTGGGTGGACTGCACATTAGAGGAAAGTGAAGGTTCATGTACAAACGAAGTGTTTTAGTAGTACAAATTACATGTGTAGTGCATATGTTTGAAGAAGTCAATCTCTGTATCAGTTCTTTGCTCTATACTGATTTCACTTCAGGTGTACTCTCATTGTATGCAATGCAGTGATATGTTTTAAAAACTGTAAACATCTGTTTGTTCCTTGCTTTACTTGGTTTCTAATGCTTGTTTTCCTTTACTAATTTATTCTCCCTTGCTTTTTTTGTTTTTCTTCTTTCTGCAGCTGAAGAATGCTTTGCTGATTCTGACCTCAACTTTCTTATTCCCATCGCAGTGGGCATGGCACTTGGCTTCCTTATCATTCTTGTCTTTATATCTTATATCATTGGAAGAAGAAAAAGTCGTACTGGCTATCAGTCTGTATAGTCTCTTAATTCCACCTCTACTGCCAACCTCCCTGTCTTCTTTTCCCAGACTCCCCGCTCTCCCCCCCTTTAAAAAGAAGAAAAATAAAAACAAATGAGTTCATAGTTTATTAAAAAAAGAAAAATAACAAAAAACACATCACAACAGAATAACATGCTGTGAGTCTGAAGGTGAATTGCAGAATTATTTGAAGCTACTGTATGAYTGTGGAGAAAGTAAGTGTTTTGGGGACAACAGATTTGAGTAGAGCTGATGTGTGTCCACTTGAGAAATGTGATTATTTTGACTAAAGAACACATCTAAGAGACTTTATTTGCATTGCTAATCTTTTTATACAAAAATATTTCTAGCTGCATACAGCTTAACTCAGATAATGCTGARGCTAAAACCATAATTAAAGGTATGAATGCTGCGTAGAAGAGGATTGCACATGCCATAGGAAAATGAATACCAAACTCTTACAGACTTCTAATTGGAAGTTGGTTTATGGCTGTTGTCTTTTTCATCATTTAGCAGCTTGTTCCTGTGAGTCTGTCTGAATTTCCTATTCCTTCTGAATGTAAAGGTAGTACCTGACCTCGCTAATGCATTAACATCACATGGGAAGAACATTTGATTCTTCTAGTAATGAGTATGTCTTAACRTCAGTATGGAGAAGTTGACTGCTACCGTATGTGAAATTGCTTTGCACCAGCATGATGTCTTTAATGTCTATTCCGTAAGATAAGTCTTAGAGAACTTTCACTACTCAAAAGCCAACAGCCTGCTAAAAGAAATGTATCGTGTTATTTTGTTTGACTGTTTTTCCTTTTTGTTCTGAGTCCAATTGTGAAGTGAGGGAAGGGTGGAATTTCACTGGCTTTAGTGGGTCTCAGCTTTGATTCTGTACATATGAGAGAAACTACACCAGTGTTTCAGCGCTGGTCTATGGATACTGTGAGGCTCGAGTGTTTGGAGTAGTCTCAAAGATTGACTAAGAGCACAGACTGTTTAAAGAGATTCCTGCAGTTCCATTGGGAAGCTTTCATGGATTTACAAAGGGTCGCTGAAAAGCTGTGATCTGGGAATGCAAGCCAAGAGGTAAAAATAGTCCGTTTTGCTAGGATTAATCTGCCTTTAACATCCTAATCATGACTCTCTCAAACAACAGTGTTGAGAGTGTAAGAGCACAAAGTTTCTAGTATGAAAAATGCTGACCATAAAGCCGAAACTTGAAAAAAATAAGACATGACTTCCAAAGGAATAAGAGCATCTGACTTCTTGAAAGTTGCTTTCTTTATTATTGATATATACCTTTTGCAATCCTATGTTCCATATCTAAACTGAAGCAAGATAGAAACTAATTGTTTGTGGCTGAACTCTGCCTTGTTCCTAAATAGGTTCATGTTGGTAAGATGAAAGAAGCCTCTTGTTCTTTCCAGCTCTTTGATCCAGCTTGGCAAAAGCCTTTCACAACAAGTGAACCCTGTCTTCCATCTGTGCGATGGCGAGAGCTGCCAATTCCACAAACAGCTGGTGGTAGCAGGCAGTGGGAGGAGTGTTTCCTTTACAGCAGGTGTTTAGTAGAGCTACTTAATACTTAATCTCCCTGCGCATTGAGCCTGCATCTACACCATAGGGAGAGCACCTTCAGTAATTCACTTGCATAAAGGAGATGGTCAACAATGATGTTTAAATAATTCACATTAGCATTAAATTTGGGGAAGGGAGATTTCTAAAGAGTTAGCCTTGATGTTAGAGAAATACCTGTGCATTCAATTATTCTTTCCTCACTGTGTCCAAATCTAAGGTTTGCCAGGATCTGACATAACTGATTTTTTTATTGCAAAGGGGCTCTTGAACCAAGCCCTCTTATTTAGGGGGTGTAATTTAATGCTGCTGGGCTGGATTGTGTGTTTCACTTTTGGTTGTCTTGGCCTTTTGTGTTGTACCTTTGCTCTCACTGTATTTGATCTCCCTGCAAGAGAGCTGAATGGCAGATTATTTTGAGTCTGGCAATTTCTGAATCACAACTGTCTGTCAAAGCGTGTTGCTTCTGTGCTGCCAGCAGATGGATTCCATCCTTGGTTTCATGCTCAGGTTCCAGATCAAAGTGTCTTGCATCACTTTTGCTAGGTTATTTTAGTAAAGTGTGGCAATTTCCTAGAGATATATATATATATATATATATATATATATTTAAGTACTATTTTGGGCTTCAATAGAAGTCAAAAACTGAACCAGCACTTTAGGGTTGTAGCATGAGGAATGGTATATACAGTTCTCTGAATTTGCAAATGACTGTACAAATCTGCTGAAAGCAGAATATGTGTATGAAACAATAAAGTTAACTATGATGTTTATGAAGTTTTGCTTAGTGTAAGTAGACACGCATGCAGTTTCTCAAAGCTTTTCCAATGGGGCTGTCAGCGTGCCTCGTCTGGGCGTTGGTGTGGAAACTGAAACTTTTGCTTCTAAATTGCTCACGCGCTTACTTTCCAATTAGTTGATCTTTCTTTGCTCATCGGATCAAAGCATAGGTCTCGTACCTGCTAACGCACAGTACCAGCTGCTTCACGAATCCTTCTAAAAGGCAGCTGTGGAATAGATACAAATAAAGTTTTGTCCTGTTGTCAGCTGGGTAGCTGTTAATTTCATGGCCTGAAGCATGGACATTTGTGTCCTTTCAGAATCCTACAGAAATAAAAGCGTAGATCCTTGTTTTAAAAGAGCTAAAGCAACTGGCAGCCTGGGAAACATCTGTGGTTTTAACTTCTTTCTGATGTCAAAGAAGAGCTGCTACCACTGCAGTGTCTCCATGGCAAAAGCCAGTTTCTATTGATCAGAACGTGCCCTTTCGGATAAGTTGTGTCAACAGAATAATAATGTTGCCTTATCTCTGTTGGGAAAAATAGCTCATAAATATCCTCTGTTTCAGATTTTTAATATTTCTTAAAAAGCAGCTTTTGCCAGGCAATTGCTTTCTATACCTGCCATATAGTGAGGCTTACTATATTGAGCTTCTGCTCTCTTCAGCCCTAGAAAGTTAATCAAATGCTCAAAATTCAAGGATCGAATTACGTGCATCTTTGAAATCCAGCCCCTTAATGGCCAGCAAAGGGGACAAAAATTACCAATTATATCTGTTACACTAGTGTTTTAAGAATGAAAGCATACAGTTAGTTTTACTGTAGTCAGCTTTATTTTTAATACAAAAATGACTTCTTAGAGACTTTAATATAGATAAGGAAATGATGGCAGATTAAGTATCTGAGCTAGGATGTGGGACAAACACCATAAAGCTCTTGTTTAGTCAGTAAGCAATTTTACTAAATGTGCTTTCCAATGAATACTGTATCCTAAAGCATCCTGCTGTGTTCTCATAACTAATAACATATAGAGTATATTTCATTTGTGGCTCAAATATGAAGGTGTATGATCAAAAACAATCTCATTTTCTAAAGAATCAAAACTACTTTGAAGTGGCCATAGCTCAAGCGTCTAGAAATGGAGAATTTTACTGTAATAGGCGCTGAAATCACGACAGTGCTTTGCTCTTCTAGGGAACCTTCAAACAAAGGTAGCAAAGGATTTTATAGATACTGACAACAAATTAAGCCTTGTACCCCCTCTCTGAGGTAACACAACCCCACTGAGGGGATGGAGGAAGGGAGCAAAGTGGTGGCTTCCCCGGGGTGAATGAGGCAGTCCCCGTTCGAGCACAAGTCTCCTGGCTTTGTCCTGTGCTTCAGCCACATGCTTGACCTGCCCTGACAAGAATTCCTCTGTTGCCTGAAATGCTACCGACCTGGGTGTTTTTCACTGCTTCCGCTCCCTGGCCTGTCACTTACACCAGGGCAGGGGGAATATCTGTGTGGCACAAGGCTGAGGAATGGCCCGGGAGGGCCAGGCTGGCCGGACAGGAGGGAGAGATCGCCCGAGTGAATGTGCTTCACGGACCTTCTGGGCTGATAAACTGATGACCTACGCTAGGATCTGCACTGACCCCTTAACGATAAAATGATCAAGCATTTTCCTGCRGTTTCTGGAGCGTTATAACTGTGGCCTCTCTGCAATTGGGAAGACCAGGCCTAAAGTGYTTGGCGGGGCCTGACGAGTTCCCGAGCACTTCTGTGTCTGAGCAAGGGCAGGAGGAGCCTCCGGCCGGGGAACGGTGCCGGGGAGAGCACAGCTCCCTGCAGGCCTCCCCTGTCTGCCCGACTGGGGAGGATTCCTGGGGAGGAGAAACTTGCTCAAGTGAGGAGGAGGGAGGAACGCATTAATCCTCCCGGGTCAGAAGGGAACAGCTGGGAAGATGCTAAAGCAAATGTTTTTTTGCATGGTCTTTTCTCCAACACCCCACACGTACTGAACAAGCTGTGTGCAATGCTGCAGTCAAAGGTGCCCCTGGTGCTAAAGATCCTAGGAGGTTTTCTTGAGATTTGCCATTTTAATTTTTTAACTGTTGCAGGCATAATCCAGAATTTTTGCTGTTTATTTTTTAATGAAAATAGTATTAATAAATTACCCTCTTGTCAGCTTTTGCCTAAGAAATGTACATGAGACTATGGTAAAGATTAAAATATAAAGCCAGGAAAAATGCATTCCGTAGGGGTCCCTTTTGAAATGACCTTATGAAAATAGTGTTCAGATACCAGGGGGGGTTTTAATTAAAACTGAAATGGTATAGCAGGTTCTCTGCCTAGGATATAACTTTTAATTTTTGCTAGTAAAAATTTACATCAGATCTTTAAAAATGTGGTTCCTTGCTCAATTACATCTCATTTGTTTCCTAAATATGAACAAAAATAAGTTAACAAAAATTTCCATGTGTCTGGTTTTCCTAACAGAAGAAATGCTGCCTTTTAGGCTTTAAAAAGGGAAAAGCCTCTGACTGACATAACCTAAGTGCGCAGTGTTTGCAGTGGCTACTTCCCAATGCTGAGGGTGAAGATGATTCGGCCCAGGAAGCGGTCGTTACTAACATCATTGATGATTCCTTCCCCTTTCAGCCTGCACTGAATAGGGACCAAATTATTCTTCTTCACATCCGTGAAGTGCATAGCCACCAGTGGGGAGGTATAGTTGACCTGAAAAGAAGGGAGATTTGTTAAGTATAATTTTTAGGGATCAGAAAAGCAGGCAGTGCTCTATCTTGTTCAGTAAAAGCAGGAGTATCTGGTTCACGGTTCTCAGGCATCTGAGTGCATTGCCTTACTGCTGTCGGCATCGCTCCGGACACTGAGGCTGAGCTGTTTTGTGTCCGTGCCCTGGAGTGACTGGGCTTGACTGGACTCAGACATTTGGGCTTGGCACTGGAACATGCCTCTTGGGTCATTTGCCAGGACAACTGCTACTGGATAACAAGAGTCACAAATACTTTTTGCCCATTTAAAAAGTTGAACTACAGCTTGTGATAAAAAAAATCCATGGTGTTCCTTCAGATCAGTGTCCAAAGGACAGGCAGACCTAGCGTTAGGGCGCTGCTATCTATCCTCAGCCTGCAGCAGCTGCTCTTGCAATAGGAGTCTAAGGGCTGCTGTCACGTCTTCTGTTTTGGCTTTTGCTGTGAATGCACATTACCTCCTACCACTGTACAAACCGGCTTAGACCAAACCAGCAAGGGCCAGTGTGTTCGGCACTGATGTTAGACAACTCTTTCAAGCCACCCGACCTGAAGTGCTTTGGTTTTATCTTTGAAAGCAGCCTCGTGCTTTTCTTCTTCTCTCACCTAACCATCAACTTCCCTAGCACCCCGGGAATGTGCTGGCGTTGAGACCTTCTCAGGGGAATCAGCAAACCAGTCTTAGTCTCCAGAAGATAAATGTAACTGTTCCTGCACTGGCGAGAGGCAAGCAGAGTCCCTGAGGAGTTCCCGCAGTTTGTCAGAGATGGAAATAGAGCCCTGGAAGCGTAACACCCYGCTGCCTGCTCACTCCTTGTTCCTGTGGCCTCCCCGCTGCCTGAATCTGCCCAAAGGGGCCAGAAAGCGCAGCCGTGCCCTGCGCAGTAACTCCTGCCCACCCCTCCCCAAGGAGACATAACACAGAGCTGCTGCAACGTGACTTCCTACTTACGTGCGTGATCTTGCCATAGTAGGGATAGTACATGAGATCGAACGTCCCATTTCCAGGATAGAAGTCCACTGATCTAAGATCACTCTCATTGCCTTTCTGTGATAAAAGAAAAAAWATATATATATATGTATATATTCACACACAGCATATGGGACACAATATATCTCCCTTTGGGGTAATAGGAAGGAGCTTTAATACCGGCATCCCTTGCCAGCCCGCAGCACAGCTGAGCTGCTGCTGCCTCTTTGCACACAGGGTTTGCTATGAGAACCAGCTGCTGCTGGAATGAGTCAAAAAATAACCGTGCTATGACAGTGCAGTCCAGCCTTACAGAACTTGCTGCCCATAAATCTGCCTCCACGCTAAACAGCTTCTCTATTGCTGTCTAAGGGCACGATGCAGCCGCAGCCCCAGGCAACCGGAGTCTTTCCTTGACCCCATCGCAGCGCTGCTGGGTGCTCCCCAGGGCAAAGAGGGTCTTGCCGGGTGGGTGCAGGTGGATGTGAGCAGCTCCTGCCCCAGGGCCCTCCTGCCCCAGGGCCCAGCTCCAGGGGCTTCAGCTGCAAGGCCAGCAGAGCCAGCAGCTCCCACCGCCTGCATCTGCTGGGCAGCGCTCGAGGGCCAGGGCCTCGGCGGAAAGGGGAGGCGCGTGGCCTCCTTCGCTGTCTCAGCAGAGCAGCTCTCACTGGGGCCTGGGGGCGTTCGTAGCGCTGGGGCTCGTAGGTGCCCTGGGCTGAAACGAGGCCAAATGCCGGGGGGTTCGTCAGAAGGAGGGATCTGACTTTTTCTACGCTCCCAAACAGGAAGGAAAGCAGTACCTGCACTTGACAGTCCACGCTGACCGGGACCCCAGCACCCGGTCGGTAGCCGATGATCTGCAAAACACAGGACATGGATGCCCACTCCAAAGGCAAAGCTGGGCTTGGGGCGCCACGCGTGTGCTGCCTCCCTTCTGCRGGACTTGCGCTGCGGTGCACGCTGGTCCCGCTGCTCAAGTGAAAGTTTTGTGCTCCGGGCAAGGGGGCTGCCGCCGGGCCCCCCGCAACGCGCCCATGCCTGAGGACGGCACGGGAGCCTCCGCGGAGGGCAGAGCACAGGCTCCCCCGGAGAACCACGGCCAAGACCAGCCGCTTCCCCAAAATCCCCCTTACGTTTGTTTTGCCAGCAGCATGCACTGAGCTGCCAGGATATTAGAATAYTTCAAATAATTTCTGTTCTATAAATGTAGCTGTTATAAAGAGACTGGAGTCGAGGATGTAGCCTCCGAGCTCAGTTCCTCTCGGAGAGGAGGCTGGCACAGGACCTGCCAAGTGCTCAGGCCTTTATCAAATCAAACCGAGCAAGTATCGTAAACATTTATTGTTTCTATTTTCTAGCAGATACTAGCCAGCAGATTTTGAACCTATAGTTCCCCTTCCCTGGGTCTGCGAATTGGAAGAGTGTCAATGCATGGTCCTTAATCTATTAAGATGCCTGGATTTTTCCGTACCCGGTTCATCTTTAGCAGGACGCAGGGCTGGCCTTTCGAGTAGCCAAATGTCGGATCCCCAATTCCAGAGCAGTTCTGCAACAGGGAGCGCTTGAACTGGCAGGCCTTCTTCTCCTCACTCTCGTGGCCCCCCTGGATGAAGTATCGCCCCGCCACGCACTTGATATTCTTTTCTTCTTGAACTTTGTCATCATAAGCTGATGGGAACCAAGAGTGTTAGTGTTTCTGGGGACTTGCACGGATCTGTGCTCTCAGAGGACGCCGTGGCATCAAGAAAGTCGGAAACTCCCGTCTCAACGGCACCGCAGAGCAGGAGCTCCCGGGATTGCCCTGCCGGCCACTCTCCCTGCCAGCGCCAACCCGCGCGGCCGGAGGCTCCTGGCAGGGTGTGCACGGGAACACACCGCCCTGCCGGGCACCTCCGCCGCTCCTCGGCAGCTCACCTTCCAGGAAGCGGTGCAGGCTGTCCACGTACAGCTGCCACGTGCTGCGCCGCGACACRTTGAAAGCAATGGTGAACCCGTGCAGGTACGGTCTGATCATTACTCCTGCGAAACGAGACAGTCGGGGCGCTGSGGGCTTGCCGTGGCTCAGGGGCGCGCGCGGAAGGGGCTGCTTGCTGAAGGGGAAGAGCAGCACGGGGGAGCCGCGGGGACCTCCCTGTCCACCGCGGCCGGCGCCGAGCAGGCAGCGGGGAGAGGCAAAGCGCGAGGAACGCTGCTTTTGTGACTACGAAAGGAGCCCTTGAATGCTGTCTCACCACCGCCTTCCCAAATAGCAACAGATAAAGCTACTCTGGTTTGCATTTTCTTTTGAAGATATAAGGTTCGAAGGGGCAGCAGTCAAAATGAAAGCCCATAACCTCTGAAGAGCCTAAACTTGTCCCTTTACATTGAGGATACTTAGAAGGAATAATTAGAATAATACCTAGAATGAATGCTTCATGTTGGCCTATTTGAAGTGCCTGATCTGCTCAGAGGACCTTTCAGCTGAGGACCTGTAGCACTGCAATTGTACCAGCGCAAGCGGTAACACCCAGGGCACTGACCGCTGGCTGACCGCACGAGCGTAGGGCCACAGAGGGGTTTTGCAGGGTTTTGTTCAAGGCCCGTGCACGCTGCGCAGGCGGCGCTTTGCCGAGCCAGGCTTTGAGACCGGCCAGCAGAGCAGATGGGGACAGGCAGAAACCTGCGTGGCTCCGCGGCCTGGGTTTACAGCAGCTGAGATCTGCCGCACAGCCTGTGTTTCAGACGGTAACCCTAGGCATGTCTTTCATCTGTTTTTTTTCTTTTCAAAACAAATTTTACTCTTTAAAAACTTGCCTTAACTCTTTCTCCACTTGCAAAGAAGTGGAAACAGAAATAAACCGATGCTCTTCACCGGGTCTGCACACCTCGCCTCAGCTTTCCTCTCACCGCTACGACCGTTTCCACGCTCCCGCCGCGCTCCCGCCGGACGGGGCAGAGCGGGAGGCACGGCAGAGGCAGGGGCGCCTGGCGGGTCCGGCCGCGGCACCCACCTGGCGGGGCGACTCGGTCCCGGTAGGTGGGCGTGTAGGGGCTCAGGGTGAGCAGCATCACGTACATGCAGAAGGCGAACATCCCCGCCAGGCACGTGTAGAGAACGAAGTAGAACAGCAGGATCAGGCCTGCAAAACAGGCGGGCACGTTGCGGCCAGCGCGGCCCCGGCTGGACGGCTCGCGAGGCCGCCAGGCCGTGGGCTACGTCACCAGCCCCATGTCCGGGAACGGTGTTTATTTTTCCTCTGGACCCGCCTGACGGCCGAGGTGGTCTCCAGAGAGCGCGGCCCGTGACTGAAAGCCAGCGGCCTCGCCGGCAAAGCAGAGCCCTAACGCAAACATTTCCCAGGAGAAAGGCGGCGGCGGCGGGAGCCCTGAGAACGCAGCTGCACACGGGGCTCCCCGGGGCGGCGGCGCTGGGAACCGCGTGGGGCCACCGCAGCCTGTCCCGTCCCGTYCCCTCCGCGCCCCGCGGCACGGCCACGGCCACGGGCCCCTCCTCAGCACCGGCAGAGCCTGCCGAGCGCCTTGGCCCGCTTTGAAGGCCGCCGCCACCACCCTGCGCTTCGCTGCGGGCCGCATTCTCACCGGCTCGGCATGTCCAAGGAGAGAGTGGCAGAGCCCGGCTCCCTCCGGCTGGGAACGGCCTGCGTGACGGGACGGCGCACACGAGCTTCAGCCCCAGGCTCGAGCCCTCCCGGACCGTCACAGACACCCTCGCCGCTGGGCAAGCGCTTCCTCCCGCTCCGCTTGCAACCGGGCAACTTTACGCGAGGACAACTCCCCCAGTCGTCCAACTTTGCCTACGTGTCGTTGCGTGTTCATCTACTGGTTCTTTACTGCACCGGTTGGAAACATGCACCTCGAAAATTTGCAATGGGAGCGATGGGTCCAGTCGCGTGCAGATGCTCGCGGGCCAGCGCGTCCGTCGTGGGAAAGAAAGGGCAGCAGTGCCCGAGGGGGTCGCCGCGAGGCACCTACCCCAGCTGGCGGCTGTCCTGCCCAGGCAGGTCCTCTCCTCCCGGTTCCACAGGAACAGCTTCAGCTCCCCCGCCAGCTCCCTCCACGTCTTGCTCCCCATCGCCGCCTTGGTCTCTTCCTCCCCGCTGTCGGGATCCTCTGCTTTCTCTTCATGCCTGTTTTCCTGGAATGGTTACAGAACACAACCCCCACGCGCAAGCTGGGCGTCTCATTGGCCAAAAATAAATGCAAAAGCACTTAATAGCTGGAGATGTTTCAAATTTCCATTTTCCCATCGTCACTCTTGGGTTAGAGAGAGGCAGTTTTTGGCCGTGCTGACTTGTGATCCCTCAGATCCCACTGGTCATTTTTCCATGGTGCACACATCGCTGCAGTCACACCGGGCGCTGCCTCCTCCTCCCAGCATGTACAGAAACTCTTCGCTTTTAACCTGCGTGAACATGGCTAGAAGAAAACCTGCAAGCTGGAGAGTCCTGTCTGCTCCCACACTTCTACAGTGTCTCTCAGCTCAAGTGCACCATTTTCTGTGCTACAGTAGGTGACACCAGGTGTCACTATTTAAGGAGTCGTCCAAGTTAATTTTCTTGGCATGTGAGCAAGTGTTTAGTCTTTGGAGAAATGCCTGTGTTGTTATTTTTTAATTACATCAAGTCCAGGGAAAGGCATATCGCCAGGCAGCGAGGGAGTCTGCTTTTGGCCTTGGCCCCCACAGTGAAAACGGGTTTGAACGGAGGCCACAAACACAAAATCCTCAGTGCCTGGGTCCTGGCCAAGAGTCACTGGAGACGAGGTATGGCAGCTGTCCCTCAGAAAGCCCCGGAGCCTGGGAAAGCCCTGTGCCTCTCACCAGGGGCCAGGACGCGGGGGGGCAAGACGTGCGCCCTCGCCAGGGCAGAGCCCCGCGCGCGCCCGGAGCAGGCATGCGGGCACCCACGCTCTCTCCCTCCAGGCCTGGCCTGGACCGGAGCAAAGCCGGGCTTAGTCTCCAGGCCAGACTGCAGGGGAGTTAGGGCTGAGTTATCGCAAGGGCTGAGAAGCTACAAAACCCGGACACCTCGCTCCGCCGCAGCCCGCGCAGGACACGGGCGCCCACCTGCAGCCCGCCTGCTTGTTTGAGGGCACACGGGGCAAAACGTGACGGAGCAGCGGGAGGCAAAAGTCGAGGGAGCCGAAACCAGAAGGATGATTTCCCAGGGCTCTCCCCAAATGAACCCATCAATTCAGACGGCGCTCCAGTGGGGACCGGACCCTCTCGCTGGCAGCCCGAGGCGCAGATCCCACRCGCTCCGGTGCCGACAGAGAGCAGCAGCGCTGCACATTGCCGGGGGGGGGGGTGGTGCTGGATCTGGCACAGCTGGGGATAAGGCCCTGAGAACCGGATCGGGGTCTTCGTCCCCCCCCCAAAGCGAAGGCTCTCACTGGGGCCCCGGCAGGGTCTCTCCCGCGGGCGCTCGGGCTGGGAGAGGCGCTGCGCRCTGGGGGCCGGGCAGCCGGCTGTCTGCGGGCACCTGTTGGCGCTGGCAGTCACAAATGACATATTTATCCCCCGCGGCTTTGGGACTGCCCAGGCGACTCCAAGAAGCGGCAACAGCTTTGCAGAAAGTCTGATTTAAAGGTACCTCTGAGCCAAGGGGGTTTTATGCTACGCTCAGATGCACAAAGACCTCCAAACAGTGAGAAATGGGGGGAGACTATGGCTCCCAAAGCCTAAAGCAATCCTTCCGTCCCAAATCCGCGCCCTGGAGCACCAAGGCCGGGCCAGAGCTGGCAGAACCCGGCAGCACCCCGCTGACCTCCCAACGGGCAGCAGCCAGYGGCCCGGCCGAGCCCGCAGACACACCGCGGAGATGGGTTAAGGGCAAGGACGGAGGGTGGCGCAGGTCCTGGGACGGCCATAAGGACCTTCCAGAAAGCCTTTCGAAAGGTCAGATCGGCCGGATCCGGACCGCAAGCCCCTCCGGGTGCCTTATCCCTAGAGAAGAGACCAGAGGTGGTGTCAGCGCAGCCTGCCGCACTGCAGCTGGCACAGAGGAGCGCGCAGGGAGCGCAGCCGCCGCCGAGCTCGCTCGCCGCTGCGCCCGACCCGTCTGCCCTCCTGCGCCGGGCAAAGGCGCTCCYGACGCACGGAAAGCGCCTGCACTTGGCGTGAGGGACCGAGCAGCACGTCCTGAAGCAGGGTCGCTATATTTATCAGGCGTGAAGGGAGACACCCGGCAGCATCTCCGGGGCGGCCAGCGGCCCCCGAAAGACTTACCGGTGCCTGGTGGGGGCTCCCGCGCTGGCTCTCTGCTCCGCGGCGGGGGGCATTCGAAGCCATGCCCTGGTGTGAGATGCAGAGAAACGCGACTGTTAGCGCCGCGGGAGCCAGGGCCGAGCGGTGCCACCGTGTCCCCAGCCGGTGGCGGGATGGCGCGCGGAGCCCGCACCCCGTGGCCCACTCATCCCGCTGCGGTGCAGCAAACGCGGTCACCCAGAGACCTGTGCTTGTCCGCCGCGGCGGGACCGGCTGCAACACACCGCTTCTCCTCCCCGGCCCAGAAGACTTCAGCGTCGAGGAGCGGGTCAAAAAATAACCCGCTTTCATCGGATCGGCGAGCTTGGCGCAACAGGATCCTGCGCCGGGTGCAAGGTCCCGCCACCTGGTGCCCTTTACAGCGTGCTCGCGGCGCAGCGCGGCATGCAGCACGGTGCCGCGCGGCACGGCCGCCCCGCGAAGGCCCGGGAGCACCCTACATGGGGACCTCCGGGCTCGCGCCCGCCGCGCCTGGGCGCCCGTTAATAAACATTAGCGAATCGCTGGGGCCTTCGCTGGCCGCCCGCGCGGGTCAAGATGTGCTTGTCAGTCACGGCGGGCCCCGCTCCCGCGCTCGCAAAATCTCTCCTGCCGGGAAGGGGTCGCGCGAGGGGCAGGTCTATATTCGTCGCTCTGAGCCGGGACAGCGGCGGTAGCGAGCGGCGCAGCGGGCAGGCGAGGGGCTTGGCTGGGCCCAGCTCCGGCGCCGCGGTGCCAGGGACAGGGCCGCCGGCAGAAGGGGGTCGGGGGCGCCCGCGCCGCGGGGGACAGGGCAGGCGCCGGCCCCGCTGCCTGGCGGGGTGCGACGGCGAGCAAGGGCTTCCTCTAGTTCATCCCAGGCAAATAACTGGGTTTCTCTGGAGGCTGAGCGCTCTTCAGCATTAATTGATCTGGGCATTTGTAACCTGCCTCTTGCAACTTTTTTCAGCGTATGCTTTCTCTTTTTTCCCAGGAGAAGCTGGTAATTAGCTCTTACCCCATAAAAGTGTGGGGGTTTTTTGAAGCCGAGATAGGATTAGTTTCTTTTGCCTTGATGAAATATGCTTTGGCTTGAAATAATTGCATGATTTGCACTTAGCACCTCCCGTACCAGGGCATTACGGTGATTTACAAGCAATCTTGAAGCCTGCTGGGAAAATGCTTTTATCCCCATTTTACAGCCGCCACACGAGGAACAGAGAGGTTAGGGGCCTGCCGCGGCCAGCGGACGCTCCCGCAGCCGTGATGCGAGGAGCCCGCCTGGGAGCGGCTCCTCCACAGGTCGGAGTCGGTGAGCGGGATGGGCACGTCGGGTCCGGCAGGCACCAGGAGGGCCAGAAAGGTCCCGTCGTCACCGCCCTGGGCCCGGATCAGTGACGTTCATGGCCCGGAGGAGGCTGGCGGGGGCGGCGGGGCAGACCGGCACCGGGGAGCTGGCCTTTGCCGGCCTTGAGCCTCCTGCAGGCGGGCCAGGACTTCGATCCCTCGCGCACACACGCATGCGGCTCTGGGGCAGAATCGCTCCCCCGATTTCCAGCTTACTTGCACCGCCTGTGCTTGCTAATCCCGGTTTGGGCACGGCTGGAGGAGAGGAGCGGTAGCGTTGCAGGGAAAGGTCCCTGTCCGCGAGCTCCTTCCCCGTCTCTCGCTGATGTCTGGCCGCGCTCCCACTCCGCGGTGCGGGCGACACGTGGGGGACGGGAAAAAGGGCCTCGCTCCCTCCGGGTGAGACCACCCCTCGCGCCAGGCGCGCAACCGTGCAGCGCGACGCGACGTCCCCCCGCAAGCCGCCGGGGCTGCGGTGCAGCGCCTTCCCGTGGCGGCCGCGGCCCGGCTCCTCGCAGCTGCGTTTCCTGGCTCTGCGGAGGTTTTCAATGCGTTTTGTACCGCAGCCTGCGGCGCCCCCGCCGCCCCGCGCACCGGCCTCGGCGGCTCCGGGCGGCCCGGCCTCGGCGCCGGCAGCGACGTGCAGCGCTGACACCTCCCGCGAGGGGGCGAAATGTCTTTAAACACTTTTTTTTGTCGGTTTTTTTCCCGTCCTCTAATAAATTCGGGTCACGGTTAGG
>NW_020448019.1:1091374-1129699 GCF_003343035.1 Apteryx rowi | reverse complement strand
GCCTCCGCTGGGTCCCGGCCGCGCGGCTTCGCTCCCAGCCCGCGCACAGACCCTTTTAGCGGAGAAGTGGCGCAGGAGCGAGACGGGCCGGGAAGGAGCCCTGGAAGTGCCCGGCGGGGTGGAAGCTGAAGCTGGGCTGCTCGTGGCTCCTTTCTCCGAAGGACRCGATGGAGAAGCCTGCGCGGTGTGYCTGCCTTCGGGTCCTCTTTTCTTCTGCTAATCGGAATGAAACTGATTTAAATCTGGGGCAGGGCAAAGGAATCTGTTACCTCAAACGTTTAAAGTAACCTGGAAAAAACCTGCTACAACCTTGTTTTTAGAGTGGGGTTATATATGGCAGCTATATTAAGAGGCTTAAAATAAAAATGATCTTTTAGAATTCCATATGCAGTTCATTTTAGTAAAAGAAACAGCCTGATTAAACATAGCACTACTTTCTTTAAGTCTTCCCCACGAGATTAAACGCAGCCTTTCAGCACACCTTGTGCACTCATTTTGAGGTAAGCCCTGCAAGTTTTCGAGATGTCTGGTTTGGATAAATCACAAAAAAAAAAGCTGTTACTATCTCTTAAAAGCGGAGATAGCAAAAGCTACGTGGTCTTGAGAGCATCACTCTGCTTTTCTTCTGCGTATAAAGCTGTACCAGATGCAAAACCAAAGAGGAAAGCTACAGAGTTAATGGGGAATGCTTTGGCAAAAATTCATGTGGAGATAGATGACTTTTGAGGGTAGCTCTTCAGTCTGTTATTCAAAGCAGCTATGAGTGCATGTACTGAGTAAAAGTAAATGTACACTGAAACAGCTGCAGCTCCCTTACAGGAGTACAAACACCACTTTCCCAATATACACATAATAAAAAGCATGCTTTCCGAGAAAGCAATGATGGAGTTAGTGTCTCGATACAGAGATGAAGTGGAGATAATCACATTTCACGTTAATTGTTTTGATTTGTTCAGACCTGCAATGAAAACACTTTTTAATACTCTTTATAAAATTAAAAAAAAAAGCTCTCATAAATTTTCTATTTTGAAACCTTTTATTTCACTTCTTAATTGTATGTTCATGTGTATCAGTTGTGAGCTAGGAAATAATGTAGAAATTAAGATGTGGAAAACATGATTGTTCTGAAGCAAGTACAGAATATCTGAATAGCGTTTCAAGCTTCTTATTTTGAAGCGTTTTCCTGCAGAAATGTTGTTACAAAATTTACACTTTACTAAATCTGATTCTGAGGAAAAACAGCATTTTTTTGCATTTTTTCATTGCAGTTTTTTGAAGCATCTGTAATGGAAAATACAAAAATATCGGTTTGTATGTGTGAACTCCGTGCTCGTGTAGACTGTACAGTCATTCAAACTTGGTCTGCAGGGTTATTTTACATAGCGCACAAACATCTGCACACCCACACAGCCTAACTGTAAAGAATTCAAGCTGTGTAAGGAACATAGGGCTGCTTTTATTTACCCTCTGCTCATTTTCCAGCCAAACTACTCCAGTAATCACAATTTAGGTAATCCGTCACATGTGTAAGCAAGACTTGCTCTTTCTTTCTTTGCTTTTAAAACTAATCTATGTAAGAAGTGGCAACTTTTTTCCCCAGTTTCTTGAATTTTGCTCAGCTAAACCTTAAGTTCTAATGCTTTGGCACTTAAGACATTTATGTGACACTTGCATTTAAATGATTATATTTGAACTGGAGCATTGCACAAACTGTATTTTAGTGTTCAGGAAGTAATACATACAGAATGGTCTGTTGTTTTGATGGATTTTAAGTACTTTAAAAGTCTATATTATTAACTTATTTGGCAGATTTAGCAGAATAAAAAGATTAATCCCAAATGCAACCTTAAGTATCATTAAATAATTGGGTACATTCATTTGTTCGTAAAACAAAAAATGACATGAAGAACTAATGATGCAAGATATGGCCTGGATTTTAAGGGTACTCTAGCAGTTGTTCGAAATAACTTTTTTATTTGGAATTAATAACTCTCTAGTTACTGATTACAGGTAAGAACTGACTAACCAGTTGCAGGCTCTCAGCCCTTAGGTCTTGTGGTGTCCTAGAACTGGATTACAGCTGTGCTCAGGAACACAAGCAAAAGGTTTATAGGTGGAGAACCTTCCTTCCAAAGACACTGGTCAGTCAAAAAGGATGTTACTTCTATCTACAAACCTTCTCTTGCCTTTTATCTCCTCGTGTTGGGTTGTTGGGGTTCTAAGCCTGTTTAGGACCTGCCTGTGTTTCCGAACTCTTCCACTTTGTGCAAGTCGAATGACCCAGCCTCATGCTGATGGCAGCTGTGCCAGCCCGGGTCATCTCCRGCATGGCGAGGGAGCGCTCCTGCGAGCAGCACGGCTGGCGGACYGGAGCAGGGCGGCAGCGGGAAGTGTTTGTGCTCTGTCCTGGGAGAGCTGCCCCTGTAGAGGAAGGGAAAGCATTTGCACCATGTGTGTCCATGTGCCTGTGTCAGTGTAGCTATTACAGTGAAAACAAAAGATCTCTCCATAGCTTTACTGCAAATGTATGCAGACCCTAAAGAAAGGCCTGTGAGCACCTGGGATGTACGTCTTCAGGACAGAAAGTTGCCTAGTAGGGCCTGACACACGCCTCTTTTGGAGAAATTTGGAGAAGGAGGTTATCTTTGACTTGGCCTGATCTTTCATGTTCACCCTGCAAAGTTAGCAGTTCCTGTGTGCTGATGTTTTATCTCACCACGTATAGACTGTCAGCCCTTGAGAGCCTCAAATGGGGGTTCCCAAACACAGTTTGCTTTAGGGAATGTGCTAAACAGCAGTGGAAGCAGCTCCTCGCTGTTGGGCCACAGCTGTGCACTGCTTTGAAATAGCCTCGTAGTGTGCACACCGCCCGGGAGCTTCCAGGCTGGGAAACGCCTTTGCTGTTCGGGTGCTTTGGAGAACCACGGGCTGCGGGGCTGGGACTGGGAATAGCCCCGGCAGCTCACAGGGAGCACACAGCCCCCGAAGTGGCGGGGGGCCGCTCCAGTCCGTTATCCTACCAGCTGCACTTGCTTGTGTTCGACTGTGTTTACATAATGTATGAAATGAAATCAAAAGGATTGTTTCACAAAGTGGTTTAAAGATTGCAAAACACGCACTGAACAAACACCCCTAAAGATATTGCTAAGTGTAACATCACAGCCAGCTTCCCTTCTGGGCTGATGGAATTGCTACTTTGTATTTATGCTCATTTGGGAGATCTATAAATATATAAAAGAGGAAAAAAAAAAAAAAAGCCAGAATCAGGCAGCTGTATATCAGCTTCACTAATCCACAAATTCATTATTCAAACAGTGTCTAAAAATACTTGGTCCTTGCTGTAAGTAGAGGTTGATACCAGAGGAGGAGGAGGAGAAGTGATTGTTAGTGGTGGTGTCTTATTTACACAGAAAACTGTGGATGCCTTATGATACAGTTACAGCCAAGATTTCTCCCTCAGAACAAGTTGTGTGTAGTGTGGCTGTTCAGCTTGATGTAAGCAGACAGATCAGAAAAGTAGTAAGTGCCTAGGTAATATTTCTTATTGGCTTAATTGTCCCAGACAGGAGGAGACTGGGAGGCTCCTTTGTAACCAAATGAGCTTTGCAAATTTACAGTTCCTGCRGCTCTCTTCTTCCGTATCAGAGCAATGATGAATAAATTTGAATTCAGATGCCCTAACAGTGGTTGATATAGTGTATAAGTGAAGGTGAGAAGTGACAGCCAAACACAAAAATGTTCTCAAATTACAAGAAAGGAAATTCAGCATCATGTGGTTGGCGGTGGGAGAAGAATTTTGCGATACYGTGACTGACCCCAGATGGAATTAGCAAATTCTGTTGTGTATGTGTGTTTTTAGGGTCGTTCAATAGAAGAAAGAGAAATTCCCTCTACGTAACTGTGACTCTCCTCATTGTGTCAGTATTAATTCTAACGGTGGGCCTAGCTGCTACAACAAGAACCCAAAATGTGACTGTTGGAGGTTATTACCCAGGGGTTATTGTAAGTATAGAACTCCTAGGTAGGTCTAGAAAACTTATTGCCTACAAAGTCCCTTGTAATGCTGCAAATGTTATAAAGGGTGATCGTGTCCTGAATATTAACATCTGCTCAGCTACTTCATTGCCATTTGATTTATTTGATTTATTATTATTTTGCACCTGCTGCTCATTCCCATGCAAAAATCCCATTCAGTCAAGTGGCAGTTTCCTCTGAGCTTGGGTCATGCTAGCAGGGAGACAGATAAATTGGTTTTATGTCAGCCAAAATGACCTTAGAACTTCTGTTTTCACAAATCAGACTAAGCCTAGAAGTAAGGAGAAGAAAGACCATAGATGCCAAGAACAGTTGGGAACCCAAGGTCTTGAAATACAGCCCATATGAATTCATGTTCACAAAGTTTACTTACAGAAGTATTTAATGATTTGGGGTCTCTGAAGAGGACCACATTAATAAAAGCTTTGGCAACTTGCTGGAGGAGACTGCATATCAAAGCTGCTGGCACATCAATTTTTATTAACAAGTGAAAATGGGAAAGGAAGATCTTGTAGCTTCAAATGACTTAATTTAGAGAAGACAACTGGTGCCCAGCCTTCCTACCATTGGACATACAACCTTCTGCAGAAGCACTTGGAGAAAGTACATCATGTGTTTCCCCCAGCCCAGAACCAGCCCTTCTGCATATGCACACTGCTGTGCTTCTGCATTAGCAGACATCTAACACAAGCGGGAACACAAGTCCTGGTCTGAGGAGTCCTCAGAAGGGACCACAACAAGGACTGAGCTGCAGGCCAGATTAGCTGTCTTAGCAGGCTGGATGTAACTGCAGCCTGCAGGATAGAGGCTCCTATTGTAACAACCATGGAGTATTGTGCATTTAGGTTTGAAGCCTGGAAGTTGGAGGTTTAAAGCCAGTCCAGATCACTAGATGGAAGGTTTTCCTGTCTAACAGTTGTCCGATTTGTTTACCATGGATTGCTGATCTCAAGGAGGTTTATAATTGTCTGTGGATAAGCTCTTCTATTACTGAAGACAGGCCCTTTACAGCCATTAGTTTGGAAACATCGTTATGGACTGTTTCATCTGTGGCCAGAGGATTGCTTTTCTGGCTTGTTGCACTAGCTCCTGCATTTAGGCTTTTTTTTTTTTTTTTTTTTAAGAGAAATATAGAAGGAAGGTGTTGAGAAGGGTGACAAGCTGTCTTCAAACTCTCAGTACTTACCCTATGCCTCATCAACCTGGGTTGAACCTCGTGCTTCAGAGCAGATCCCACAGACTGATGCAGATGGGTAGAGCCTGTTGTTCACATCCTCTTGACATCTCCATAGCTATTTATACTCTGAGAACGTCAGCATCGCTTGCGGTTTTGTAAGACGCAGAATTGGCTCAAGGAATTCATGAATTTGTGGACTCAGGAACGGTGTTGATTTACTTGCTTTGTTCAGAGGCAGCTTGACTATTTGCGATTGTAGGCTTGTCACCAAATTACTTCTCTCAATTAGTTTGTTAGTCTGCTGGATGGAAATCTGTGGTGATCTCACCTGCCTCCCTGCACAGGAAAACATTTCAGTCTGCTGCTGGATGCTTCAGCAGGTACTTAAAATAGCTGGTGTTTCATAACAAGCTGGGATTTCTCCCTTTGCTGGGGAAAAAGAGCCTGCTGTGAGGCATGAGGCCTGAGCTGTGCCTGAACAGGTGACTTCCACAGCCCCAAAGAAGCGACTCTGTGCAGGTATTGTCACCCAAAAGTTTGCATGAACGTCAGGCCACCAGTGATTTCTTTGCACCATTAGTGGTGTTACTGTTAGCACGCCACATTGGTAAGGAAAAGATAGCACCAGAAGTCTCTTCATATGCTGGGTGATTTCTCCTTGTGTGGATTAGGATAGTCTTGTAGAATTCCAGTTGTTCCTGTAGGAGGGAGTTGTACTCCTGCTCTCCCATTCTGCATGTTAGTTTCTGTAGGATGGTGTAAAACTCTACCTAGTTCACGTTCTCCAGAGGGAATATTATTTTCATGTAATTCTCTAGGAGGTTCAGAAATTCCCCTGAAGCCACACCAGTATTACCCAGTAAGAGAGCTGCTCAGCCCTTCATGTAGCTTAGTGCCTCTCAGCGAAGGGTCTCAAAGTGTTCTGAGTAATCAAAGCAGCGGGATCTCTACAGATCAGTACCCAGAGCTGTAAGAGGGGTAGTGATCTGTCTTTGGTCAGGCGACAAACCTGTGGCAGTCTGGATTAGGTGCAGACTAGCCTGCGTGCAATGCCTCCTTGTRTAAGTGCTGTCACTGTCACACACCCAGCTGACATGGGTTCCTCTGGGAGGGAATAGCAGATCCGCACTGGGCCATGAAACCTCCAGGAGGTCTTATAGCTGCCATACCTAATGCACTGTTCTTTCTTCCTTTAACTTGCATGCCTTGGGCAAACCCCCTTTAGCAACAGCGTGCAAGGAGAAAACGTGCATAGGAATGGTTGTCTGATGCTGGGGATCATCTTCCCAGGTTGTTGCTGAGGATCAACAGAAGAGATTCAGCAATCTAATTTAGAACTGAGTCCTGGAGACCTTCCACACATCTGTGGTGTGGTGTGGTGTTTTGTTTTGTTTTGTTTTGTTTTCCTCTCCTCAGTGCAGGGAGGCCTTCACCCCCTTCCCTGACTGCTGGCCGACACCTTCACAACTACTTCTGTGGGCACCTAAGCTGTGCTTCCACAAGAAATAACGTGTTTATGGCTGGATAGATGACCTGGGCCTGGGAAGCCCAGGCTGCAACAGTGATGCTTCACAGACAAAAGTAACATTTGGGCACAGAGGTCAAACACCCCGATGGGAGTGAAGCTCACAGACTAAGAGATTCGTTTAAAAATCCTGCTTCTTTTTAAGTAGTAACTTACAAATTCTTTCCTTCTGTTGAGAGTCTTTAAGAAAAACATTCTTCAAGACTTTTCCTCATAGCTTTGAGCTCCAAGAACTCTTTCTTGCTGTGTATAATGGAAGTAGAGCTTCCAGCAGCTGCAGAGGCTACTAAATTTTGTGCAGCTCTGTGCAATACAGCCGGATTCAGAAATGGGACAGGGCCTCTCTGGAGGCCACAAACAGAACAAGGCTCACAGGAAAGTCTCCTCTGCGTTGTCTTGTGAAAGGCCGTTCATGAGATGCGCGTGCTGCCTCCAGGTTCAGCTTCCACCATCAGTATAAATGACTGACCTTTCTTAGGCTTTGGCTGGCAAAACTCTTCTTTGATGATTCCTTATTAAACATCAGCCTGAGGCTTTACTGTGGAAAAGCATGTTCAGTTGTATCCTCTGCTCCTTTCAGACGGACATCTCGGGGGATCAGCTCCACCAGCAGATAACAGTGATACAAGCGATGCAGATAATGAAGGTCCCTTTGTCCCATCAGTGGAAAAACACGTGTTTTTTCCCTTTGATGCAGGCTGACTCCACTGATGTATTTGGTCTTTGCCTGTTGGATGTATAGCTTCACTCCAGTTTGTTCTTTTACCTTGAATTATCTTGGTCTTTCACCTTTGTGCTGCTCTGAATCACCATGTGGAAGTTTCTTTAAATGTGTTGGATCAATCTCTAAGAGCACAAAATGGTTTTCTTCAATATTTGCCTTAGGTGTGTGTGTTGCCAAACAGCTTTCCTGCTACTAAACACCTCCGGACTAAAAATAGTACCTGAATCCATGTTGCTATTAATGCCTGGATCTCCCAGGTTTTGGTCTGTAAAACTCCCATAACATGCGGAAGGTGGGATTGTTGCTTGCCCAAGCTGAGCAAAAGAATAATAATAGAAGACTAGCTGTATTAGTAAGGGTCTAGCCCAGAAGCATTGGCAGATTAATTTGGGGCAGTTCAGCAATGCCACCGGCTCTCTGCACCTGTCTGCCTGCTGCCACAGTGCTGAGCAGTGCCTGGCTTCATCGCTACGCTGCATGCCGTGGTAGTTAAACGGTCCCCGATGTAGGACAGCAGTGTCTGAGAGGAGTGCAAGGCAGGCAGCTGGGAAGCAGCAGCCCGAGCGGCTGCTCTGCTTTGATCCTGTGCTGTTTGAGCCAACACCCGTTACCTCCTTTGGTGCTAGCACCAAATATCACAGAGCTAAGCAGAGTGGGAGAAGATTTAAGTCCAGCTTCTCACCATGTCTGTGTCTGCTAATCTCTGTGTGTGTTTCTGCTTGTTAATACTGGATTTGTTAAACCTTTGTTTCCCATTCCTGGATCTTACAACATCAATTCCAGGTTAGCTGGCCCATTCTTGAATCACTGCAGCTTGTTTCCTGCCTTATTCTGCTGCTTTAGAAGTGGCTAGTTATTTAGCATCCTCATCCAGATCTTCATCCCTTCCCCTAGTTTATCAAATGGATGTGTAGGCTGCTTAATGTGAACAACAGCAATTGTAGGACTTTTTCAGCATTTCTGAGTTTGCTGACCCATAGAAGTGGAGCTGCACATGCTGTATGCTGATCAAAGACCTTTCTAGTTGCAGCAGTTACAGAAGTACTTCTAGAACTTCCCTTGTGGTCTACGATTCCTGCTTAAAATCCTTGTTTCTGGCCTGGCTGAAGTATACTCTGTCTTAGAAACATCTCCAGTATAGCTAATAGTTTAAGGCTTTGGAGACAGGGGATGTGAAATTGCACTCCTAACTGACTTCACTGAGCTGAAATAAAAACAGAATTGCCAGTTACAGCAGCAAGAAAAGATGCTTTTGCTGGACTAGCTCATTCTATTCACTGGACTGGTGTGAGCTCTTCTGGTAAAAGACCCCGGTGCATAGCACTTCCCCTCCCTGCAAATGAGGGGGGAGCGGAAGAAGCAAGTGATTCCTAAATCTTTTCCCATTAAGAAATTTTCTGTTGAGTTGAACACTTAAGTGGTTGCTCACGCCCTTGGTGTGATCACCAGTGGCTGGTCCTGCAAACACTAGTGGCATGGTACGGCTAGGTTCACATCCAGAGGCTTCTGAATGTTTGTGGGGTTGTTCCAAAACAGCAACACATGTTTTCATCTACCACCCATTTCTCAGCATTAATGGGGAGGGGGGTGAATTCAAGTTCATCCTTTTGGTTTTTACACGTGCTTTTAGTGTCATATAAGTGATACACTTGACAGTTCTAGCTAGTGAGAGACTCCACTGATTTCCTTGCTGAAGGAAGAGTGCTCACACATTCACGATATGTTCTTTTGCTGCTTCTGGATTTAATTGTGTTCTGTCTGCATGTGAAATATGTTGGATATCTTCCTGATTTAAATGCTAACAATATGTTGTTTTTCAGCTTGGTTTTGGGTCATTTCTTGGAATAATTGGATCCAACTTGATAGAAAACAAAAGGCAAATGGTAAGTTCATTAACTATGTAGACTTTTTCAAAAAAATTGACCATAACTCAAAGAAATCTTGTTTATAAAGAAAGTGTTGTTCCTTTTCATAATCCTTCCAGGCTGATGTTGTGTACTTCTTGAGAACTAGAGATGGTTTCTGTCAGCCCAAGGAGAACAAGGTTGTTAACCCTGACATTTTTAAGTTTGAAAAAAAAMCACTCAGAGGTACGAAGTGACTATACACAGTCTTATTGAACTCAGTGGGATCTTTCAGGGGTTCAAATTTGAGTGTTTGGGATTTTCAGGGTACTCGGCACTTCACTCATGCCCTTTTTTTTTTCTGTAGAGCTGTTAGTATGAGATGAATAATATGTTAAATAAGATAAATATATTTATTTTAAATCTTTTTAAATAAATTCCTGGCAGTTTGGGGCTCTGCAAAAATTGCTTTCGGCTACTTTCTGTTTGAAGAAAGGATAGAAAAGAAGATCAAGCAGGTGGTGTAAAAGCCAATCCCACAGAGTGGAGGTGAAAGCCCATACAGGGCCCAGCAGAAAGCTGTCCGTGGGGATATGTGTACTTAAAGAGGTCTCTGCTTTAGGTGTCTCTAGAGAATAAGTCACTGAGGTATTGACATGATGAAAAGGGTGAAGCATGATGTAATTGAAAAGCAACCAAAATTTCCAGCACTGCTCATAAGCATGTATGTTCCTGGTCCTTGTTTCCAAACACCTCTTGAAATGGGAAGCAAGACCTAGAGACTTTGCATGCTGTAATGCAGCAACTGTGAATGTGAAAAGCATAGAAGATGCTGGCTAGACAAGATACGCTTATCATAACTCTTGTAGCAGCCCTAGGGCAAAGAAACATCTTGTTGCTTCAGTGCTCTGGCTTTGAGGGCTGCCTGTATGTTTACCGGCATCTCTGCACTCGGTCTTCTCCCAACATACTTTTGCTTCTGTGCCAGTTACAGTTAGCAGATCATATTTGGAAGGAGTTGCCAACATGCACGGTGGGCGGTATGTGCGTGACCTGCCGTGGCCTTGGCTGGGCCCTGCATGTCACCAGGAGAGGGCCCTGGGGCCGCGGCATGGACGGCTCCACGCGGCCCACGCAACAGCTACTGCTTTGCCCCTGCCTCCCTGCCCAGCCGCCAGGCAGGCATGGGCCAGAGCCCGTCTCTCTGCCCGGAGCTCGCAGGAGGGTGCTGCCACCCTTCACTGCAGCCCGCGGGTGCCAGAACGACCGTCTGGCTTTGTCACCTCTGCCCCTGCTTCTGGTTCCCTCCGCAGCCTGTGAGGAGGGTTTCACGTGACGGGGCCAGGCAGCCGCTGTCTAGGCAGCTCTGTGTRGAGTCACGCACGGCTCTGCTGTCCCATCCCATGGGAGCTGGCTCTGGGCTGTGACCAGCAACACTCAGGAGGGGAGCGGGGGGGCAGTGGATGTACAATAACACAGAAAATAGATGAGACCAGCACTGCTGACTTGATATAGCTGAGCTCGCACTGAGATGTGAGGGACAGAGCTGGCCCAGGTTACGTGCTTTTGGCAAGCGCAGGAGATGTGTGGACTTGGGTGAGTCTCTGATGACTCCAGACACATCTTGCAGATGCTGTTTCACAACCCCCTCCTCTTCCTGCCCATGCCTGAACTTAGCAGCTGTAGTGCTCGGGGGTGTCAGTAATGGGGCTCAGTGTGGGGGAAGTCTTTGGGGAAAACTAGTGAAAAAACAGAGGCGTGGGCAGAGAGAGATCAAAGGAAGCTGGTAGCTGGCAGTCACTGCAGGCTGTTGAGCTCAGGCTTTCCTAGCCAGTCTTCTCTGCTCAGTGCATGCGGCTGGCTGGAGGTAGTGTGTGGGGATGTGCAGTCCTGCTCCTGGAGAGCCAGGTGGACCTGCCTGGCTCCTGTCTCAGCATGGCTCACCCCAGAACAGCGGCTGCCATCTTCCTCGCCAGTGATTACCCCATCCTTTGGCATCAAGATCCTTCAAGCCTTCCTGGTATGAAGGTTGCTCGGGGCAAGGCAGGGGACTGCCTGCAGCTGCCTGTCCCTGTGGCCTGTCCAGCTCACCCAGCACTGCTACATGCTTTAGCAGCGATGGAGCTGCCTTCGTGGAGAGGCTCAGGGATCAAATAGCAGGGTGTGCTGCCAACCGAGGCTAAGGCAAATTGGCCGAGCTGCAGAGGCTGTCTGGAGAAATTCCTGCTTCTGCTAAACCAGAGGCTGGGCAGTGCTGTGTTGCTCTGCCCTTTGCTTTTCAAACAATGTGCTGCCTGTAGAGCAGAGCGGTGGCAGGAGGCAGTGGGTGAGGCAGACCCTGAAGGAGAGGAAGACATCCCTTCCCATGGTCAGACAGGGCCCAGGGTAGGTGGGTTTCCTGATTTCCCCCCCCCCCAGCTATGCAAGAGCAACGTGTCCTGTTTCTTCTATCTTAGCAGGATTTCCAGGCCTCTTGCTCATCATGTATTAGCAGCATATCAGTCATATTGAGAAGTGATCATATTATGCCAGTCCTGCGTTCTTCACAGGACTGCCCATAAATGACAGCATGACTTGGACTTGACTTGTTTGTTTTCTAAAAAGCCCTGGGTAGCCAGAGTTTATTCTTTTCATCTCTGTATCATTTCGTGCCCCTTCCTGCAAAGTATGTGTGAGCAGCTTTGCGCGGACTACGTCATGGCCTTCTAGGTTTGCAGGCTAGCATGTCCCTGCGCTGACAGCAGAGAAGGCATTGAATAGCCATCGCTCATTGTCCCCTTACTTTATTCATATCGCCTTCTTACCCGGAGCAGTTTTACAGTGGCATTTTTTCTCCATTACATTTCTATAATACCACTGGCAGTGCAGGATTCTTTTTTTTTTTTTTTTTTTTTCCATTTCCGTGAGCTTCCCAGTGAGCTAGTTTAGTAAAAGTCAGTCTGGGTGTTGCTTATTATTCAGTCGCCCCTTAGTGATGGCAGGAAGAGCTAAACGCAGCTTGTACAGCTGTGTCCTCGTGCACGCTTTCCCCATAAGTTGCCTGGGGCACATGAGGAATCAACTGAGCCAATTTGGCTAAAGGGTGAGCTCACCTGAACCAGCACCCCTTAGTTCTCTCCTGTCTGCTGACAGAAACAGACCTCTCTCGTTTCTCCCACCCCRGCGTATTGGCTTTCATGCCATGTGTCTGCACTTCCCGCTTGTCAGAGCAAGGGAGAGCTTTCAGCAGAGTTTGTTCCTCCAGAGACGCTGGCTGCCCGCGCAGACACAGCCCAGACTGCGCGCCAGCGTCGCAGGCRGCCGTGATTTATACGGGAGCTACGCGGTCAGCAGTTTCAAAGGACGAGTCAGCATTTTGCATGGCTTCGTAACAGTCATCCATGCCATGGAAAAGTAATTACCAACAGCTTCGCGGCCCATGCATTGCTGGAGAGTGGCCCAAAGGGAACTTCTGACCAGAGCACTCCTATTTTATGGTTCCTACATTATCCAAAGCCAGTTTGTCTTTTCGTGGCTGAACTCTGTGCTGAGTAACTGATTTTGATGGAAATTACATGCATTAAGACAAATAGTTAATATTACTTGGCTCTTAAAAGGGACTCGTGCTTGTAACAGCAGTATTGTCAACTCCAAGTCAAAAATCATGTTGACAAATCACGAGATGAGTTGAAAAACATGGAATTTTTAACAGGCATTTATATGTTTTAATTTGCTTTCTGATTTTCTTTAATATCTCATAAATTTTCAGTGTTTGGTTTTCAGGCTTTTTTTTCTCCAGCTGAGAGTGAGAAAATCTCGTTTATGTAAAGCTGGCAAACGCGTTTCTAGCAGCGGATCCTTAGGTCCTAGTGCAGGTAGAGCTGCTATGAAAGTGTCATCATTAACTTTATATTTTTAAACAATCGTATCAGCAGCTGCTGTCTGCAAGGGGGTAAACCAATAACCTGGGGTATATCCTTGGTGTTTGGCTCACTTCCCACCTCCAGGAGTCATGCTGCTTAGGGGGAATATCCTCTTTCATGCGTGTATGAGACAAAGGGAAGTACAGAAAAGCTGCAGTTTGTACAAAATAGCCTAGGCCATGAAAACCATTCCTTCCACAGAGGCTGTAAGAAGCTGTGCTTTCTCCCATTTTGTGGTTTCACTGGTTACGGCAGTGAATCGGTGTAACTGTTATAATTGGTAGTGCAATTTGTATGCCGGACATGGGCATGAAATRGGTCTGGGTGCGGAGGAAATGCTAGTGTTGACAGCTAACAGAAACAGCAGGGGCCCAGCGCAGGAGCTGATCCTCCGCAGTAGCAGCTTGTTGCTAGTGACAGTAACTTGTTTGTATGCTCCTGGGATTAATTTTACAATCTGCTSTAGCTGCCGCTGCAGTTTTTATTTGCAGCAGGGCAGTGGAAGTCTTGGATACTTTGCTTCATCTGGAAAACTACTTTATTTTCTCCTTTTTTGAAACTAATGGAAATGAGYGATTGCACAGGGACTGTTCCCATTGCCCCAAGTGAGCCCTCCTGTGCCTCCGCTCCTGCTGCTCGAGTTGGCCTGGTCTGCACGCGGACGTTGCTGGAGGGTGGCAGGGGCTCTCCTTGGTTCCTCAGGTCCTGGCTGCAAGGTGCAGGAACACCCCTTCCCCCTCAGATGAGTTTGAGGTGTTTCTGTGATCCTTCCCAGGGCCATGAACGCCTGCCTCCCACCACCAGAGCCTGCCTCCTGGTGGCCCCGGGGAACTGTGTGAAGCGTCTTTTAGGCCTCTCTGATTTATTTGAGGGAGGAGAAACACAAGCAAGCATTTCCTCGGTGCCTTGCACTCGTTTGGGCCCCTTGCTCAGCTTCTTTGGCTATTCTTCCTGTCTTACTCCTCATTCCACCACCCCTTCTCTGCCTCCTTACCCTCCTGTTCTCTTAAATTTTCCTCTCTGATCTTGTATCATTCAAATGCGTGGTGGCACCTTGAGTCAGCTGCAGGACYGCCTCTGCCGCTCTCCTGTCATACGGGGTTTGATGCGGCCTTGCTCAAGCTGCTCCACTTACAAGGCATCTGGCGGGGCATGCTCATTCCTCTGCAGTGGCTCCCAGAGCCGGGCTGCGTCCGGGGCTGGCAGCTGCCTGCCCTCGCCCTTGTGAGCACCCTGCCTGTCTGCGGAGGTGGGTCTCGGTGACCATCAAAGCAAACTGCGCGGCGCCACTCTGCTCTGCTGCCGTCGCAGACCCCCGCGGTGCAGCCTGAGCGGCTTGTCCCGGGGCTGGCTGCCTGCTCGCTGCCTCCCGCGGATCCCTCCACCGCAGCCRTTTGCGTTGTCTCGCCGCCTTTCTTCCAGTTCAAGGAAGCGCTGGTTACGGTGCAAGCTGTTATTTGGTAGTATCGGTCCAGCAGATGGACAGATTCTAGCCCTTGGTCTGCTTTCGTGTGGACAGGATGGGCACACACGTGTCCAAGCACCAGCCTGGRTTTTTGCTCCCCACAGTGCTGCTTCCCCAGTTTCTGTAGTTGGTTCATGCCCCCGGGAGACGACCTCCTGTGGCTGTTTCACATCAGCTGCAGAGAGGGAGAAAGAAACCCCTGCTTCACCCCTGCCTTCTCTAGGGCCTTTGGGGATTTTCTGCTCTCCCTGTGAGCCACTTCAGCCAGCGGGAGAGAAAAAGGGTGTTTCAGATAGAGAAATAACCTGTTTTTCTTCAGGATCATATTGACAGGCAGGAGCACGAACGGGCAGGGACCTGCCGAGCCCCTGCCTGCAAGCACGCAGCCGACCAGGGGGTCTGCAGCAAGGGGAGGAAGATAATGACGTCAGCTCTTGGTAACCACTCTTCTCACTGAGGGAGTTTGGGGTGAAAATGGTGTGGTTAACTTACAAATCCTGAGATACTTTAAAAATGAGTTTAGGTCCTTTCTGGCTTGTGTTTATCAAGGGTTTTGGTTTGTCTTCCTGAGGACTAGTTCCTCGTGTAGTGAAAGGAACTGAGATTTTGAAGTGGCCCCATAACTTCAGCACCTGGATCTCTATAACAAATAYGCGCCATGCCAGGAGACCCAAGGTATCTGTCAGTGCTGGCTAGGCTAGTTGTTATTTTTGTGTTTATATTATTATTTCTTACTATTGCTCGAAGCTCTCTTTTTTTAATTATTATTATTTTTTTTTTTAAACCAAAATCACCTTTGTGTTTATGGAGAAGCTGTTCTTAAGGGCTGCCAGAGATCAGCAATTGAAGGCTGCATCGCTAGAGTCAAAAACCACTGGGGAAAAAAACACTAAAGCTTTCAAGGGAAAGCTTCCCCTTCTTTAAAGGGAAATGCTGCTGTTCCCCAAGCTATGTCTTTCTATGTGAACCTGTTTATGGGGCTGCATTGTCTGGAYGGCAAAAGCTAAATGCTGACAAAGTAATTCTCTCGCCCCTTGGTGACCCCCTTCTTTTGGTCTCCCTGTTCAGTGTCTCCCTTCTATTCAGTTCAAGTAAACCCCTGATATTTAGCACCCATGACATAACTCYGATATTTTGTAGAGGAGACTCATTCCTAGCACAGCACAAGATGCAATACCGCAGTGGCTGGTGCCCAGGAGAACTTGCAGACACTGGAAGTGAGTCACATTTGAATGCCATGCTGGCCCTCCCTCCACAAGGCTGTTAATATCCTTGGTGGTGTTTTGGCAGGGTGGTGATGAGCATCATGAGCTCTGCACATGTGGAGAGGTGCTCTGTAGTGTTCTGGCAGAGGCTGASCTGCAGCACAGGAGCAAGGAGAGGTCACATCAGCATTCATGTGTGGTTCCTCCAACTGAAGGCTTGGTGTTTACAGAGAGCAGGATTTTAAAGCAGGGTAGTGGGAGTAGAGACTTCTCATTTTGCATGTCTGGGTTGCAGGTTGAGTACTGTTGGTTTATTTTCTGAAGGCTTTAGCCCTAATTCTAAAACCTGGCAGGATGGAGCTAGCAAAGGAGGATCAGGCATGTCTGACTTTCCTCCTTGAGCTGAAGATGGAGATTTCTATTCTTGCAACCCCATGGGCTGTCCCTGCAGCAACCCTTCAGGGCCTGGCTCTAGTTAAGTGGCACAGAGGAGCCTAGCTGGGCTGCAGTGAGGGTGTAGGCTGGCTCGTGTTTTTGTGCATATACCTGCATAWAAGCATTCTTTCCTGAATGCCCAGTCCCACCACAGGGGTTCCCATGCAACAAGGTCCTGTGTTGTTACAGCATTATAGTTGACCTATAGATGAGGAAGGGTGATGAATGCGCTCAGGCGCAAGAGACAACATATTTTAGTTCACTTGTCATGGGAATAAAACATGAGAGCCAGCTCTATAAATCCATGTTGGCTGTTGAGGCAAACCCCTCCTATGGTATGACGGCTGTGCACCTACCTCTTTTTCTACCAGCTGAAGTTACTGCCCTCAATCTATCTCTGTGCTAGAGCTCAGCCCTAACAGAGTCACTGAGGTCTTGTGGCCCTTGCTGGCTTCAGCAGAAGCTAATGTGGCTCATGGGCTGAAGTGGTGAGCAGCTCTCGTGGCAGCTCTCTAGGGTGGAGGGAGAAGAAAACTCCCCCTTTCTTTCCAGGCAAGAGTTAAAGACAGCAGCAGCCAGGAGAGGAGGTGTATCCACAGCCTAAGGTTAGCACCTGGGAATCATGGATAAACTTACGTTACAGTATCAGCTCCCCAGAGATCCTGTCTGGCAAGATGCTGCCTACTCCTGCTGCAGTGCCTCTACCTCTGCTTGAGGATAGACTTTCCTTTGAGACACACATCCCATTGATTTCAATGTGACAAGTCCGTGCAGCCTGGGCAAACATTTGGGCCATTGATAGCTTGAGGGCTTACTGACTGTGGTTTATAAATCCTTGTGGAAAGGGCATGAAACACTTGGTTGTGGAGAGGCAGATGATACTTTGCTTTGTTTTCCTTTCTCAGCTGGTTGCATCGATCGTCTTTATCAGCTTTGGCGTCATTGCTGCGTTCTGCTGTGCCATAGTAGATGGAGTCTTTGCTGCCAGACACATAGTAAGTGCTCCCAGGAGAACAAGGGTCCTGCAGTACTTTTATTCRAGGAAGACAAACGTTGTGTCTACTTCCTACATCAGACCACATTACACTTTATAAATATGTCATGTGCTGAATGCTGTTATAAATCAAAAAAATTAGAGCAATGTATCAGCTTTAGAAAAATATTTTAAAACGAGCAATAAGTGTTAAGATATTAACACTTTGCTTTAGTGTTTTTGTGTATGCTTTATGTGTTAGTAAGTCTCAAAACTGCAACATGTAATGTGAATTACGAGTATTGTGAAATGACAGTGTACAAGCAGTAACGTTTATCTTATTTTTAGTAGAAGCGGTTCTTAATACTAATTGAACCACTGTATGTTGTAGTAGAATGAAGCAATTTGATATGAAGGTCCCTGATGTGTTACACTGTAAACAGGAAACACTTTCAATCTGTTCTGAGTTTCCATTCAATGACTTAAAAAAAAAGATATGAGCTAATGCTGTGATGACCAATCACAAGTACAGTGGGACATGCAAAAACTTCAAAATATTACTCTAAAAATGAAAAAATCATAATTCCATTTCAAGTTTTAAATTAAAATGTATAACTGCAAACAGATTTTTTTTTCTCCACATCTCTGCTGTTTGGTTTCCATTGTTTTTGGAATTTTTGGTGAAATGGTATTAAAAAATAGATTTGGGGTTTATTTGTAGTCAGAATGGAAAGGAATTTTGGAAGGTCAGAATCACCCATGAAATGGAAATTCCATGTGTCAGCTGGCTCTTTATTCTTCCTTGTAAAACAGACTCCTCTTTCTGGCCTCTGAACATCCAAATGGTAGAAAGATGACTTGACGGCAGGATTTGCTGACAGAGCAAAGGGTAGCTCCGCTCAGCTGCRTGATAGGTCGCCATCTCTCTGGGTGTGATGAGCAGGTCTTGGCCATCTCTGACCCTCGTTTCAAGGGCATGTGAAGCGTTACCTTTGATAAAAATGTGAAGCTCTTTTTGACTCCTGGCTGATCCCGGCCACATGAGCATGAGCCCTGCAGACTCGCTCTGTGATTTTGGATGCTGACCTCATGGGCTGGGTAACAGCATGAATTGGCACTTCCTCCCTGCCAGCCGCAGGGATGTCTGTGTGTCTGCGGCAGCGAGGGCTGTGCAGTTGGAATGAYGAGGGCTCTGGTTTCTGCCTCTTGATTAATGAACGTGCTTTTGGCCTCACTTCTCCTCCTGACTGTCCAAGAATGTCATCATCTCACTGGARATGTGCTCCTGCCACACCAGCACATAGTGTTCCCTTTCGCCTGCTGCTGCCATGACTTGCCACCRTAAGCTTTGGATCAGACACCCAGCGAGCAAGTCTGACTGCTCGCAGGAAGGCCTTGAGCAAGGGTTTGTCTCCACGGCACATTAACCAGTGTGCACAGGAGGAGGGCAGCTACCACCGTCCTYGCTGACCCTGATACAGATTTAGTGTTGCTTTCTCTGAGGTTTTGGCCTGGGGTACAGGCTGCCCCTAAGTGAGACTTTAATGCAGGTTGTTTGCAGGCTGAGCTATTGATAATCCCCCAGAGCTTCCCCATAATTCCCTCAAGAGCCCAGAAAGACAAATTTACTAACAATTTAATGACAAGTTGTTATGAGTCAGCATGAAGAACCTCCAGGAACATAGGCAGCCCTGGGATGTGCCTGGGGAAATGAGGAAAGAATAATTCAGTTCAGGGTGGCTGCCGTCACCCAAAGGAGGCCAGCTCAAAGCCTGTTCTTCCCATGTTAACTTCAACAAGCACATGCCTCAAAAGACGAGAGTAAAAATTATCTGGGGCTGGAGGGAGGCTGCCAGGTTACTGAAAAGCTGTGGCATTCAGGTCCTGATGTGAGAGCAGGGCCCCTCTAACTCTGACCCATCTCCCCAGACCAGCTAGCTGGCAGCATGGTTGCCATTTCTGGTTTTGATTATAATGCAACGCTAAGTCTGGTACTCTTTCTTTGGCAGGATCTGAGGCCGCTGTACGCAGGACGATGTCAGTATTATTCCAAGAGTACAACCCCACCAGAGGTGAGAGCAGGCTTTACTACACTGGTGCTGGAAAGTCGGTGTGGGTCTTGCTCCATATTTGGCACAGCCATGCTAATGAAGGAGCTGGTAGAGAGGAGGTGACGGGAGAGAGGAAAATACACCAACTTCTATGGATCTTCAGCAATCCATACATTACAGGAGCAACAGGATGGTGCATTGAAAGTCCAGATAACAGTAATTTCTGTGTATATAAAGAGCATGCATCTTCYTCCACACCTCTGCTCTCTAACGGCTTCTCTAAAGAAGACAGGCAGGGACAGGCGTTCCTGCCATGTAGTGGTAATGCGTGGGTGGACATCTCTGACTACCTTTGCTCTGTTCTGGGAGTCCCTCTGAGATTTTCCTCCCAAGTTTGAGTGGTTTTGAATAACCACTATATTCCAAATTAAAATGTCTGCTTGAGGTGCAAAATAAGTACTATCCAGTGGCATTGGTGGGGTCCATTCTCTTTTGGGTACTCCCAGGTACACTTGAGCATTACTACCCACAAGCAGACAATTAACCTCTTTACTTCAGCTGTTTGCCAACATGGGAATTTTTCTCTCAGGTAGTATCATCTTATTGACAACTGTTTGTCTGTAAGTTACTATCTGGCAAAGAGTTTTAGTTCAGCAGGGTCTTGTCTGGTTGTAAAAGTTGCACAACCCCCTTCCTCTGCAGGCGTGTGCTTATCTGTGACTTCCCCATGGTGGGAGGAAGGGTGGCCTGGTTTAGTCTAATGCATCTTTATTCCTGTGTAACTGTATACTTCATAGGAGCTGTACTGCTAGGTAAGGAAAGAAAAATCTGCCTGGGGCTAATCTTGATACCAGTGCAAAATCTACATATCGAGCAGGCCAAAGAGCAGCAGAAACTGTGTGTGGTGGTTGTATCCTCATGTGTATCCTCTGTATTTCTTCTGAATTCACACAGGCAATCTGTCACCCACAACGTCGTGCACCCTGCACACCCAAAATAAAAACCAACACCTGCTTCTGCTGTGACCTGTACAACTGTGGAAAGTGAGTAAGCTAAAAATACCATTCCTGGCCACGGGAAGAGCAAACACTGGTCATGCTGCTTYGCAGGTGTTTGAATGGACAGGATAAGGCCCAAACAAAGTATTTATTAATGACAGCTGTTGTGGGAAGAGGAATTACATTGTGGTTGCTTGCTGCAAGACTCCCAGTCAGAGTGAGCAAGTAAGAGTAAATACACTACAGTCGCCCCACCTACATGTAAGCATGCTACAGGCCAGCCCAGCTGGAAGAGGGAAGAGGGCAGGAGTTCCTGGTACTTCCATTCCTGTTGTTTTCCCCAGCTTTTCCCCTACTGAGTGTCCCTTGTTTTAATACCTTCCTTCTGTTTTGGCACCACTGTTTCATTGGGTTTTATTTTGTTTCAGAAGATTGAAGGTATAAAAACTGGGATACTCTTCCTCTTCTTCATCACTGTTTTATCCCCCACCCCTGGCAGCAGGGAGGAAAGTTCCCCGGCTAGGGCCACCTGCATGTTCATAATCTGTTTCCTCTCTGCCCAGTGAACATTTTCGTGGTCACAAAAGGTTGAAAAGTGTATCGGCGCTTTGCAGAGAGGGTAGTTACCAGCAGAACACCACAGCGTGGTGATCACACTATCATTAAATCTGGCTAAGGTGCCTAAGCTAACTTAACTTAGAGCATGCGCTGCAGCATGTCGTTTGGAGTGCCTAATGTGTGTCAGCAGCCAATTAGTAAATTGATTTTTCTTAGTGCTGTCTCTTGCCTAGGGCTGTTTAAGCCTTAATATCTCTGATGGTGCTTAGTTGGGCTGGCCCCCACTTACAACACTGACTGTGGTGGAGGCCAGATCAAAGAATGCTGCTGGGGCAGGGTGATTTGGTGTGTTGGGAAGGGTAATCCCTGATCTGTGGCCTGTAGGACTTTATTTCTATGCTAACCACTACAGAGGGGTGAAGCTCATACCTTCCTTGGACAGTTTACAGAACTACATTCCTGTTTACTGCCTGAAGGGAGTAAGGCACAGAGAAGTTACAGGAGTAGAAATACTTGTAACTGTACCAAATTGTTCCTCTTTTTTTAATCAGGTTGGTTCAGGGTCCTGCCTCTCACTTTCCCCTCTCTTACATCAGTTGTTACAATCTTAATCTTGCCTGGTGCTACACAAATGATACAAAAAAAAAAAAGAAAAGAAACTGAAATTTAGTAATGAGGGAAGGAGAATGGCTCTTGTGAAAGGGTGCAGGTTCCTGCAGGCCTTACAGGGAATCTGCTGGGCAGCTGAGCCTGGATCTTCTGGTTTCCAGGCTCCTGCTTCTTGACCTTAAATATGAGCCAATTCTTCTCAGTTTTCTCAAAGGCCTTGTGTGGTTTGAGCCTCACCCCAAATGTGAACTGGGAGATAAGTCATTCATAAGCCCTTAGAATTGTTTGTTCCTGAGATGTATGTTTTCTTAAGGGATATTTGCTGTAGTCCACTACATCTGATACTTTACACCAAAAGCCAGTCTGTTCCCCCAAGTGGCAATCAGAGAGAAGTTATTACTGAAGAATCCAGCATGTAAGAGTCTGGCCTACATATTGGCAAGAGCTACTCTCCCTATTCCAAAATAATGATTCATTCCTAAATATGATTCAACTGAGTTTTCTCTGTCTCTTTTCTACATATGGAAAAGTTTAAAAATGTTAGCAGAAGGACCTCTGCCAGGGTCCCAAAGGTCCTGCCAGCCCATGTCATTATAGAGTTGCAAAGGGTGGGTACCTGGAGCACAGAGGGCCAAGAAGGCCGTGTTTCATGGCCATGCCCTGCCATGCCAGGAAGCCAGCTGTGCTGTCCTGTACTCTTGTCCCACCCAGCTGCTGTTGTCACTGTAAGAAGCTGCCAGTGTTGTGCCTCTCAGGGACAGCTGCTCTTCCTCAGGACATGGACTGATTTCCCTGGGTAATTCCAGGACTGGTTTGTAAAACACTTGGGAAGTCTCCAGGATGAAGGTCTGGCTCTAAGGAGGTTTCAGATGATAGAAATATGAGGCAGATTCAGACTCAAGGACATTTTGGCATTTGGAGGGCTTGCAGGGCTTGTTTGTTTCACAGATCAAGCTCTTCTACCACTGTCACACAGGGAGATCTCAGATGCCTCAAGGATGGAATCCAGCAGGCTTTAATCCCTTTCCCTCAGAAGTTAGGCCCAGGCTATCACTAAATTGCAGAATGCATTTTACTGTCTGGTGGAATTGCTTAGACTTTACTGCATGGTGCACTTTTTTACTGTTACTGTTTCCTAATCCAGCAGAGTAGAGATCTCTGGAGGCTACTATGAATATATTGATGTTAGCAGCTGCCAGGACATCATCCACCTTTACCACTTGCTTTGGTCCGCAACAATTTTGAACATAGTGGGGCTGTTCCTAGGGATCATTACAGCAGCGATACTTGGAGGCTTTAAGGACATGGTAAGATGGTACCAGTTTCTCTGTACATTGTTTTTTAAAAATGAATCGTGAAAACATCTACTGGTATTTCAAAGTAAATCATTTATGCATCACTGCAGTCAGGCCAGGAAGAAGGGTATGAAATAACTGTAAGGAGAAAGTGAAAATGATTCAGTTTTTAGATCTGGTGTCACCACCTGAACGCAATTAGAAAAGATGAACGGGGATAGGAAATTGCATTTTCAAAAGGAACCTTCTCAGAGGTGTTGGCAGTGCCAGGATTAAAAATGAGCTGTTTCTTAAAAATTGGTCTTCCTTTTCATGGCATTGACCTTCTGAAAGAAAATGACTGGCGGGGGGGGTGCTCATGAGTTGATGATTTTATAGCAGTGGTAGAGTTCTGAGTTTTACAGTATACTCAGACATCCCTGTTTGGCTGAAACTCTCCATCTAGTTTCCTCACAGTGCAAAACTTGAGAAATTGAACTGGGGCTGAAACCAGATACGCGATTTCAAGCTTCAGATGATGAAAGAAATGCTGTTCTGACAATGTGAGTTTTGAAATACTCTCGCTGAGCCAGACTGTCTGTTACCTTCCATACATTTTTGTTCAGCAGAGAACAAATCAAAGGGGAAACTGAGCATTCAACAGATRAATTTGGGGTTTTCAGTCAGTCCCTTGTGACTCATTTGGAATAATAAGAAATAAGATGCCCAGAAAAGGGCATTTGTTGTYCTGACAATATATTTTTCTTACAAATAAATCTCGGGCTCTTTGGCAAATGTGCCTTATTTCAGAATTATGAACTTTCCTACACTTTTTTCAAACCTACCAAAACCTTCCCAAATAAAATGAGGCATGTTCCTAGCTGTGCATTGCAGTCTTTGAGATTTGGTCCACACCAGACAGCCTGTGAAACTGCAAAAAGATGCGCAGAAGTGTCTGTGTACAAGAAGAGTTGAAATACGCTGATCTCAAAATTCCATAAATAACAGAGTAATCAAAATTAATGGTTTCTTTCTGCTATTTCTGAAAATTCACTCTAAACAGTTATTTTGTTTCAGTACTAGCATGCACTGGGCTATTGCCAGGCTTGTTCTGGGGAATCTGAAAGGGAACAATGGATGGCTAAAGAACGAAATGACCTCAAGGCTCGCCCGCTGCCTAAGAGGAAACTGGATTGCCAGTTGTTAATTCAGCAGAATTGGGCCCTAAAGACACACTGCTCCTTTAAAATCATTTCTGCTTTCATTCATCTGTCAGTTTTCTGTGACTCTGAAGAGGTCCTGGTTAGCAAGCTGAGATTCTCTTTTTTGTTTTGACAGACTCCCTCCCTCCCTACACTGAACTGTACGGTTGAAAATGCGCATCCTTCAGTATCTTATTATTCAAGACCACAGGTGACATCTTACAACACCTACTACCACAGCACTCCTCATCTGCCTCCCTATTCCGCATATGACTTTCAGGTATGGAACAATACAGGAYGTTTTCTTATTTAGCTACGGGGTTGAATGTAGCCTGCTCTGCAAATTCCGGAGGGCTAACTTCCCGTGTCGTTTACATAGCTTAATTTTTCTGTTCATGCAGAGAATACCAAATCTTTCCTACTAGCCACTGATCCTTGGCTGCGTTCCCTCTTATTAAGACAGTGTTCTCCTGAGAGCTCCTCTCTAAGAGAAGGCAACAGAACATGCCACCTGCCTCCCTTGTCATTCACTGGTAGAGGCCACATTAAAAATAGTCAGTGCCTGTGACACCCACAACACTCTGAGGGTAGAGGCAAAGCAAGATGTTCAGGTACTAGTTTTTATGAGACCAACTGCTATGCCTGAGACACAGATGAGCTTTTGGAAGCAGCCTCTTTGAGTTTCTGTAGACATGTATGTGATGGAAAAGTTCTTCTGTTTTTTTTCACACACTTTAGCTGATCTAAGAAGATCCAGTTGCTCCCTGCAAACCTAACCTCAACCGTAATGCACCCCTTTCTCATCTGAGCTACGGAGCAGTGCAGTTAGAAACAGTGTTGTTATTTGAACTTTGCTGTCGACTTCTGAGGTTTTTGCTTTTTGAAGCAGATGGGGAGTTCCTACCTCAGCTCTTCTGTCAGGTGGATGTTACCATGGTGGTGACAGTGATTTAACACATCATATATTTTCTTTGCAACCATCATGGCTGGAGACTTTTTTAGTTAACAAGTGCTTAAGCTCATCAACATCARCTAAGAGATGTGGTCTCTAATAGCCACAGAGCTGTGCACTGATAACCTTCTTCCTCAGAGCTGTGCCCTAACAGTAACTTGGGTCTAAACCTTTCTGTCTTTACTGGTAGTGCCACAGGACAACACTGTTGTTAGGGCCTCCTGGAAATGCGTGAACATTTCCAACATCAGAATTTCTAGGACGTGTTTATACAGATTTGTGATTTATCTTTGATATTAGTGCAGCCTGGGACTGTCAACTGTGTTGTATAACTTTCTACAGTTATAAAGATGCCAACCATAGCCTATACCAAAACAAGCTCTACTGCTAAGCTCTCTTGTCAGGCACTCAGCTGATAATAAGCACCGTTTAACTCTGGGTTTGTCTGTACTGCAGCTGAACCAGCAGAAAGCTCAGCATGGGTGGATTTGCCCTGCTTTTCAACTAAAAGGACTGCTAGGGCTCTCCTTGTGCTTATATCTCAGCTGGCCAGATGAAAGGTAGTTGAGTCTCTCTGTGTCTCTCTACAGTGGTAACACACAGGTTTTGGCTTAGGAGTTAGCACAAAAGGTGGGCATAATGCAAGGTAATCAAAATTTTAAGTAGCCAACTCTCACTTTCAAAAGCCAGTTGAAGTCTGCACCCTGCTGATTCTCCAGGAAACACGAGGGTCGACGTGGAAGCATTAACGGAGTGTCAGGGCACAGAGTGCGCCCCCCTTCTTGGAGCTGGCTGAGTTAAATGGTGTAGCTGCCTGAGTCCAAGGGCAGCTCCTTTGCTGATAAGAGCTGTTGTGAAGAAGGGWAGAAGCGAGCGCCTGCCCTTCCTTGCTCTTGGGAACTGCTTTTAAGCTGAGATTTTACTGCTGGCCCCGCATGTGCTATATTGCAGCTGTGCAGCAGCTACATCTGCACTCGGTCCTGCCTCCATGACCCTGACCTGGACCTGCTGGCTTGGCTTCCTGGCCTGACCTCAGACCTGCCTCAGACCCTACGAACTTGCTGGGTGGTCAGTGGACTGTGTCTGACCCTGACTGTGGCCCTGATCTTGACCCAAACTTGCAGCTCTGCATCCTGGCTCCTTGTTGGCGAGGTCGCTGCTCGCGCCTGCCTTATTGTGCTCCGCTCCCAGCTCACCTTTCCTTACGGAACTGCTGGGCCTCACTGCTCCCTGACAGCACAGGTGGGGGCCAGCAGTAAAGCTTGAGCATAAAAGCAGTTCCCAAGGGCAAGGAACACCAGCCCTCCCATCTCGCTCTCTGCACAGCAGCTCTTATCAGCAAAGGAGCTGACCTTGGACTCAGCCGGCTAAACTCTTCAACTTAGCCAACTAAACTCCTAGATGGGGGTTGTGCTCTGGGCCCTGACACTGAGGCCTCTGGTGTGGAAACTCTTCTCTGGGGCTTTACTCTGTGATCTGAGCAATGTCTGAACTGCCCTGACACCTTCTCCCGTGTTGCTCCCCATGTCATATCTAGTGGGACCAACCTTGCTTCTCAAATCCCTTTCAAAGGTTGCATTCCCTCTTTCAAGAACTTAGCTAATTCACACTGCTCCCCAGTCTTTCCACGCATCTGTCCTAGGGAAAAAAACAAAAAAAAAACCCAGAATTTCTAGGAATATTTGTGCCTGTGGAAAATCTTTGCTTTCACACAACTTCAAAATGGCAGAACCGACTCTGGTTTTTGGAGGCGCACAAGCTGACTGGTGTTGGCAGAGGACTCGGACGCCACTAGTGTTTGCACTGTAGCTGGGTGCTCGTGGCTAATGACGTGCCACCCCGCTGAACAGGACCGTTCATGGCGGCAAAGGCAGCAAGCCTTYGCGATGGGCCTAGTCGGGGACGGGGCAGGCGCTTCTGGCGAACGTATGTTATTTCTCAGTGTGTGCGCGTGGTTTGGTGGCCAGGGGACAATCCGCTGAGAAAGTTTCAGTCCTTGAGCGTTTTGACTTCTGCAGGTAGGGAGCCAAGTCTGGCACTGGAAAGCGGATACAGGTGAGTGGCTCATTTCGTCACAGCAGTGGCCTCTTCTGCCTTTTATTCCCTTCCGTAAGGGAAGAATTAGGGTGCCGTCCTTCCCCTGGCCGGCTTCGTTAACGAAGCCGGGCTGCCACGGAAGCCAGAGCGGGCCAGGCCTGCTCCGCTCGGCGCTGCCGCCACGCGGCTCTGCTCAAGGCTCTGGCCGTTGCTAGGCAGCAGCGCGCAGATGCTTTGTAACGTTTAAAACCCAAGGTTACGCTCGCTAACTGCTATCAAAAGCTGCGCCCGCTGCAGCCATGTCGTTTCAAATGTCTTTGCTGTCCGGGGGCTCCCAGCGATTGGGCTTGACGGGAACTGGGGAATGAGGGAAAGCTATTGTTATCTGAAGGAGAATGAGGAACAATCTCTAAGGCTTTCTGTTAGCCTCCTCCATGACCAAGCTAGGCTTTCATTGATTAGCTATCTGCTTAATAAACTGTAACAGATCAGCTTTAGAGAAGTGACATATTACTTAAAAAAAAAAAAAAAAAAAACTGTTTGAAAACAGTCTGTTACTGCAGAATCAGTCACCCCCCTCCCCCAGGACAGAACCGAGCAGTCGCCTCCGATCCCCTATATTGTTTGCAGCTCAGCCTCAGCGCGTGAATGCGCTGCTCCGGCGCTGATCCCTCGGCGTGCGCTCCCACGCCCTCRGCAGCACGCTGCAAATCCTCCTCTCGGTTGTGGTGCTGGCAGGGCTTTATGCTGGGCACATTCCGGGTTTGCAGTCCATGCCCACGGCGTAAGAGAGGAGCCAGTCTTAGCGTGGTGAAAAGGTGCTTGCTGTCTAAATGCCAGCAATAACGTGCTCTATTTCAGTAACGCAGTGTGCTGCTAGYGTGACTGAGTACATTCCAGCCGCTGTTCCACAAGTGGGCCGGGCGGCAAAGCGGGTAACACACGGCACAGCTTGGGAATGTGATTGTTGGGAATAAAAATAGGGCTATAGTGGCCAGAGGAGTGAGTGCAAGTGAATGAGACTGTGTCTTCTTACCTATGCGGAATTCATTTGTCTGGCCTGTTTCTGGACAGAATCCAACATGTTCACAGCTTTCTGATAGTGCCAGCATCATATGGCTTAAGACTTTAGACCTAAGGTATTTTTGATAACAAAGATATTTTGGAGAGCTGACATTAATTTTCAGGCATGCACAAATTTCATTTCTCCATCTTTTGAAGCTTTTTGCTAACTGAAGGAATACATTATTTTGTTGTCATTAACTTCCAGGTTTTTTTAACTAGTGATAAAGAGAAAAGATAGTACAAAAAGAAATTATTTACAGCCTAATCATTATTGCCACTGGCTGATGTGTGAAGCCCAAGATGTGAAACTAATCTGGATTCAGTTGTCCAGCCTCTATGAAATGCAGCAGGTAAACAGTAGAAGTCTAAGGAATCCTTTGCAAAACTGTTACTTACAGCCTGTGCTTACCTCAAATGCAGCGAGTTATTTGCAAATTTATTTGTATGTGCATCTGTTTTCCAGAATTGAGTCTTGAAACGTTAATGAAATTGTATTGCTTGGAAATAAAGTATTGATTTACCACTGTCCTTTAAATTAAGCAAAGCCTAATGCTTTTAAGGTTCTTCTCCAAATGCAATGTTGACAACAGTCATCTTGCTTTCTCCCTGCAGCATTCCAGTGTGTTTCCAGCCTCTACTCCTTCTGGCCTTTCAGATGACCCCCAGTCAGTGTCACCATCTCCCAGCTATATGTGGTCCTCTAATGCGCCTCCTCGTTATTCACCGCCATATTTTCCACCTTTTGAAAAGCCACCACCTTACACACCGTAAAGAATGGGGAAAAGAAGAAGGAAATACTTGCTGTTGAAATAATTGTGAACATTTTGTATTTATATTTTACTGTGGGAGGGAGCAGGAGGATAGATAAAGAAGAGAATTGCAAATATGAATACCAGATTGGACTGTTCTTTCTTGCAAGACTTATTTTAGAGGTTTAACAACTGGGTATGGGGAAGGAGACATACTGCTGATGTTTCAGTGTCAATGAGTAACGAGTGACCTAAATTCCAGCCTCTGTGTTTTACAGCCAGGTTCTCATTTTTTAATAAAGTGATACAACACACATGATATATTCTGGTCTGCCTTACTCCATCTTGAGCCAAGCTGAGGTAAGGGTAGCCAAGATCAGTAGTTGCCCTGCTTAAGGTGATGGTGCTTGCAGACAGCTGAACTTGATGCTTGTTTCATTTGACCTTTGGCTTCCAGTTGTTGAGCTATCGCAGGGCTGCAGGACCTAGCTCACGGCACTTGTTGGTTACAGGCTACGCACACGCACAAGGAAGTTCTAGTGAGGAGCCAGGACGGTTTCTCAAACTGTAGCACTGTTACTGATGGAAAGAGGTAACATCATGGGATATTTTCATGTGTATCATAGCAGGACAATTGGAATATTGCTTTTTGGAGGGGTAAACATTAATAGGCAATCTGGTTTATTTCAGGATGCTTCTTAAGACGGGAGGTGAAATGGAGTTGTCTGTCTCAGAATTCTTGTATAAATAATGCTAAAGTCAAACAGTTTGGGTGGTTGCACTGCCTAAATTTTCCTTGTATTGCTATAAAGAGCATCAGGAACTGTGCACAGGTCACTGAAACACAATGAAGTGAAGACACTTTTTTTTTCCTTCTATTTGGTTGGGAAATTTTTTTTAAGACTGTACTTTTAACTTTTTTAATGGATTGAATCAGCATCCTGAATAAGCACTGTTTTAGTAGCTATATTATAGGCTGCACACAGGGAACTCCCACTATTAGTTCTCCAGGATGCAAGTCCCACATGGATAAAATTCAATACCATGTAATGTAGGATGAAGCTGATAGGAATTTGCAATTATTATTGTGACTTTAATTTAATCTTCAGCTGATGACTATGCTGATTGGTCTAGATTCCAACAGATTTTGCATGCATCCTGCATAACAAAAGAAGGTCAGCTTTGTTATGTGATACGGTGTCCTGTAAAGTGTGGTGCTACTGCAGGAAGTGATTTCAGATGACAGCTTTCAGATCTGAGCTGCTCAGCCTGAGCATTCTCAACTCTGCTTACTTCAGGGATAAAAATAAGGTATCGRTGTTTTACTCCTTATTTCCAAAAGATTTGATTTCCTTTGCATCAGATTGTTGACCCTAATCCTAAATTGTCTATATTTACATTCAACCTTGATACAGACAAAAAGGTACCTTTTTGAGCTGTCTGGCTTTCAGAATCTAAAAATGGTATACGTGCTAGGAAAACACAGCTGGATTTTGAATTGCAATATCTCTGTACTTGTAATCCTAACAAATTTGAGATTCTGTCAGAATGAAAAATAAGCACTGAAGTCCCTGATCTCACTTTTCAAAGTACACCCACACTTTATAATGCTGTTTTTAATCCTGTGCATTTGCAGAGCCTTTATGTTATGTGTTAACCTTATCATTCCACTGTCAAACACAAATCGCTAAAGGATGACACTTCATCAGAAGCAAACGTGTAACATTTCTCCAACAATGAAGACAAATAAATGGCTGGAGAAAGTAATAAAACTCACAGGATTTAAAGCAGTAATGTATGCAGAACATATCCTAGTAACATTTTGTTTTACTGTTGATTTGTTTTGTTGACTGTTGAAGTGCAGTGCCTATAACCTTGGGTACTGGAAATAAATTAACATACCAGGGCTTCATCCACTTTATATTACATTTGCCTGAATGAAATCTTGTTAAGAAGATTGTGTGCAATTTAAAATAGGCAGTACTTCTTTTGATAAAACTCCCCACAAAAACTAGAATTTGAAGGGCACATTAATTTCTTAGTAACAGAAAGCCTTTTATTGCTACATCTTTGAAGTAACAGTCCTGTCCCACTTTTGACAAACATATACTGTGCCATTTGTGCCTATCTACTAAATAGGGCTAGAAGGACGAGAGGACACTACAGGACAGGACTTAAAGCATATTGCTAAGAAACCAAGCAGGATTCCTGAGGGGAGCATAACTTAGTGGCAGGGAAATAATAAGGAAATGGTTTTGTCATTGTTTTTGACTTGACAGAAATACTAACCTTAGGAAGTTATCCAAATTCTTTTTTTTTCTCTCTCTAATGAATCTAATCTAAGACATTCTAAGGATTCTTTAAGCAAAAATTACATTGCTGCTTTAAATTCACTATCAAAGGACAATTCCATTTTTACACTTAAAATAATACCAGTGGGATTTTCTGTTCAATGAACCTGTTTCCTTCTGCTTGAGTAAAACTAAGCGTTTAGTGTAAATGCAATATTCTGCACTGTATCCATCATTTCTTATGAGAATGTAAAGATTGTGACTCATATGTACCCTTTTATTACTTTACCAAGTTAAATAAAATTGTGTGAATTTTGTAAACATTTACAAATTGCATTTTACATTTTAGCAACTTTCCTGTGTTTTACAAGCATTTTTAATGGCAGTTGCGGAATTTCAATGTAATAATGGCATGCATTAAAAACAAACAAACAAACAAACAAAAGCTGTATTTGCTATATTGGAAACCAGTGCTTCTACTAGGAAGAGTTACAGAGACGTTATTTTGTAAGTTTTGTTTTACAAAGCCCCAGACGCCCCCCCGCTTCCTAGTGCTGCAGTTTTCCCACAGAGCAGGGTYCACTGACTGCAGTCAGGCTGTTCATCCAGTGCTACTCTGTAACAGCGAGGCCCTGCTTTAGCCACAACCACAACACTTCAAATCTCAGTTTTCTTTATTCAGTACTGCCACTGCAAATTTTTACTGCTCAATTTCTGCTTAACACAGGGGTAAATAATCCAGCCAAAGCAGTGTCTCATTTACTTACTTTCACATTGACTGTATTATTTTGGGCATATTATGTCATGATCTTTTCAACTGCTATTTGATGTTAGCAGAAGTAGGTGGAAGCCCTATGCCAGGGAGATAAACATATCCAAAATATCATTTGCATATGTTACTCATTAAATTATATTCTCTACCTATAATCAGAAGCAAGTAACTTAAGTTTCTCCCTGTTAGTCAAGGTTCAACACAATTTAAACATTCCAAATCATAACTAGTTACCAACCAATTAAGAGGATGAACCCTAACAATGAGTTAGTGGAAATACATTGCACTAGTCACTGTATAGGTTATTCTTAATTTCTAGGCCATTTGCAACACCATTAGTGGTTGGACAGAATACTCCACAGCAGCTCCAACTATTCTGAGAGTAAGGGGGTATCACAAAACTCAGTTCACTTTATGCAGTGGAGATTTCCAGCTAATTCACTTTCTTGGGGAAAAAAAAAAGTGCTCAGTTGCAAAAAATACCTAACTTCAGAGTTCACTACTATTTTTAATAGACTGTAAAAGTTGACTGCCATTGAAAAGAAACATGTTACACATCTTTAGAATTAAACCTTTTATTTTTGCCATAGAAAGCTCTACGAACTAATATCAAGTATTTATTAATTAAAAGTAGAACACAACTTTAAAAAGTGTGTTAAGGAAAGACTGTACAAGTATATACATTACAGACCTGGTAAAAATGATCAGTGTTTCACACAGAACYGTTCATAGGTAACAGCTGTAGACCCAATGTTCAATGTATACAGTCGTCAGCTTTTGCATCTTTTTATATGCTGCATGCCTTAACAGTACAAAATAAATAAGTAATCTATCAATTTTGTTATCTCAATATTTGTTTAATTCATATACTGGAATGCTGTGGTATGAATCCCAAAAGAAACCATACAGTGAGGATGCAGCCATCATTAATACGTTTTGTAGCAGATCAGGTAAAGTTTTCATATGTATATAAATGACTGTTAGCTTTGCTACCAATCTCTGTTGAAATTTTTAATTTTTAGATAATTGCTTTTTTGGATTCAATCTTTTTATTTTCATTAGCCCAAAGCCAATTTCTTAATATGTACATAACAATTATCATTAAGTTAAACTGGAAGTTAAATGTTTACAAAAACAAAAAACAACTATAAGTGCAATAGCCAGAAATCTAAATACAAAAGCTCATGGCCCCATAAAAAGTTTAAAAAGAAGGGATATAACATGTTTCCAACTCAATAAATATTGGAAGTGACATTAAAAAATGCTTTACGTGATCTCTGGACTTTGGATATCAAAAATCACTTCCAAGGAAAACTGAAGACCCTGAGACACATGCAAGCACGAGTCTTCTAGCAAAGATACAGTTACACAGCCCTAATTTTCCAGTTTTCCTCCAAAAAGAGACCTTTAGTAGGCACAGTTTAATTTAAGGTTTTAAATATATCAGCAGCAAATATTGATAGCTGTTATTTTTTCATTATTAATGAATGTATATTTTGCAATGTACGCTTAATTCCAGATGTGTCACAATGTCAGGAACAAAATAACCTTGTGTTTTTCATGACAAAAAGTCCAAGAAGTTTCTATGTAGCACACACCTAGTTAAGTCAGAGCAACCTGTGCTAATACAGGCAATCAATATATTATTCCTTCTGAGGATTATGTTAACTGCCGAAACGCCATCTCAGACAACAGCCAACCTGTAACATTTGAAAGCATACCCTTTATATTCAAAGCAGTTTGCAACATGATCTGAAAATAACCATGTACATCATATTCTTTGCCTACAAAAAAGAAGTGCAGAGTATTACATACAGAAGGTAAACAAATTCTCCTCTTTCTCCCATCATTACAAATACTGATCTCTGGTACCCTTTTTATAGCTCAACCTACATTTGAATCATTTACCATTTAAATAGCCTTCTGTCAAGAATACTGGATGTCTAAAACCTTAAGATTTAAGGTCATAGGATTAAGATGTTTACTTAAAACATGAAAAGAGGAGAAAAACCTTTAACTGCAATTTAAGTAATGAAAGGTTACCAATAACTAACTAGTACTATGCACAACAATCTTTCTCAGTCATCTCTAAAACTTCTGTGCAATTTTCTTATTACCATTTACAAAAATTCAACAAGTCACTAAATCTGAAATGCTAAACTATGACTTCAGTGAACAGCTGTTGGGTTTTTTCCTCATATTTACTATTTCTTGTTCAAGTTGGACTTCTACTAACTATTTTCTAAGTGTCTAAACATGTACCAATTGCAAGAAGAAAAAAGGGGCAATATAATAAACTGAAAATAGATGTCTCTGCTATGGAAACTCTACAGGAATTATACCATATATTATGGGGAGTGGAGGAGTTATTTTCTGATTGTTGGTTTAGTCTCCATGATTGCACCCCCTTTAAACGGGGGAAGAAAAATCCAAATTCCTGTTTCACTTAAAAATCTAGTTGAATAGTCATACAAGATCCAGAGTAGTCTCAGCACTGAGCTGATACAGCACTTCCATTATTTCTCAGTTTTAAGAAGTAAATTTCAAAGCCTTCAGCTAGAAAACGTATCATAAGGATTATTTTTTAAATGCCAAATTGAAGCATTTCTCCATAAAGAGCAAAAAAGGAATAGCAATTTATTCCAAATTACAGGCATATTTTCCAGCAATAAGAAAACTTAACATTATTCCCCAAGATTTTAAAATGAAAAATTATCTCCTTCCTAAATATTCTAAACTTCTTTACTACTAAGCTTAGTTTTTTTCCCCTTTGCAAAAAGAATAAAATATAATGGCCCAGCCACTGAATACTCTCTGCTCACCATACTGTCAAATATAAATAAGGTTTGTTGAAGTTAGCCCAAACTGAATATTTCTTGTTGGCAAGAATATTTGTATGAAGATAATTGATTCATTCATATTGATTATAAAAGCAGAACTAAGATGCTAGTTCAAAAATATACTACTCCAAACTGTTGGATCAGTTATTTTGGACCCTTGCAGTAAAGCATTGTTCACAGAAATAACATGAGTTGTGGGATTTCTTAAAAATGGTTCCATATTCAAGAGACTATGGTGAAAAATCTTATTGTTGTTTTGGTTAATATCTAAACACAATTAAACATTAAAGTGTTAACATGAAAGAAGGGGTTTACATGATAAATGTGGGTACAGGAAATACCTCAGTTACTTTAGAAGCCTTTTTTTTCCTAGTTCTTTAGAAGAAACTGTACCTTTTCAAGCTACAAAGCCCCATGTTTTGATCAAAATTAATGTACTAGAAAACACTGCCAGCTCCTTGGAAATGTCTTACTCTGTATTCAAGTAAACTTTCAGATGAATCTCTTCTACAAATTACTTGCAGCTAATCCATCTAAGTATTACCATTTGATGGCTTGGCAGAACAAATTAACTTATTTTCACTTTAACAATTTGTTTTACAATGAGTTTAACAGTTCATTGAAAACAGCTGCAATTTTTCTCTATTGAAGCTTTTTCCCCCAGCATTTAATGCATTTCAGTAAGACTCTGGTATTACAAACTCAAATTCAGTACTTCCCTCTGATGGATTTTGCTTAAAAATTGCTTCATTTCCTTGTGGAATGAAAATATCATCCCAGGTCATTTGTTTGGCTGGAGGATTAGATGTTGTTCCTTCAGCACCATCCTTTCCTGTGTCAACATGATAAACAATTCCATCCTCGTTTATGACAGGTATACTGCTTGAACGATCAGTAATATATGCGTATTGTCTGATCTGCAGAGACCTGCAAGGATGCAAACGATAAAGCTTGGTATCTCCAGAAGGGTCTTGACTATGAACTGACCGTATGTGCGAGGCCATAACTTGATAGTTGATGAAAGATTTGCCACACGTCAAGCACTGGTACCTTCGCTCACCAGTGTGGTGAATTTCATGCTTTGTACGGTATTCTGCCAGAGGGAAAACTTTGTCACAGTATCGACACGGATACTTCTTCTCCCAGGAATGAACATTAAAATGTCTCCGTAAACTTGTCAGACACACATATGATCTTTTACATACAATACAAATGTAGTAGACCCTTCCATCCACTATGAGCTCATAATGGTCATCATGCTTTACTTTCATGCGCTTCCTGCTTGGAGAATCACCACCAGATGTTCTAGGCGTTTCATCGAGTTTGGCCTCTCCTTCCTCAGGATCATCCTTCACAGGAATGACTATGTCATATGTATCCTCACCAATATTTGCATAAACCTTACAACCTGTGGATAAGCCTTCTATTTCAGTTGCTGTATCTAAGGTTATGATTTTCTGCCCTTCCGCCACATGTTTTGATGCTATACCTGCATTAAATTCCTTGTTGTTTCCAGTGAGAACATCTGAGATTTTTATTTTGAATTCTCCAGGTTTAGAAGACGACTCTTGTGAAAATGTAACAACTTGTTTTTTCTGTACACCTGAACTTTCAGAGGGTGCTGCCTTGGGTGTAGAAGGTTGCTGAACCAAAGAGTTACTGCTGACTGAACCAGGACTAGAGGAGCTAATGATTTCATCATCATCTTCAACATCTTCCTCATCAACATCAACGGCAGTTGTTTCCCTTTCAGTTACGGAATCTTTCTTAGATGGCTGCTGATTCTCCTCAAGCAAATTAATTGTAGGGGGCACATTTGTTTGATGTGAGGAGCTGATGCTGGGTGATGAATTAAGTGGAGCCTGGTTCAGCAAAATGATATTGGGAGTCAAATGCTGTGGTGTCGTAGAGACAGGTGTTTCAGCACTTGACTGTGTTTGGTTTGGACTTGGTTGATTGGCAGATGAAGTGAGTTTTTGAGTTGCTGTGGTGCTGGTCAGAAGGGGAGAGCCACCACTGCCACATGATTTTTGGTCAGAAACTCCAGCTGGACTTGGGCAAGGCTGGTTCTGGGTTGCAGCATTGGTATCTTTAGTACATTCTTTTGGGGGAACAATCTCAGAGCAAAAGATGACATCATCGTCTTCATCATCTGAATCACTCACTGTAATTTTTGTAGTCTCATATTGTATGCCATGTAAGGAGAATGATTCTGTTATAACCGGCATCCCACCCATTACTTCTCGACTCTCTTGCTGTGTTGCAGGTACCTGTGTTTGAGCATCCTTTTGACCTGGGCTAGAAGTTACAGTTTCCGAAGCACTATCTTTGGCCTCGCTTGGCATGCTTTTTCCTTCTGACGGCAGTACACCCAGATCAGCTATGAATTTAACACCCAATAGTTGCCCTGATTTAATCAGTTCATCAAGCAAATCTGATCGAACACGGATTATTTTGGAGCTGTAAATATAGTTAAGTATTTCTGCAAAAATTTCTGCTCTTACAAAGCTCAGTTCAACCACTTGACCAGCCACTGAGAAAAGCTGGTGAAAGTATGTGCTAGAGGCAGAAAGGATGTTTCTGTGAGCTCGAAATTTCCGGTCCTCTACGATGACAGTAACATCACAAAAAAGTCCATGGCCACGTTGTTCATTCAAAGACTGAAGGAGCACACTAGAATATTGTGTGTCTGTTGCAGAAATCAGTTTCTTGTCCTCCATTCCTACAGAGAGAAAATAAAAGGTATCAATTTAGTAAAAATACAGATTTACAGTTTAAACTGCATGACAGAATTCCCACCTTTTCAGTTTTGCTTTTTTTGAAAAAAACAAATCTCAGCCTGAGCTATTATTTATAAGTTTATATGCTATAGCACTCCATATATTTGTTTCTTCTTATTATTTGCTCCTTCACCTTCTGCACGAAGTATGCGCAATTCCAAATACAGCCTCTGTTCTTAACAGATGAGATAGCCAGGTGAGGAACAGAGGGGAAAAAAAATCAGTGTAATTCAATAGCAAATAAGGTAAATTTGAAAACAAAGAAGATGTAAGATTTAGGTTCCTCAAAATTCCTGTTTTAAAATATTAATAGAGGTTTTTTTTAATTGTCAGAATATTCCAGATATAGTTATGAGTAGTCAAATAACAACATCCTGATTACATATGGGCCAGATAACAAAATGTGTGCACCCGTATTTCACCAGTCCCTGAGGTTAATGAAAACACTACTGATATTTCACTTCCTTGCCCACAAAAAGGAAGGAGAGAAACTTTTTACCCCTCCTCCTGTTTCTGCAAGGATACTTTGTRTTCGCAACCCAGACACTGAGGCAGCACGTTAATAAAGAAGATCCGGAAAGTCAAACTAATTGATGTGCTGTCACTTCCCGTTCAGTGTCCCCCAACAAAATGCAAAAACCATCAAAATATGAGAGTTGGGAACTAAAGCTGGGAAGGTCTTCATTTTACCCCTAAAAGTTTTCTTTGCGCAGCAAACGGTATTTTGAGGCTGTCTTGACTGGCAGGAGGGGATCGAAGAGCCAGACCTGAAGAACCGAGGTATCCGAGATCAGGCTGCGGAGATCCCGTTTATCGCCATGTAACGCCAGCAGTAACTAAACGCGCAGCGAGCGAATCTCAC
>NW_020448019.1:1086225-1090579 GCF_003343035.1 Apteryx rowi | reverse complement strand
GCCCCGCCACGGGGCCCGTCGCGGCCCGGCGGGTTCCCGCGGCCGCCGGCCACCTCCCGCTGGCCCGGGCTCCTCTTGCCCCGTCGCAGCCGCGTCCGGCTCCCACGTTACCGCGGCACAGCTTCCCGCCGAGCCCGGCCTCGCACCGGGGGGCCATTTGGCCGAGGTGGTGACCTCGGGGTGTGGTAATGGCCGCCGCGCTGAGGTAACGGCCACCGCACTGAGGTAATGGCCATCGCGGGCCCCTCGGCTGTTGGCGCCTTCGTGCAGCGCGCCTAAAGGCTATGCAGACCGGAATTACGCCAGTCTCAATTCCCGTGCAGACTCCCTGTTGATGTTTCCAGGTAAAACGAAGGCCGGCGGCCACATGCGCCAAAGCCCAGTGCTTCAGGCCGCTCTGAGTGAGCTGAAATGGGACAGCGAGGGGAGAGGGAGCTCGGCACCCACCAGCCCCAGCCCTGAAGCCCCCAGGCGCKGCCCTGCCGCAGGGAGCCAGCACTGCCACCCCGGCTCTGCCGAGGCTTTGGGCAGCCAAGGGCCGAGCGAGGCAGGAGGAGTGCGTGGGCCTCGCTCCGGCCTTGGCTCTGTTTGGACAGAAAGGCTTCCTGCCTAACTCCTAAATATCCTGCTCTTGCTGCCCCAGACACACCACATGGTAAGTCCCCAACACCTGCCTTAGGTCTGACCATTTTGGCTAAGGCTACTGAGGCTACTGTGATCGCAGCAGTTTACCTTGCCGGGTTGCTCACTTCCTGCCTGGCAGCAGAGACCAGGGTGGCACTGCACTACCAACCCCCGACACAGCTTGCGCCTCCACCCAAGAGCAAGGAAATCTCGTATAATCTAAACTTTAACACCCACGCTCGATGGCTCTGCAGGATCATTTATTTTGTATTATTTGCATCACAGCGGCACATGTTAGACTCCACTCTGCTAGGAACTGTATGAATGTAAGTACTTTGACAAAATGCGGCTCTCAGCACATTTGACTTCTGGTCATCAAAGTGACATACAACGCAGTCTCTCTGAAACTGTCAATGTTCATGAACACTCAGAGAGCAGCAACATCATAAAAAATTTTTTCTATCTTTGGTTACTGATCTGTGCTTCTTTTCTGTAGATTTTGTGAATTTGAATCACAGAGGTTCTTGCTTCTCTTAAGACTGAAAATCTTCGCTAAGACCAAATGTCCTTCTATCAAGTTCAACCAAAAACATCAGCAAGCTACCACAGACACTGGCACAAATGACTGCAGCTCCCTTACTGCATGTATCAGCAATAAAATGGTCCTGCCATAGAGAGCTTTTAGAGCCTCTCTAGCAAGAAAATCACCTGCAATGCTCCTTGTATTTGTACAGCTGGTAGCAGAAGAGGCTCTCTGAAGTGAGCTCTCAGATCTGAAATGTGACAGAGCTGATTTCTGTTTATTTATAGGCTCTTTCTGAGGGTTGAGTGAGGAAGAGTAAATAATAGAAAAGGATGATCAGGGAAAATAGCCTTTTTTTTCCTTCTATAATGCTTCAACTGAATTTTCTCCTTTGATATAGGTTCTTCTTAGCAATTTTTACATAGAAGCTTATCTTAAATCAAAATAACACTATAATTGTTTTAGTTCTTAACATATCATCTGCTGTTCTTTTTTCTTCCTCCAAAAATGTCTGATGGTCAAAATTAGACCATTTCTTTGCCTTTCACACTTCTGCTTTAAGGAATTTCTTTCTTCTCACTGCCTATCTCATTCCTGAAAATTAACAGGAAATTCTACAGATAAAGATGAGCACAGATTTGGAAAGAGTCCTACTGAAGCATCATCAGGTCTCAAAAATCAGGTTCAGACTGCTTTACCTTAGGCACAAAATTGTTGGCCAAATTAAAAGATGTTCACCTAGCTGCAAGAGCTGCATCATCTCCTTGACTTTTCCCTTTTTGCTGAAGCTTCTTGCTATGGCAGCTTCATATTTCAGGTATAAAATCAGAACATCACTGTCATCTTGCTATGATCAGGACAGAGTTAATGCTCTGGCTAACTTGAAAAATTTTAGTGAAGCTGCCACTCATTCCTTCTTCACCTGACAGCAGAATTTCAATGTGAGTACTTTTTGTCTGGCCTGTACCTTTTAATTTTGTTTTTTTTTCCCTCTTATTTTTAGATAGGCCTAGAAAGCGGGGATTTGGTTCATATGAAGACTCATGCAGTGACTAATTAAAAGAACCATTGGCTCTGAGATAGTAATAAGAAAGCAGGCTAGAACATAGAACTAAGCATGGTGTTCTTGGAAATGAAAAAGTAAATAAAAGATACAACAGGAACTTTTATTTTGATGCACAGAAGTGACTCAAGGAAACTCTGGGATGGAGGCTCTGAAAATGTAAAGTAAAAATTTAAAGAAGCAGTGTGTAAGGTTTTTTTGTGGAGAAGACAAAAAAAAGTGACTCAGCAACAAGTTTACAGTTAAGCAATTTGAAGAGCTCTTTCCTTTTTTAAAAAAAAGACATTTTATGGGAACAGAAAATTCTTTTAAAGACTTTACAGATCTGAGAGAGGAAGAAATGTTCCCAGTCATGAAAAAATGTATTTTATTTTTAAATGAATAAAATTTATTAAACAGGCAATTTTCCACTTAGGAAAGGGGCCCTCAGTAACAATCAAAATTCAACAATTATCTTGCCTAAAACTACTTCTAGGCACAGAAATATTATTTGATAGTGGAATGCTTAAAACACCACTGCTTCTGAAGGACTCTAAAGTCTTAATTTCCACCATTCATTCCTTGAAGTATTTTCAGACAGTATTTCTCTTGTCAGTCCCATTACATAAATCCCAATATAACTGAATGTAAGTGCCAGTGAAGCTTTTTTTGACATTAGTAGTTGATACGGATGCTGTTACATGCTGTATATATATGGATTGTATAACTTGTKTATAAAAGTGCTTCAAAGCACTTCATGGAATTAACTAACGAAGGCTCAGAAAGCTCCTGAAGGGCAGGCGTTTTAGCCAGGGAGTGCTGGCCCAGAGGCTGGGCGCGGAGGTGAGCGGCCGTGCTGCCCAGGCTGCTGCGGCCCAGGGAGCCTCCGCGCCCAGCGTCCTGCCGCTCTCCGTGTGCCAGGGCCTTCACCCCAGCTCCCAGCACCGCCGTGGCAGCACAGAGTGGAACGGCCTCGGGGTCAAATCTGTGGTCCCTGCCTGCTGCTGGGTGCGAGCGCGCTGTGGGGGTAGCCCTGAACGCGGCAGTGGGGGCCTAGGGGGGACCGGGCGCACTCCATGCCCCCAAAGCGCTCCAGGGCTGCACTGACTCAGCGCATGGACGGGTCCCTCCACTGCGCGTCCGGCCCAGCAGCTTCCGTCTGTCTCATCGGGTGGTGACCTGACCTCATGTAACCAGTGCCAGGAGCATACAGCGGCCTGGACCGCTTCCTAGGGACCATAGGACTTCACATGCCATAGGGGTACACGCGCTCGGGCTGCCTGTGTGGCTAGCGACGTCCCGGGAACACCCTGGGTCTCAGGGTCCTCTCAGATGGGAAGCTCAGGGACAGTCACAGAGCCGTAATGCACGCAGTATGGATTCAGCTGGCAAAAGGACAGCTGCTGCAGACTTCCAGCTGTCTCATTCAAATGACCCTACCACCGACCAAAACAACACYCTTTTAAAAGTTAGCCTTATCTAATTTAATTAGAGATTAGCAACGAACTCCAGGCAAGCGCTCCCTGCTATTCTAAATATTAACAAACCCCACATTGCAGAGATACCCGACTGTCTTCAGGCAGACACAGGATGCAATCATACCGTATGCATATGCAAACCTCTGGTGACATCTTCTCTGTCCCCATTCTGCATGTGGCTACATGCACCCATGCTAATACACAATTTAAATAGACTTCCTGCTACCCACAGATCTTTTTATGCTGTGCATGATAGCTTTGGGAACTGAAATACGGTTTCGTTTGTGAAAAAAAGACTGATGTACTCACGCATCTTTTATGACCTAGGTAATAAAGCACAGGCTCCCCAGGATGGCTCTGCAGCCTGAGGTGCCCCCTTTGCACTCAGCTGGCAGGAGTCGGGCAATGTTACGCTGCACTCCCCTAGGCAAAGCGGAAACCTGCTATCTCAATAATGGGATTCTTTTTTTAAGAAAGCGCCACTGGAAGGTGCTCAAACATGGCACCCTGAGGGGAAGGGACACTCCTAAGTGCTTACTCTTAACACAGAAAATAGAAAATTTGTATAGCTTTCCCCCCAAATTACTGTTATCTCGGGTGCTCCATGGCCAACAGCACACACCAACAGGGCGGGGTTCAAAGGCGCTGAATTTCTGAATTTCCAGGGGCGGGGGGCGGAGGTGCCGG
>NW_020448019.1:1074984-1085004 GCF_003343035.1 Apteryx rowi | reverse complement strand
CGGGCAAGGCCGCCCCCGGCCTCCCCCCCGCTCCCCCGGGCTTCCCTCGGGCAAGGCCGCCCCCGGCCTCTCAGGCCCCTCCTCGGCTTGTCACCCTGCTCGGCGGCTTTAGGGGGCGAGCGGCGCTGGCGGACGGGAGGTGTCGGACGTTTGTTTGCTGGGAGCAGCACGCTGGGCTTCAGTGAAGGTGTTTTGCTTTACAGGAGACTGAACGAGAGGGAGAGGATCGGAGAGCTCGGGGCGCCTGAAGTCTGGGGGCTTTCACCAAAGGTTCCTGACCCTGAGTAAGGGCTACTCTTTGGTCTTCCCCTCCTGTTCCCTGATATTGCTTGTACGCTAAGTTAGCTTACAACGCTATCTCATCCCTGCGCTCCTCTTCTCCACAATTCATGTTGTGTCAGAAGTTCATTTCTGAATTGACATAACCAGATTAGGACTTTTTCCAAATAACTCTAGCATATCGACTATGTGAGACTTCAGCATATTGTTGATCAGAGGAACTCCGCTTTGTGCTGTGGTTCTCAAAGCAGGTCTCATGCTACGGGTTGGCTGTTTAATAGTTTCCCTCATTGCAAATATTGGCTCAAAATCTGCAAGTATGTATTTGGTCAGTTGTGTATATCTGATCTTGAATTACTAAATATTACAAAATATGTTCTGAATAATAAACTTCTTATTTTTACTCAGTTCTGATGAACATACCCCYGTAGAAGACGAAGAGGCAAAATCTAAGAGTAGTTCTTCAGATTCCAGCTCAGAAGGTATTTTGTTTTGCCTATACAACTAGTTTCAAAACTTGGAGGTTACCTAAGACTACTATCTGCCGTTGTGGCTTGCAAGAGATTAACTGACTTTGTTAGGGTGAAGTGAGCGTGATGGGCTCCAGTTCAAATGAGAACATTGCCATAGTAAGATCCTGAAATACATATGGAGCTAGATAATCTTCATCTATTCTCTAACATTGTCTTTTGAAAACGTTCTAGAAGAGAAAAAAAAGAAGAAGAAGAAAAGAAAGAAGAAAAAGCAAAAGACATCCAAAAGAAAACGCAGAAAACATTCTGAGGGCAGCGACAGTGAGTCGGAGTCAGACTCTAGTGGTAAGAAAAGACGGTTTCTGTTGATCTGCATGGTCTGAGAGCTCTCCTTGTGCTCCTCACAACGCAAAGCGAAGCTTCCAGCTTCTGGTGCCCTGAAACTCCAGAGCTGCCGCATCAGCCACATGCACTTTTCTTTCGCTGTCTTATTGGATTTGCAATGGTTTTTCCTTGATGAGTGCTTGAGGTCTTACATCAGGAAACAGGATCTCTGACTTTAACATCTGTTAGGCATCTCATGCCAGATGGCTCATGAGTATATTGAACAATAATGCGAGTAGCTTTCTATTAATATTTTCTCCATAATATTTGGTACCAAAGCAAATTATGTTTGAGAACCTCTACTAAAGCATTCTGGTGGAGGCAATGTTTATTTATTCACAGTGCAATAAATCAATTTTTTTAGTTCAGATCAGTCATCTCTTTTTAGTGATTTATACTTTTAATTTTTCAGAAGAAGATAAAAAGAAAAGCAAAAAGAAGAAAAAGAAACACAGAAAGTAAGTTTCTAAAATGTTATGTATAATTGTACCTGCTTTTCACTAGAGGGCAGCACCACTCTCTTAGCAGGCCATGAGRAAGACTGAACACTCTTGTCATTAAGACTATAAATACTATCGAACAATCTTAATGTGACGTATCAGCTTTAAATGTACAGAACCCTGGATCAAAGCAGACTCATGGGAAACCTGGGGAGCCAGCTTCTAACACTACATGAAAAGCGTAACAGTGGATTTATTATTTTTGTTTTGTCATGAGATATTTCCTATCAAAGGACAGCAACCTGTATCTATATAATCAGTCCTTCCCTAGGCGAGATTTGCCTTGAGAAATTAATCAGTTGAGCTTGATTCCTAATGCTTTCATTCCTCTTAAATTTTTGTGAGCAGCATGGCTGTCTTTGACTTTATTACAGAAAGAAGTATAAGAAAAAGAAAAATAAAAAGAGCAGGAAGGAATCCAGTGATTCAAGTAGTGAAGATTCTGACGATGAAACATTTCAAGGAGAAGATCTCTGGATTGAGAGATCAAGTAGGTTCATATGACTTTAAAACTTGGATTAGAAGTCCTTGGTGCTGTTTTCATTAATTTATTTGCTAGGTGTTGCTGACCTATGTAACCAATCTGATAACAAAGAATAATGGGTATGATATTAATCTTCTTCACTATTTGGTTGTTGCAGAAAATACAGAAGCTGATAGCCTCATTGGACCAGAAGCTCCCAAAACACATGCGTCTCAAGATGACAGACCTCTTAAGTGAGTAGCCAGCTCTGATAGTATTTAGATCAAATCAGGTACATTAACTATGAAGATTTCTGTCCAAAGGGACTGTTATAATAATATGACATGTATCATAGAGAGATGCTGTACCAGAAACTTAAGAACAGAAGTAGTAGTGATACTAGTCTTTACCCTGACCTGAATTCATCTAGAAGAGTCTGCTTTATGCTTTTTAGCCTTGATTCCTAGATAAATTAATTGTTGTTTTCTTCAGTAGGCTCCCCGTGATATGCTTTATTCTAATGCTCTCCCTGTTGTGACTTTATTCAGCCTTCATTACTGTTAATAAGTTTGATCAAACCAGTAATTTAAACTGTTGTTGCTAGGGGTTGCCATAGAGAAGAAACAAGCCAGTATGTGGGAAAGAATTGGGAAATGTTTAAAAATGTGGCTGTAGCAAGTAGTGAACAGGGAAGCTAGATGCTTTAGCTCAGGCTTTCTCTCTCTATTTGAGACTGATTAAAATCCCTGCTTTTTTTAAGCTATGGACATGCCCTGCTGCCTGGTGAAGGCGCAGCAATGGCGGAGTATGTAAAAGCAGGAAAACGTATACCCCGGAGAGGTGAAATCGGCTTGACCAGTGAAGAGATTGCATCGTTCGAGAGCTCYGGCTATGTAATGAGTGGTAGCAGGTATGGTTTTGATGATGATAATGGCTCAGTGAAGTTTCCAAGAGCTGCTTCCTCTGTTGACCAGTGGAAAAACTGCTTCCAAACTTTAGCTGAAAGTACAGAGAAAAAGGTGCTCTGGGTGTTTGCAATAATCTGTGCTAAACTCTCTGTCGCCACAGATATATGGTGAGTTTGTTAAGGTATTTTCTCCTCAGAATAAAAAATAAAATAAAAAACAGCTAACCCACTTCTAATTATGTTGTATTTGTAAAAAAAAAAAAAAAAAAAAAGATGCTCAAGACAGATGGCTCAAAGCCTGTGTCTTTGGACAGCAGTGGTGATGTGCTGGCTCTTCAGTGAGACAAATCAAAATCCCAGAGGTTGGCCATGCTTTTTCCATGAAATTCCAATACAGCTGGAGTTTCACTTATGTCTTGGAGAGCCAAAAGGTGGCACCTTGGGGGCAGGAGGGGCTCCCTCTGGACTGCCTGAGGGCAGACACCTCAGAAATCAGCTTCTCACTGCCATGCTCCCTCCTGAGGGGGTTTGTGTGCAGTGTGGATTCTCTGGTCTAGCTATCTTCCTTATTTGTAAGCTGAAAACGTTCGGGTCAGTTGATGGATTGATGCAGAGGGGGCCTTGCATCCCTCTGCCTGTGCTGAGGAACTCAATGTTCTCCTCCACAGACATCGCCGAATGGAAGCTGTGCGTCTGCGTAAAGAGAACCAGATTTACAGCGCAGATGAAAAGAGAGCTCTGGCATCCTTCAACCAGGAGGAGAGAAGGAAACGAGAGAATAAGATCCTTGCAAGCTTTCGAGAGATGGTCTACAGGAAGACTAAGGGCAAAGAAGACAAATAATTATTTTTTTGAACTATACAGCATGGATTCTAGCAAGCAGCAGCTAACCTGTTCCAGTCATGATTTGAAAATAGCTGCAAGTGCTGCAGTGCCTTTCACCCAATGGGGCCAAGCCTCGGGAATGGATTACTTGTACCAAGGAAACACAGTTATCTTTATCAGATTTTCTTGGATGGTTTGTTCACCATCTGCAGGGAATCCCTGTAAAGTGAAAGGCTACGAGGCTCAGGAACAGGCAGGGAAGGTGTAAGGTGGGAATGCTCTGTATTTGCTCTGAATTGGACATGCAGAAGGATGCTGTGGGAGGGTTTTGTTACCTGCTGCTGATACTGATAAGTGCTGTTTTCCATTATTTTGACTAATGAGAACAGACTGGCCATCACAAACAAGCTACTAGTAATAGTAGTAAAAATTAAGGAATTCTTGTACAGGATCTAAGACTGTCCACTTGTATATTTTTTCCATAAGTCCTTTACACTTTTTTCTCAAAACAGCTGAGTTCATTTTTGTGGTTCAAACTACACTTGTAAATAGAAATGAGTTTGTAATTTAATACAGACTGGCTTCAGTTACTTTAAAGCAAGCAGACTGTAGTTGGGGTATAAAATGATGGTAGTAATAGCAGGGTCTGATCTAAAATCTACCAAAGCCCATGGTGAAGAACTAAGTTGCTTGCTTCTTTTTCTACTATGTTATACATAGGTATCAGAGTGGTGGGCTGCAGTGATTGGAACCCCTGAGTGTACGCAGGTGGTAACAAGGATGTATCAATTTATTTTAATGTTGTTATTTTGCCTATGGAAGTGCTCTAGATTAAAACCTCGTTTTAACTCTTGTAGTACTTTAATTTGGTCTGTTTCAGTAGTATTACACAGCTTCTTTTAGACTCTATACCCAGAGGCCTACTCCAGGTAATGCTTATGTGGCTGTTATCTTTGAGTCAACTGCATATTTTCAAAAAGTAACCCCTTTTGACTCACTTTTCTCAAATGCTTAAAAAAAAAACTTTTTTGAGTTTTTTTTTCACCCCGAATCTCAGTGTTGTAATTTTAGCAGCAGAGATGTCTTGTATGTTTGTATTAAAAAAAAAAAAACTAAAAAAAAAAACTGTGATGTTTGCCCTGAAGTTCTACAAACCTGGCTCTGACAAACAGCAAGTCCAGCCCAGCTGCCTCTTCAGGTTTACACTCTATAGAACCTGGTGCTGTTCTGTCTCACCCAACCATACCTGCAAGGGACTGCCATGTAAAACCAGCTGCCAGGTCAGGCCTTAGTTGATTTTGTTAATTTTCCACAGATTTAATGCTTGTTATGTATCCATGCAGATAGAAAAACTCCTAAGGAAGCAAGAGCCATTCTTTTATTATTATTATTATTATTATGCGTATTTGATTCTCCATAAAGTACTGACAAACATCACATTGGTGACGGTGAGTTGGAGCTGTTCATTAGAAAGTAAGGCTTTCCATGAGGATGATTTTATTTTCAATGATGTCCTTAAGCCACTTTTCTCTAAATCGACACTCTCCTGGCCTGGAGGAGGGAGTAATAATGGGGTAAATGGTAAGAACAATATTGAATTAAAGTTTGGCCAGCTGAAAGCTGACCTTTATTCACAAGATATGCATATGTGCTGGAAAAATAACGCCTTCTAGACCTGCATAAATCCATTGCAAATTCATTATATAGAAGGCAGGTGCTCATGGGGTGGCTGTCAATGCTATGGTTGGAGTAAAGCTGGCAACAGCAGGTTTTGCTTAGCAAGATTTTGATAATTACCTCTGTCGTAAACATTTTACTTACGTCAAGCTCCCTGTTTGTTTTGGCATGGGGAAGCTTGCTAGAACTCCCGAGTCGTGTCAGTGATGGAATAGTATTAACGCGTACCTGTGAATCAGCCGGCTCGATTCCAGAACGAAGAATACCTCCACGGGCAAGGTCTGTAGGAGAAGAGGGACAGGGCAGAGCTCACATGTTGAACTACAGGACCTCAAAAAGCAGACAGTTTAATTCGGTGAGAGCTACTATCCACTTCTTAAGAAACTATCTGTATATTTGTGCAACACTTCTGTTACAGGTTAGAATAGTTTTGTTTTAAAGCATCTGTGAATATTCTGATGTGAAGGGAATGCAACAACCTTAACAGTTTGTGCTAGGATGTGATTTATGACCAGTAGCTGTGGTCTGTGGGCTGCTACTCAAGGATCCATAGCCAGTAAGTAGAAAAACTGAGGTTCGGTATGACCCAGTGTAAGTTCTGGAGGAAAAAAAAGTTACTTTTTTTTAATTTTTAATTTTCCACTTGAGCTGCAAAATATTGTTGCACAGATGAATATTGGAACTCTGGATGCATAGACTGTATGACTAATTAAATGATTTCAGTAGCAAGTGCAGTAGAAACTTATGCAGAAAGTAAAAAGGAGGGAATATCTGTAGAATAGTATGTCTTGTGCATTAGTATTCCCAAGGCTTTTCTGGAGCATAACGCTACGTATGCTTGGTAATAGAGGCAAAGATTTGAAATATGATCTTGATGACAATAAAATCGGTCCCTTTGGAGTGTAGTTATGAACTTTACTAACTCTCAGAATGTCAACTGTTATGGGCTACAATTGCTTAAATTGTTGCTTTCTGTCATTCAAGGTAAGTGAAACAGGAGTTGCCCTGTTGTACCTTGGAGGATTGCTGTGTGCCATTTCTGAATACTTACAGCTGGTTTGATTTTGGAGATCTCTATAATGAAATAGACGCTTGCTGTGGCTCGTGGGATGGGTTTTCTGCGTGTTGGGATGCTCCAGCAAACCCTGTAATGGTACCTCTTGCTATACTTCAGTTCCTCTTCCTCGAGAAATTCCGACCAGTGAAGCCAGCTTTCATGAAACTCCCATGTCTGCTGAACACACATCACACTGTAAGATTCCCCCTCTCTAGCCAAGAGCACTTAAGGGAGATGCTAAAAACAATTTGAGTTGCTCTCGTTTAATTTTTCACACTAATCAACAGTGAGAGGGTGTGATCTAACTGAAACTTTCAGAAGGTTCATATTTATAGCCGCAATGAAATGAGCGGGTGGAACCGTCACTCACAGAAATGTATTCTTCAATCTGCTGCTGTCCTCTCTCCACTGTGAAGTTCTCGCATGTGGTCCACTGAATGTTTTTGATGACATATTCAGCTTCTGAAAACAGATAAAATGCTGAAAAAGCCTTCTGGGAAGGCTCTGACAGATGCCAAGACTTTGCAAATAAAGCAAGCTCACTACCTTTCTCTTTTCTTTGCAAATCTAGGAGATGTTCTTTTGCACTGCTTATCACATTTTCAGTGAAAATACATGCTTTTTCCTTGATGGCAGCATCCTCCTCTCCCTTGTCCATTGTCTTCACCTTTAGAAAGAGAAATGCACAAACTGCCTGAGAGCAGGTTGCTCTTCAGAGCTGCAGGAGGGAGGGATGTTTGGTAGTTCTGATCCTTCCCCCAGACTTTGGGCTGATCTGGAAAGGGATACGGAGCAGCCTGACTGACAAGGGGCCGGTCTCCATCTGCTGATCCCTTGTTTCCTGAACACAGCTCCCCTCAAATCTGATCTGAACAGTTTTGCAGCTGCAGAAGACGGTTAGCGCTGTGTGATCAACAAGGGCTGATGGCAGTGGGGAGGAGTCCGGTGCCGAGGGCGGCTGGCGTCAGGGCCCTGGCAGCGCCGCGGTGTTCGTCCTTCCCTACCTGTCTGTGCAGGCGTCCCGCTGCCCTTTCCCAGCGCCTTCCCTGGGAGCTGCTCCGCTGCGCTGCCCTGTCCCAGCGCCGCTGCTGGGAGTGTTTGCGCTGGCGCCGCCATGGCAACCCGGATGCCCGGCAAGGGGGAGCATGGCCACGGCGTGATGCAGCGCGCGCGGCCTCCCCGTGGCTTGGGGTACCCCGGCCAGTGCAGCCCCCATGGCCAAGGGCTGCAGGCCAGGCAGATTCCTTCTCGGCAGGGATAGGCTCACAGAAGGAGAAGTGGATGTTAGCAGGAAAGCAGATGCAGGATCCTGCCTGATTTTCTGATTATAACGTCTCAGCAGTTTGGGAACTAAACTTGCCTTTGACTCCGTTCTCTGCAAAACACAGGCTTGGTCCTACCTGTTGCAGAAGTGCTGTAAGCTCTGAACAACGTGCTTGGGACCCAGAGCCCTGCATAGGGCAGGTCTAGGGAAAGGACCACTGACGCTAGCTGAAAGAGGCTGGAGATGTTTTAGCAGTATGCYAGGTGCTAAATCCCTAGCAGACACTGTTCCAGGAGGACGAGGACATTACAATAATTCAGCTACAGGAGTAAATGGGCAAAGTATAGATCCTACTCCTTGTGGTCTGACAGAGATGCTAACTGCTTGAAGTTATGTGGAAGAAGGTAGTGAGACCAGTGGGAGGCTGGGTTAGGTTTGTGAGAGACAAGAAAATTGCTAGAAAGAGATACCAGTGTGACACAGGGCTGTGAAACTTTGCTCGTTAGTAAACTTTGCTCTGCATTGCTTGCTTACAGGAGCTTTCCTCACTTGGCGTCATCACCATGATAAAAAAGCTGAGAAGAACTGTCAGCCTAAGGGTCTGCTCTAAAAAACAGATGAGAGAAAAGGACCCTGAGAACCAGAGAAATGTGGATGCCTACAGGGAGAGTGCTTGTCAACAGGTTGGAAAATGGCTTAGCAGCTGATGGAAAGGTCTTGTGCTGGAACCAGTGGAGAGGCAGGTCGTGGGACGAAGATCCCTGAAGAGCTCTGTGTGTGTGTGGCATCGAGGCCCACTCGTTTGTCACGTCTCAAAGGCAGGGGAGGAAGGTCCCTGCAGCTGCTGTTGAAGGCATGCTCTGCAAGGTGAGCACAGCCCAGGGCAGCACATGAAATGGGAACAGACTCTTCCAGGCACAGAAATTCTCTCTGGAGACACACTGCTACTTACTGCTTGGATGAATCCTGTTCACCCAGGGGTGACCACTCTCACAGGAACTGTTCGAAGCCCCTTTGGTGTCTGGAAGGATCATAGCAAACCTTTCTTAAAGTGGCCCTGCTTCGCCCTCCTGGAACCAGGGCTGACCACATTTAAAAAGCACAAGCAGGTGGAGACCTCCAGCCACTGTCTTCTCTGACTGCCTGGACATGGAGTGTCCCTAGAGAAGTGTCAGACTTAGCTGTCTCTGCTCAGTGACACACAATACATCTTCTGGTTCAAGACTAGTGATAGCCCCAGTCGGAAACACTTGGTCATAGCCCTATTGACCAGTAGAGAAATTCAGATGCAGATTTTTAGGTCTGAACTTGCTGTTATTCATGATGATGGAAATCTGGAATAATTCTGCTTATTTTCTTTTTCTGCAGTATTATTACTTTTTCAATACATGTACAAGGAAATAGAGGAAGATACTAAGACCTGAGCAGCATATATCACTCTACAGCATGCATAAAATGAGGCAAGTAATTCTATTCAAAGTTTATGGACAATATAAATACAACAGTTAAATACACATATATCTTTATTAGAGAGTTAAATCATTTTGTGTAGATATCCGGGTTCTTCAGACAGCATTCTTCTTAGTCTATGTTCTCCAGGCCCTGAAAAACAAGACAATATGCACAATTCTCTCCACCACGGCCAAGTATTCCCCCCACGCTGCCCCAGCCACGTATCACCCCCCAAGCCATGTATCACTCCCTGCAAGCCACATATACTGCCCCAGCATTCTTTTGCAGGGATGCATAGCCSAACATACAGTTTTTCAAACTACACTCCTTAAATGCCTAAGCCACACACCAAATAAACGAATAAATAAATAAAGTGCCCATCGCCATGGGCAGGCTGCTCTGGGCCAAGTAACCCAGCAGGTGCAAAGCGCAGCCAGAGCTCCGACAGCGCCCGGTGCCCACCGCAGAGGCGGCGGGAGCCCCGGACACRGCGAGGAGCACGGGCGGCTCTCCGTCCCGCCGGTACACGCGGGTGCAACCCACGTCCCCGAGCACCTGCCTTGGACACGTAGTACTTGTTGACGCCGGAGAGCCGCCTGTCTCTTTCCATCAGGGTCCACTGGTAGGGGTAGCGGGCAATCCTCTTCTCCTGCGCACACACGCACGCACGCACGGCGCTACGGCACCGCGGGGAGCTCCGGGGGGGCGGTGTCCCGGGGGAAGGGGGAGTGTTCCGGGA
>NW_020448019.1:1065295-1073354 GCF_003343035.1 Apteryx rowi | reverse complement strand
GCGGCCGCCCTGACCGCCCGCCCTGACCGCCCGCCCCGGCCGTGCCGTGCCGCGCCGCAGGTGGTGATCCGGCGGCTGCCGCCGAGCCTCACCAAGGAGCAGCTGGAGGAGCACCTGCAGCCGCTGCCCGAGCACGACTACTTCGAGTTCTTCGCCAACGACTCCAGGTAGGGCCGCCGCCGCCGGTGAGCCGCCGCCTCCCGCTGCCCCGGCGCGGCTGCCAGCTCTGCCTTCCCGCTCTTCTTCTCTCCCTGCAGTTTGTACCCTCACATGTTTTCGAGAGCCTACATCAACTTTAAAAACCAGGAAGACATAGTCCTATTCAGGGATCGCTTTGACGGCTATGTTTTTGTTGATCACAAAGGCAAGTGAACGGCGCTTAGCCCTACGTTTAATCGTTTGTGTGTGTGTGTGCGGTGTGTTAGCTGGTTTTCAGAGCGATGGGTATGAGCTGCCTAGTGTTTCCCTTCTGACTTTAGCATCTTAAATGAACGTGGTGCTGTGTACCAGTGTTAGACTGAACTGGTTCCCACCTTGCGGAAACAAATCTATCTTCATCTTCAACATTATGTGTGAGATTTCAGGTAAGTATAGTTAAGATAATACTGCTAACAATGTAACAATCGTAATTGTGCTCCTGAAGTTAATACTTGTACTGTGCCCCATCCCATCTGAGTATAAAGTCTGAAAAGTGAAAGTGGCAGGTGTTTTCCTTGCCTAAACGAAATGAAGCTGAGGTTAATGACTCCTACCTGCTGCAGCTTCCCCCATGTTATACATTCCTAACAACGAGACTCATTTTTTAGTCCTATTCAGGCTTATTCCGCTTTATAGGTGAGTGAACCATCTTGATACAGCATGTATTTTGATAGAAGCTTGTTTCTTGCAGTCCAAGTTGTGAAAGTGGCTGCTCTGAAGACATTAATCTGTAGGAAACAAATATTTTGTTTAATTCAGTTGTTCAACAACCAGGTGTTTAGTTATTGCTTATCTTTTCTCTAAACACTCATTAGGTATTCAGTACACTTCATATTTTTCCATTCACATTTCAAAACTGTTTACACTGGTAGCACTAAAACTTGCCAGTCTCTCACTCATAGTCCTTAGAAATTACATATTTAGTTAAAGTCATAACAGGAGTCGTCTTGTTGGCTTCAATAAGCCAAAAATTTCATCTTGAACCTTGTTTCAAGTACACTTGTTTTAATTTTCTTCCATTTAGGTGCTTTTATGAGGCAAAGCTCTGTCCACAAAGGACTTCCTTAGTTAGGAGGGTTGCATGGCCAAGTTCTAATAACACCTAGATTCTCTAAAGCTGCTGGTTTACGGTGTAACAGCACACTGCATTTCCATACTTTCCAGCTTTATTAGACTTAAACAGCCATAACTGCAGTTGTCTTGTCAGAAAATAACTTGAACACCTGCCTGTGATGTATGGATGTTGCATTCTATTGCATTTTGCCAAAAACTGAGATTTGCCTCAGCATCTTTAGCTTGAAATACTCTCTTATACTTGCCCAATGAATACATAGTCTGTAGGCTGAGGATAGTACATGGTACTGTACAACTGGCAGTTATGAACGATCTTAACTCTATTACTTCCTTCTTGTGCTTGGTCTGTGACTCTGATAGTTAAGAGTGAGAGAGTTTATTCCATGAAATCTGCTGTCTCTGAAATGCTTCCTGATGAAACAGCTTTCAAAATATAAAAATGTTTATGCTGTCTGAGTAGCCTTTTCTAGTATTGCATATTTTGTATGAGGCTCATCTTCATGTTTTATAGGTATGCACAATATGTGCTGTTTTATCTCCTTCATCTATAACTTATTTTTTCCCTCTCTTTTTGACAGGTCAGGAATATGCTGCCATAGTAGAGTTTGCACCTTTCCAAAAAGCTGCAAAAAAGAAGAGTAAGAAAAAGGATGCCAAAACTGGGACTATTGAAGATGGTATAACAGCTAGCTAGTTTGTTTGCGTAAGAGTGCATGCACAGYGACTTGATAAGCCATGTCCTAACAATAGTCTGAATGTAATATTTTTGCTGTGGTACTATAGTGCTTCAATAGAATGTCTACTTAATTATATATGAAGCTTATTAGCAGTGCTTTCTCAGATGCAGTATAACCAAATCTGTTAAATATTACTGTCCAAGGCAAACATGATGCAGCAGCTCATTTGAGGATTGTGTTGTTTATATGTTGCCTTTTCCGAAGTTGAAAGCTTATGCAAATTTTTGTCAAGCTTCCAGCAGTGTACAATGTGAATCTCTTTTTCATGCCATAGCACATCTTCTTGGCTTTTTTTTTTGTAGATCCAGAATACAAGAAGTTTCTGGAAAGTTACAGTGCAGATGATGAAAAATTAACCTCAACTCCTGAAACTTTGTTGGAGGAAATAGAGGCAAGAAACAAAGAGCTAATAGGTATGGAAGTCTGTGAACTGTAGTTAGGTTTTTCCCAGAGCGCAAAGAGAAATTTATGTAGTATAATTTCAAACTGTGATTTCAGGACTTCAAACTTTGAGGAATATGCATTCTTTTGTATGTTATTTGATATTGTTAAACCTTTAGGCTAGTATTACTCAGCGTACTTTATTTTGCCTCCCATGCTCTAAATTCCTCTCTTGGTTTAAATTTTATATGGTATTCTTCTCTCCTGTTTCAAACTCGGATGGTTGTTAGCCAGACTAGGCCGTGCAGTGGCTCCCTTTCCATGAGAGCAGTGATACTTGATACAAAATGCTGTTGGCAGCAAAATTGCGTGCAGGCGGAAGTTAAGCTATATTTTGATTGGCTAAAATGGATGAGAATATTCTTTTTAAGCGCATTAAAGGTATCTGTTTCAAAGAGAGGAAAGCTAAGAAAAGCATAATGCAGACTGAATATCCCTTTACACATAGATGTACTGGATAACATAATAGTGTCCTAAACAAATTATGGAATCCTAATTGTTATCATCATTTTGAGATGGGATTGGAATACTTGCTTTATTGCCTTATTGCTGGATGTGTGAGGAGATAGGCTGGATAATCTCATAAAGCCTTTTCGTTTCATGTAAGGGTTTAGCTTATAGGTATTACAGTACTGGGTAAGACAAAATGTTAACATTTGATTTCATATATCCTTCAGCTAAAAAGACTACTCCCTTGTTGAACTTCCTGAAGAATAAACAGGTGAGACTTTTCTCTAGAATCTTCTTGTTGCTTATAGGTACAATAATTTGCTCATATAGAGCATGGGTATGTATATTGTAGCCTGTATGTTGATATGTTTCTGCCTTTCTTTTTGAAGAAAGAATGTGGACTCTACTGTTATGCTTTTTTTTATTATTTTATATAATTTTCTCCAAGCTGTCTCAGCATTCATATCGTTTCCCTCATCCTTTTCCCTTCAAAACAATGGTAGCTATAAATGTAGAAAAGAAAAGCTACTGCTCTTTACTGTTGGATTTAAGAGAAGCAGAAGTTTTGAGTGACAAAATAGACCTTATATGGTGAGCTTGGTGTTACTTAGAGGAATAGAAGAAATGTACCCTCAGACTATTCATGTGCCTTAGAACATCTGATTTTTGAGCTTTTGACCTAATTTCCTTGTTAAAATGTGTATTTACATTTATTAAACTGGTAGAACAGTGGCTGGAGTTGCAGTAATCATGATGCTTTATGTACATTCTGGTCACATCTAGCACCATGCTAGACATCTGTGGCACTGGCAAACCAGATTTTGCTTTAAAACTTTCATTTTAATGCAGATATGGCAGAGGTCCTTGTAGATGATCCCTATTCTTGATCCTTCTCCTAGAACATAATCTTGTTTTAACTTTTAGCAATGGGAAAATTGCAGAAGAGGCAGATTTAATTAAAAATTAGAATGAGATAGGCTGGGGTTAGTGGGTTTTTTTCTGCTCTTGTAAACCTTAACTTGTACAGCCTAAAAAAAATTACTGAAATTCTGCTCTAGTGTGTTCAGGTTCACAACAATAGATAGAGGCAACAGGACAATTTTTTTTTCTTTTTTTTTTCTTTTTTTTTTTTTTTAGTAGTGGTGATTTTGTGATGGGTTATTTTGTGATGGAATATTGCGTCACTTTGTAGTGGGGTATCCTGTCAGACTTAAAGGGATACTCTTTAGTGAGGGAATATACTATTTCTCTTTGCTTTTGCACACACAGAGGCTGAGAGAAGAAAAAAGAGAGGAGAGAAGGAGGAGAGAATTGGAAAGGAAAAGACAGAGAGAAGAAGAAAGAAGAAAATGGAAAGAGGAGGAGAGAAGGAAGAGAAAAGAAGCGGAAAAACTGAAGAAGGTAGACAGATGTCCAGAAAAAGAAAGGGACAGATCAAAAGAAGAGCCAAAGATTAAGGTCTAGAACAGTTCTTTATTATAAGCTGTTATACTCCCTTTTTCCTGTTTTTTGTATATAAGTGTTTCAAAATGTGCTATGAGTATTGCTTGAAGAATCACATGAGTTTGGTGTTAGTAAATTGCACTTTTTTTGTAATATTCAGTATTAGGCATTATAAAGGTTTGCATACTGTAGTGCTTCATAGTATTATGTAAAGCTTTTGTCATATGACTTTTGTACATGCTGTGGAGAACAGAATTATGAATTTACTATGTAATAGAGACTATTTTTAAGCTTTCTAACATGGCCTGTTATAGGAGAAATATCCTAGTCTGCAGTGTGGATTATGCTTACTCATACACTCCAGCTTTTAGAAGTATTACTATTTGCAGTAATTTAATGTTTATTTCTTACTGGACCCTGGTTCCCTTGATTGATGCAATTTCGGTCTTGTGCCAGACAATATGTATTAGAGTGAGCTTTTTAGTTGAGACTTCTGTTTTCTTTGTAGTTACTTAAGAAGCCTGAAAAAGATGAAAAAGACTTGGAGAAAAAAGAAAAATCCAAGAAACTGGAAAAAGAGACTCTAAGGGAGGAAAAAAATGCGAGTAGTGCATCTGCCAAACGATCTGATGGGGAGACAAAAGAAGAGAAGGCAAAAAAGTATTCTAGTACTTGCTATAAATATATATATGTATATATAACTTGTTTCCTGAACATGCTGAGGCTCGGGCTGCTCTGCCATGACCATGTTTTGAAATTCCTTTCAAATTCTTTTTCTGATACAGTGCATGGGGAGTGTTGTCTGTGGCAGTGCATATCCTGCAATAACAAGAAGCTCTGTGAATTTTCTGATACTTCTTCACAAATGGATAAATCTTACTATTTTTGCAGCTCACTGTAGGAGCTTTGCAGCGGAAGCCCGGCTGTAGGTGACCTACAGCAGGCTGTGGGCACTACCCTTGCAATTGGAGAATTAGAACCATGGCATGAGGAAAAGGATACTCCGGTTACTAGTCACTTTAAGTCTTGTAAAAGGTCAAAGTGGAAAGTCTAATTCTCAACAGCTCTGTGATCTACTCAAGGCTCGGGTCTGCCTCATGACAAACAGAGATGAGGCAGAGAAATTTAGGTGCTTTCCAAAGCCTCAGGAGACTCGGCCAAATCTGTGAGTAGAAGGCTAAGAAATGCTAGCACGCAGTGTCGTCTCTGGTTATCGTGCATGGCTCTGGTTAGGACAGCTTCCTGAAAGCTCCCTAGAACCCAGCAGTCGGTCATCTTCATATTGCAGATGTGCACCAGTATTACATTGATCTCCCAGCTCTGTTTGATAAATCTTTTGAGCTTAATTTTCAGTTTTGTTTTCGTACAGGTCAGAAGATGAGTGTGTAAAGGACTACAGGGACCGAGATAGAGATTTTGAAAGAGACAGAGAATATGAGAGAGCACAGAGGGAGAAACTGAGACGCCAGGAAGAGGAGCGTCGGAGGCAGAAAGAGCGCTTTGAGAAAGAGAAGGTTTTTAGAAGAAAAGAGGAAGAGGTGAAAAAGGAGAGAGACTTGCTCAGAGAAAAGGGAAAGAAAAGTGATCTTACAGACTTTACCAGCAACACAGACAAACCTGAGAAAGTAACCAAAGATGATAAAAAAGAGGATACAATTAAGAGAGATCGTATCAGAAACAAGGTGCTGGTTCTCTTTAAATTGATATGTTAATTAATAAGGACCAATTTGTGGGTCTTAGGATAACACACTTTAAGGAAAGGACCATGTGGCTTTTCTCTTAAAACCTCTCCCCCTCTTTGGTAACAAACTTTACCATTACTACAAAGTTTGTCCCTTTGACTACTAAACTTGATAAACTGTTTATCTGTGATATTTCTTGTCACTGTATAGGATTTAAGTCAAGATAGTAGACTAAATTGTAAGCACTGATCCCTTTTTATTTGCTGACTTACGCCTGTAGCCTGTACCTTCAAGTTGTCAGTAGAGCTTGAGCAGTCCCTTGGTGTATCTCTGCTGATGCTCTACATGCCTAAAAGTACATCTCTAAGTGGGAGAGTGATTGAGCAGATTCCTCTAAAACAGAGGCAAGACCACTACATACAGAGTATGTTAGAGGATCTGCTGTGCAGAATCATGGTGTGGTGTCCCGAGTTCAGTTTTATGCACTTTGCTGCAAAAATGGATTATTTGCATTAGAATACAGGTTTTCCATGTCACTTAGAAGACATTATTGGATACAAATGAAACTCAGACATTTTGAATAAGCTTTGAAGTAGGCCTCTATTCTGAGAGAGAGTAAACTGAGTTAGTGTCTCAAAATAAAAACAAACCTTTCTACGAATGGTTTCAAATATGTGCAGTATTCTGTGTGGCTTGAACAGGGACATTGCCTTGCAACAGAGACAACCTTGGTTCAAGCCAGTTGAAGTTTCATTGTTGCTATGGTGGAATAATTTGACTTAGAACATTTTGAAAAATTGGATTTGAGCAGTTTTTAACATCACTGATGCCACAATAACTGTGCTAGCATTGGGGCTATCAAAGAGTCTAAGTAGTTTTGATTTATTTCAGGATCGTCCAGCAATGCAGTTGTACCAACCAGGAGCCCGAAGCCGAAGCAGATTGTGTCAGTATGAAGACAATGCTGCAAAGCCCACAGATCAGGGAGCAGATAAGAAACCAGAGAGTGAGACCAGTAATACAAAGGAAGAGGAGTGATTAGCACGCATGCCTTATGTGTTCTGACTGTCTGTGCAGCCAAAGAGCATGTACTACACAATCCAGAAGTGCCTTCGAAGCGAAGAAGGAACAAAGGAAGAAAAGGGGGCAGTGTGCTGTTGGATGTTTCTGGCTAAAGAACCTCAGTTGTAGATTCAGAATTTGAAATGTGTTCTCATTGTATTTTCAGTTTTTTGAATTTATTTTCCCAGCAACTAGCTACAACAGAGAAGAGAATTTTTGCAAAGCAGAAAGACTTTGTGGCCTTAAGTATGATAATAAATGAGTCATGCAGTCAGGAGGAGATGACACCTGGATCTAAAGCCAGAGCTTTACTTTAAAGAAAACATGAGCCAGTATTTGATGCACTTGGGCAGGGCAAGCTTGAAGTTGCACAAAGTTAACATAGGTCTTGCTATGTTGTGTGGTGCTCCTGCCTGAGGCAGTGATAGTCAAATTGTGTCAGTCTAGCACTGGGGCAGGTGAGCAGGCTGCGGTTGTTGCGTACCAGTGAACTAGGGCATCCTCTGTGGTTGTGTGAAGAGGAGAATTGCAGTAACTATTGCAGTGAATGATGGTAGGGAGCAACCCATCCTCAAGCGGTTCTCTGGATGAGGTAATTAAGTTGGAGTGTATGAATAAGCTGGCTAATACTGGATACTTCTTGACAAATTGTCATGTAAAGTCTACCTACACTGAAATGTTTATTTTGAACCAATTGTAGCTGTATCGAGCATCTGATTCTTTTCCAGCCTCTCCCTCGTTCAGAGCCCGAAACGTTTCCTACCTTGTGCCCTCTCAGTACCTGCTGCACCTTCCCTCGTAATCTGGAATATTGTTTTACAGCCCAGAAAGACTTCGCCACTAGCAGCTCCTTTCAGCTAGCGCCTTTTAGCCATAGCTCTTTTGTACGAAACCCAATAAACTCGCACAACTCTGGGAGCCGCTTGCACTCGCTGCGCGCCGCCGCGCCGCCAGGGGCCGCTGTGGCGCCGC
>NW_020448019.1:1057240-1064925 GCF_003343035.1 Apteryx rowi | reverse complement strand
AAGATCAGGTAACGGCGGCCGCCGCGCCGCGCCGTGCAGCCGGGCAGAGGCCGCGCCGTGCAGCCGGGCCGGGCCGGGCCGCCTGAGCCGCGCGGCTGAACGTGGAAGAGGCGGCGGCGCGGGGGCTGCTCGCGGCGCGGCCTCCCCGCCGCTTCCCTCCGCAGCGCTTCGCCCCCAAAAACACGCCTAGTTCAGTCCCTCGGGTTGCGCAGCTGGTCCCTGTTCCGTATCCTCCGCAGTCTAGGCTTGGGGAGTGGGGTTGGTTCCTCGGGTCCGGTTCCCTTAAGTGGTGAGGACAGCAGCAGTAGCAGTGACTGGCTTGGTGGGGCAGCGTGGCGCTGCCAGGCTCTGTGCCTGCTGCTCCCTTGCTCCTTTCTACGAAGAAGTGCTGCTGTGTGCCCCTAGCTGTATCCTCGTCTTCCAGATACTGACCTATAAAGGAGTTCAGATTTAGCTGAATTGCAGTACTTTGAAATATTTTATTATGGGGCAATATCATTAATTTTTGTCTTGTAGCACTTCAGTACCTTGGTCACCAGTTTCATCCCAAACTGTGCAAAAGCAGGCTGCAATTACAGTGCTTCATTCTGTGGGAGTACTGTCATTTTCCTGCTGAGAGCAATTTGGTTAATGTCATCTTTGGTTTTACCTGCATGTTGGTGAAACCATTTGTCCTTAACATGTACAAGTATTTCACTTGTGGCTCGTAAATGGATATATTTCCCTGGATTTGGGCCTGGATTCAGGCCACAGCTCTTTTGTATTCTCAGCAAAATTACTATTTAAGCTTTTTGTGCTACTTAAATACTATTTTGAATTGTATTCAAGTGGCATCTTCCTTTTATTATCATTGGACAATGCAAGATCATAGGTCTTCTCTCCAAAGGAGGAGCTAGGGTATTCACCTGCTCAGTAGTAATGCATCCCTCTACAGGTGTTTTTACCTCTTCAGGGTTTTGATTCTGTTGTCACAACAAGCCAGTATGTTAGTGAATGAAGAAAGTAACCTGGAGATTTAAAAAAATGAGTATAAAGTTGATTATTGTTGACAACTTGCCAGTATAACATGTAGGAAAGATTGCAGTCTCGCTAATTTACACTGCTTTCATCCTAGGTACAACTCCAAAAGGAGACACTGGAGAAGGACCAAACTGGGCTTGTAAGAGAGACTGTCTACTGGGAACTCTAATAACACTTGTCTTTCTGCATCAGATTGGTACATCCCTTGCACTGCTCAGCGGCTCCCGCAGGAGTTCCTCCTGTCATGTTGGACTGCAGTGTCCATTTCTTATAAGCTGGCCTCAGATATTGATGTTAAGATGTTTAAGTAATTTTGTATCTGAAACAAGAAGACTGTGTTCTATTAGTGTTCTTTTGTTCAGGGCTCATATGTATTGACAGTATAGAGGCTTGTTAATAAATATGCACCTGAATGGTTCGTTTGAAATTATTTCATACATATATGGTGGGATAGTAACTTGGAGAATAACAACTAATGTTAATGTGAACATATCTCACCTAGTCTGAGAAACTTGGCTCTTTTCAAATAGAGAGTAGGCTGTATCTTCCTTTGCACTTGCTGTAATTCATTGAGAGCAGAGCTTACCGGATTTTTTTAAAGAAAACATAACTAATTTTATAGCAGAGTTTGTTAAAAGAAAATCTTTTATTAGACAAACTGAAATAGTAAAGACACAGTCTTTCGGAGGCACAAGGCATCTCCAGCATTGAAAAAGAAGGAACAGTCTTCACTTTATGACCTTCCATAGACCACCATGGCTATGGTTAACTTTTCAGAGCAATCATTGTCAGCTTTTGGTTAGTTAACCCCAGGGAAGAATCTAAGGGTTATTTCTGGTAGATTTATGAAAAGTTGCTAAGAAAAGTAAGCAGCATTGCCAGGATTTGCTAAAGAGGTGTCTGTATGTGTCTCTGGCTTGGGAGACCATGTGGAACCTTGCCTTGCTCAGCTGAGGAAGACAAGTCTTGCTGGTGCGGTCTGGCCCCTGTGCCTGCAGCGCTGGGCTCTGCTCTCGGGTGGGACGGGGCAGGGCAGCTCGTGATGTTTGGGATTAGGGGAGCGGATGCAGCGGAATAATGGGGTGCGAGAAAGTTTCACTTAGATTGGAAAGGAGGAAGGGAGGGAAGATTAGGACAAGGATAGGTGGGTGGGTTTATCCCCTAGGAAGTGTAATATTCAGACTATATAATGCATCATCCACATACTCCCCTAGAATACGTAATAACCTGCTTCTAGGCTTTGTTTGGAGCTCCTTGGTGGCTAAAGTTGGTCTTGATGCCAGCCACAGATGCAGTTCACTTTCAAACGTTTTCAGCAGAAGGGTAATAACAGGATGTTGCTCAAGGGAAGAGTTAGCAGCTATTTAGAAAAGGGGAGATTAAAGGGAATAAACTAAACCGAGTAGTCAGCACTCCAGTTCCCCAATGCCCGCCTTCTCTGCTAGGGCCTGTAAAACACAACCTATTTTTACAAGAGGGAACTGGAGAGGGAGGCTGTGGCTCAGCATTGAGCCTGGCGCCGCTGCTCCTTTGCCTTTCCCAGTGCAGGCCTGGGACAGATGCTCTGGTTAGCAGGAAATAAGGTGTGAGGCTGCTCTCAGATGTGGTGGCGGCAAAGCCCATCCTGGCAGCGAGTGCTCTGGGGCCGTCTCCTGGGTTCAGCCTGCAGCGGTGGCTCAGGTCCCGGGGCGGCTTCCTGAGGAAGCTCCGGCGGCCGCACCTACAGAGAAGCTTTTCATGTTGAAGGTAAATAGGTTTATCTCCTTCGCTCTGCAACTTGTAGCAAGTGATGCTGGGTGGCAGCATGTGCCAAGTATGGGTAAGCGCATATTAAAAATGTGCCTTGCCTGGGTCCAGTGTGATGGTCTCTTCCCTCCTGAGGTACGCTGGATGTTTCTGTGAGCACAGGAAAGCAAGGCTGGGATTTTTACAAGCCTCGGGACACTTCAGGGGTATCTTTTAGTTTCTTTTCCTGTCTGGTAAGAGTCTAGTTTCTGCTTCATTATCAGGGGGAAGCAGTAAGTCACTGCAACAGGAAGGCAGCAAAGAGCATTGCCAGAGATGTTTCAAAATGCTTCAAAGATGTCTCAACAGAGGCCCACGTGCTGCAAACACTTTTACCCCAATGCTTTTAAAATTGCTTTCTTCTGTTTAAAAAGCCTAAAATGAAAGCCCCCTCTCCCCCAAATGCTTGGCTGGCTTTGATGGCTTTGAATCTGTTTAGTTGCTCCGGAGTTTGTTTAGCTACTGAGTTTTACTGCTGTTTTTACAGTTCCCAAAGGACATGCTCTTCTCTTTGAAGCAAGCGTTTGGGAGATAGGTCACTGAGGACGGTGGGAGATGAGCCCCGGAAGGCCTGCTAGTCTCCCGTAGCCACTGCTGGCAGGCGGAGCTGCCCACGGGGTTTCTCTCTAATTGTGACCATTAGGACTGGGCTGAGGAGGGAAAAAAGTAATTTTTACGGTCTCGAAAGTGGAACGGAATGGTCTAGACAGTGCTTATGGGAAAGCTTTCCTGGGCAATAGCTTAAACTACTTGTTAGTGTATCGCTATTGCTATCATTACTGTGCTATTTTTATCAAATGGTAGCAGCTTCCACCAAGGAGCTGCTTTGACTGAATCTGCATTTCAGATTGGACGTTAAGGGGCAACATGAGGAAAATGTGGTTAAAATCGAGCTTCTGCAGAACCCTAACCAACACAAACACCGCTGGGTTTGAAATGATTTCTGTTGTTCTGTAGCAGCTCCCCTTGCCCTGCTCTTCCCTGTGAGATTTGGAGGGATCAGAAGTCTCTGCAGAACTGTGCTAACATACCATAACCAAAATATCTACAGGGGCTTTAAGAAAAAGAATTCCAAAGAGCTTGGATATTCCGTTTCATTAATTTTGGTAGGGATTAAGTGCTCAGTTCTTCCAGATGTCTCTGAAAAGCTTTGTCCGAGGGGCCAGAAACTGGCTGTGCTTTCTTCTTCCGAGTGAGAAGCCCAGTTAAAGGTGATTGTATGCTTGAGGATTTTTTGGTTTTAACGTATCTGTTTTTACAAAGCAGCTGCCCCTCTATCAGTATCAAAATGAACCACGCGAGACAGAGGGGCGGGTCCCTGCAAGCGGTGCGGTTTTGGGGCAAGCAGAACGAGCAGCAGGAGAACGTGCAGTGTGATTTGAAGATCCTTTTTTTTCTGCGGCAAGGAACCCTTGCAGGTCAGGCAAGGCAAAGGCTTGGCGTTAATGCGCATGGTGTAGTATCACCGAGAGCAAACAGAGCTCTGGTCTTGCTCCTTTTGAAGGCCATGAGTAATATGCCTCGGAGCAGAACGGAGCTTCAAACATAGGACTAAAAGGGGAAAAAGCTGCCTTTAGGGGGTTTTGGTTAGCTGTCAAGGAGAGACAAATATTAGAAATCATTTAGTTGGATTCAACTGTTGCATTTGCTGGTTAAATTTTAATAGACTCCAAGTCCAGGTTTCCTGGTGGCGTGTGACTAAGCCGCAGTCACAAGTGCCAAGGAAACAGCTCCTTCAAGGGCATTCGCAGTAATTCCCCTGTTTACTCTGTGACTTGCTCAGAGGCGGACGCAGGAGCGATCCCCTGCCCTCGCCCCAGCAGCACGCTGCCGTGAAAGGATGGCGCCAGGGGACTAAGGTCAAAAAGTATTTCATCAGAAACGCACCCGCCGGTCCTCTCGGCAGCGCTTCAGTCACAAACAGCCTGGGCTGGTTTTGCTAGAGCGCGAGAGACGGCAGCCTGCGGCCCCGTAGCACGGACGTGGCTGTGGCAGCGATGGAAGGAGCTTCGTTGCCATATTCTTTACCTATCAGAGCTGAAGGGTTACAAGGCCTGTGCAGATCCAGCATTAAATCCGTTCCCAGTGTGTTTTGTCCGTCTCAGCTGCTGACTTCAGTGATTAAAAAGATGTCCAGGCACGTGCGTGAGAGAGTCGCCTGGCGCCATGCCCACGCGGCACCCACTGCGCGCCGCGAGGAGCATTTGCGAGCACAGCCCGAGCACGCGGGGGCTTCGCGCAGKGCCCGGAAACCACGGCCTCAGCTTCCCCTGGGAGCTGGGTCGGCGTCTCCACAGCTGCGTGCCGGCGTCGATCCCCCCGCTCCCCCGGGACAGGGCTCGGCCCCGCCGGCGCCCCTCTGCCTCCGCCCGGAGAGCGCCGGGAGGAACCGAAACTCCCCGCCTGCCCCTTCACGACCACTTCTCGTCCCACTGTCTCTTCGGGGGTAAAAATGGCCCCGTGCTTTCGAAAAAGAGGAAGAGGCAGCTGTTTTTCTGAGGCCGCTTTGAAGCAGCGCTGGCCGGGGGGAACGCGCGAGGCGGCTGCCGCGGGCAGAGCCCCGGCCCGGGCGCGCGGGCTGTGCTGGAGCAGGCGAGCGGCGGCTCACGCAGCTGTCGGCACGCTCAGGGACACGTCGCTGGGCTGTTTCTCAAGAGTTTTGCTTCGGAGCACGACCTCAGCGGCAGCAGAGAAACCTCACGGGCTTCACACCTTCTCCACGTTTTCAGGCAACAAATCACCTTTCCGGAGCAGCCTCTGGATTCAGTCCCTGCGTGGGACCCTGCGCGTGGCCCTGTCCGGTGTCCCCCTGCCTGCCCCGGGCCCCGGACCCCTGCCCCGCGTGCCCGGCAGGGCTGAGCAGCACTAGGTCCCCTTGCCCCGCTGGGGACCCGGGAAGGGCTGCGGCGGGTCTCGAATCCCGCTTCGGAAGGCTGCTCCAGGCTGGCCTCCACCGGGACACCGGGGCTCCAGCTTTTACGTTGCTGAGAAACAGTGTCTTCTTTCACAAACAAGCAGCGGCCCGAAGGAAGTGCGTGCGGCGGAGATCCCGCGACCTTGCCAGCGACAAGAAGGCACGCGCAGGCTGCGGCATGGTCTGGTTTTCCGTGCCCGCTCGCCCTGCCAGCGGAGGCGTGCAGAAGGGAAAGGGGGGGGAAGCTGTTTCCGAAGCCCCGCTTGCTTCTCCCTCGTCAGCCCAGTGCCAGGCCGGCGACACCTCGGCATGGCTGTGCAATGCTTCCTTCTGTGCTGCCAGCGCCTCCGTCCCGGCGCCCGAGAAGCAGTGACCGCTCTGACCTCGGCGCCCTGCCGGGAGCCGGGGCAGCGCCGGCTGCCTCCTTTCGCAGGTGGGAAGGTCGAGCCGCAGAGCCTCTGCGCGACCTGCCTGAGGTCACGTGAAAAGTCCTCCAGCGGGCCAGCAACGGCAGCCAAAACTTCGGCTCCCTGACGCCCAGCACGGGACCCCTCCTTGCCTACCCGCGGGCTCACGCGGGGCTGGAAAACTGGATCCGCTTGGCGGGGCGAGTGCGGGAGCAGGGAGAGGGCTGCTGCCTCCATGGCAGCACCCATGCCCCAGCRTGGCCCAGGGCTCCCGGGCACGGGGGCTCACGGCCCCCCGGCGGGGCCAGTCCCCGGCAGGCAGGGTGGGGACGACCCCGGGCCAGCCGTGTCGCTGCGGGAAGCGGGAGGTTTTGCAGGGAAAGAGCTGTCGCCGGAAAGCGCTCCCGACGGCTGAGCGCGCCCCGCACACGCTCACCACCAGGCAGCCCCGAGAGCGTGGGCACGGCATGGCCTCGGCGGCCCGCGCGGGGGGTCATCCCGGCTCGGCTGGTGGCCGCAGGTGCCAGCCCTCGCCGAGTCCCCAGGCCAGTGTGGCCGGCAGCTGCTGTTCGGCACCGGGTTTCCAGGCAATGTGGGCCGGGGACACTTCAGTGCTCTTGGAAGAAAGCAAACGCCTGCCTGAAAAAGTCCCGGAAGGTCGACAGGCGCCGGGGCTGCCGTTTTCTGCCCTCCACCCCGGAGTCCACGCAGTCCCCTGCGCCTGCCCGGGCCTCCCGGGATGACTTACAGTTGTTGTTGGTGTTGCAGGCGCCCAGCTCCGCCAAGTCCTCCTCCAAGGCCCCCGCCAGCTCCTTCAGCTCCCGGGGGGCGTCCGCCCGCAGGTACTGCCAGGCCTTGCGCCCGCTGTGGTCCCTGCGGCTGGGGTCGGCCCCGTAGGCCCCGACGAGCACTTTGATGAGCATCTCGTGTCCCTGCAAGGCGGCCAGGTGCAGCGGGGTGAGCCCGCCGCTGGCCGCGGGGATGTCCACGTTGACCGGGTAGCCCTTCTTCTGTGCGTGGGAGATGACCCTGATGAGGCTTTCGTGGTGGCCGTGCTTGGCGAGCCAGTGGAGAGCAGTGAAGCCCGTCACAAAGTCTTTCCGGGTGAGCAGGCTGGGGTCCAGGTCCAGCAGCCGGAGGATGCTCTCCGCGTCGCCCTGGGCCACTGTCAGCAGCCACTCGTGCTCCAGGGGGTCCAGGGCGAGGGACAGGACCTCAGGGCTCGGCTCGGGCTGCGGCTCCTGCTCGTGGTGCAGCCCCGCCAGGAGGCCGCCGCCGTCGGAGAGCTTCTGGGCGGCCGCAAACCACATGGCGCTGCCGGGGCCATTGCTCTGCAGGAGGATTTCCTTCAGCTCCTTCCTGCGGGTGCTGCCGGGGCCGATGGAGAGCCTGCCCGAGGCGCCAGCCCAGCCGCCCGGGCCCCGGCTGCCCCGGCTCACACTCCTGCTGGGGTCCGTCCTCTGTGGCTGGCGGAGACGCGCGGTGGTGGCGGGTGGCAGCGTGGGGCTGGGCGCGGGGCTGCCGGCGTGGGGCTGCGCGCCCTCCGGCAAGGCGAACAC
>NW_020448019.1:1055556-1056622 GCF_003343035.1 Apteryx rowi | reverse complement strand
CGGCAGCCCGGCGGCGCTGCGCCGCCTCCCCGGGGCCGCCCGGCACCAAGAGCCGCCGGGGCCGCTTTCGCCGGGGGAGGCAGCGGACTCGCCCCATCCGCTCCTGCGGTCGCTGCCTTCCCGCGCCTCGCGGGACCGAGCAGAAACCTCCAGCACCGAGGCCGACCCGTGCTGCCGCCCGGCGTGAACGCGCGCCCGGCGGGGCACAGCGCCCGCGTCCCGCGCCGGCCCGTGGGGGGCCGAGCCGGCCTCGCAGCCGCCGAAAGGTGACATCAGCTCCCACGACTTTAGCAACCCGTAAGCTCATATGAAGAGCGCTAAATCAGCCCGTGAGCTCCGGTTCCTGCGAGCCCAAGCGGAGCAGCACTAGTTGTATTCCTGTGTCCAGGTCCATCTTGCATTCAGAGCTAAGCAGAGCTAAAAATGGGAACTAAGTTGCAGAGCAGCCCCAGCTGAAGGAGTTTGGGTTGAGAAAATCCTGTCCGCGACCCGCCGTGCCCCACGGCCACACTGCGCGAGCGGCCAGACCCACGGACACGCGGGATGGCCCCAGCCTCCGCGCCGAGCTCGGCCCTTCGCCGGCCGCGGCCGCGCTTGGCCAGGGCTGCGGCTGGGCTGCCGCGCTGCCCGACTCCCCCAGGCTCCCCCGGAGGCAGACGCCTCCCTGTTAGCTGGGCTTTCACTGCCCTCTACGGAGACTGGAAAAGACCCAAACAGCGCAAGAGCCATTGATCCAGGCCCTAGGAAAGCACAAATCATTCTGGTGGACCTCAGAGAGAGTGTACAAAACGCATAAATATTTTATTTTAAATAGCAAGTAATTTGCTGAGACCTAGAGACATAAGATCCGTAAATCCAAATCATAAATCGTAACCGGTCGCAGGGAAGCGCTGGTACCCGCGGCCCCCCTTAGCCCTGGCCGGCTGCGATCCAGGTTGGAGCGACGCGCGCGCCTCGCGTCGGTGACACGGGCGTCCCGCCGACGGCTCCTCGTCCCCGCGCGCGCCCGGCCAGGCTGCCCGAGTCTGGGGCTCGGGATCTGCCGCGGGGCCTCGTCCGCCCCCGC
>NW_020448019.1:1021930-1054780 GCF_003343035.1 Apteryx rowi | reverse complement strand
CGGTCACGCGTGTCCCGCCCCCCCGGGCCCGGGGCGAGTGGCCCCGCGGGGAGCCGGAGCGGGGCGGGCCCCGTGCCGCGGGGCAGCTGTGGCGCCGTTGCAGCCCTCTGGCCCCCCGCCCGCTGACCCCGGGGGGCTCCCGAGCCTCGCGTCCCCGCGCTGGTACGGAAGCAGCGTTCGAGATGGGCGCTTGCAATTTCGTTTTCGCAGCGATAAGTCTTTGCGTGGACCAAACCTCGTTACGCGGGTAGATGTAGCCGTGCCGCGCCAGTTCGCGATGCTGTTTTCTCCAGAACGTACCCGTTGGCCTGTAAGTTGCTGCCAAGGTATATAAAGTGACTCACTTGTTCCCCTGTCTTTTAAAGAAAATCGAGCGTTAGGCTTCCCTGAGACAGCGTGTGGGACTTTCGGACATCTGCGGGTGACTTGGTGTGAGCTATGATGCAGCACAGCCTCTCTTCAGAGGCAAAAATGAAAACTAGTGGCAAAATGGACAAGAAATTAGTGTGCCACGAATTGAAAACATCCTTACGTGGACAGATGACTTGTCAACACAGTTCTTGGGTGTCTGCTCATGGCCGCGGTTCGTGGCGGGGTCAGTCGTAGCGCCCTGGTGATGCGGGGAGCTGCCGCGCGTGCCGGCGCGAGCACACGCGTGCAGAGACGGGGGCCGGGCTGCGTGGGGGGCGTTGGGGCACAGCTGCGGCGGRTGGGGCAGCCCTCGCCGCCGAGGCGCCTCTCCTGTCCTCCCTGGCGGTGTGGAGGGGCAAGTTTTACATGAATATGGTCCAAGCTGCTCCCCGCTCTGCTAGTCCGTGGGTGGAGGACGGATGTGGTGGCGGATCAGCTTCCAGAGCAGGGTCTAGCTCTCAATCTCTGTGGTACGAGCTAGAAAAATCCTGAAGGGTGCTGAATGTAGATATACATATTTTTTAATTGCTTGAGGAGACTTCTCCTGGGAACATGTCCAAACAGCTTGGTGTTTTTGCAACCCTTTGGCAAGGGCATAAAGAAACGTAATCTTAAGAGCTGTCAGAGTTTGAGATTTCGGAAGCACTTGACCGTTTCTGAATGTTGAATGGCTGAATGATGCAACATGCCTAAAGGGAGATGGGTCGATGGTCGCGGTTGGGGTGAGATTTTTCTTGCTTTCGTTGGTAGCTGATTCAAAACTATTTCTTTCCCTCTTCTCTTGTTTTTTTGTAAATTAATCCTGCTGACTTGTTATCAACTGAGCAAGAAGAAGAAATACAAAGTATCTGAGCTTTACATTCCTGCACTGCATTTGTCTCATAGAGGATGTTCATGCTGTCCTCTGGAGAATTCTCTCATTGCATAGGAGAATTACACACTTGTACAAGTGCGAAGTAATTGGTACAAGCATTGCTCTAAACCCTTGTTTAATCAGAGCCAAATGCAGTCCGGGGAAGTGGATGCCACAGTGCTGAGGTCAGGACGAGGGATCTGTTCATGTTCTAGCTTAAAGATGATCTGAAAAACTGTGGTGCAGAAACCTGAACTGAGGGTTTGACTTGCTTTCTGGTTTGACGTTTGACTTCTTGGGGAACAGTTGTTTCAGGTGCAGGAATTAACCRCCTGGGTCTTGGCTTTACGGGGTGGCAGAGAGACAGGGGAGCGGCTGCGGCGAGCAGCAGCAGTAGTGGTGGAGCTCTGTGAACGTTGCTTGGTGCATTTCCATCGGGTGGCTTTGCCGTTGTGTTTGTTTCAGCCGTCTAGAAATCCTCCAAATGGAGCCTCCAAGGCCTCAGAGTCTGAAATGATTCTCCCTTGGGGCAGAGGAGAAATCGTAGTGGAAGTACTACATATCAGTTGTCAGTATCCTAAATAGAAATGCACTTTAAAATTGGATGCAGAAAAAGGATTGCATTGCTTCCTCTCAAATAGCAGTTTTTTGAACTTTTTTGTGGTTGTGCAGGCCTCGTTTGGACTCCAGCTCCATTGGGTTCAGAGCTTTAGGGTCTTTTTATTTGCTGTGCTCTGCCTGAGTATTGCCAAGCGGAGGCTTGCTCTTGCCACGGTGTCGTTTGTTAGTGTTCCTGTGAGCAGAAGCCACCAGAAAGTGTTGTGAACATGGAGTGCTGCCATCTATATGGAGCAGCACCGTTGCTCGTCTCAGAGATGATGCCCCGCTTTATCCCCACAAAGCGGTAACCTCCTTTCAGTGCTCCACGGTCGTCTCAGGAGCCAACGGCGCTGTACCTACTTGTCACATAAAGAAGATAAAGGCAGGGATGCACTTTCAGCAAGATTTTTCTCTAATTATTTTTCCTTCCTGAGAACTTCTGGAGAGATGCAAACACCTAGAGTMCAAATTTTGCCCAGTTTAGTTAAACTAGTATTTAATGTGCCATGCTTTCAGGCTTGGGATAATTTCTTATAACATCTGCATAGTTTTCAAATCTTTCTGATACTTCTATGTGAGAGGGTAGACAGTACTGTTTTTTGTGGCATGGAGAAGGCCTAAGAAAAGGCATGTAAATCTGCCACAGATATGTAAAAATAAAATAACTTCCCCAAGTGGCTACACCATACTTTGACTCTCAGATAGCCCCACCTGGCAATTCAGCAAGGCAGTGTGTCGCTCTTTTTGTTCTTTTAATCTTGTTTGTGGCAAACACACTTTGCTTCTTCCCCAGTAACAACAGCTCATTCTGTCCTAGGGGGTCACTCTGCATATATGGGGAAAAAAAAAGGCATCTGGTAGCTTGGTGTAGTGCCAGTATTCACGCTGGCTTCCCAGATATTCCTGCTTTGTCTTTGTTCCAAGAAGATGCTAACTCTGAAACAGAGAACGCGAAAGGGCTCTCAGACATCCAGCGCTCGGTGATGTTAGTGGAAAAGGCTTCACGTGGGCAATCAGCATTATCTACCTTGTTGGGATCGCTCTGTGCATTTGACCCCAAAAATTACTGTTGAAGATAAACAATGGTAAATAGCTCTTGGACACTCTTTTCTAGCACCATTTGTTGCATAGGCTTAACATATTCTCCTTTGATTTTGAACAAGGTAGTCCAAATCTGCATTTAATATATAGGCAGTATGACTAATCACTGTGTTCATATGTTGTTTATGATGAAGCTATTTATATATAGCAGCGTTCTGCATATAGAGACACCACTTGGTGTGTGAAGACTTGCTATGTGCACCATTTCCTAGTGGATCAGGTAGAAAATCTTGCTTTTCTCTGCACAGCTTTGTTAACTGGTGATAACTTTCTGATGTGCGTCAAAACCAGTCTGAGCTTAAAACATAATTTCATATTTTTTCACTGCATCTGATCTCTCAGTTCTTTGGCCGTGTAGGCTTTGGACTTGTAGGCAGTATAGCACAATATACCTTGTGGCTGCTTATTTGACGTAAAGGTTCAACTGTTGTGACTGAAAATCAGATTGTGCAGTACTTGTTTCCTGGCCTGTGACAAATGTGAAGTGTGGTTTAACTGCATTATAAAACCACAGGTGACTAGAAAAAGAGGCTACAGGAAATGACTTGTAGACTGAATTCTCTGTGATGGCAAATGCCTCCTCTAGCCCTCGGTGGCTTAACTTTTATTTTGTTCCATCTGGATCACACTTATATTTAGGGCTGAGGAGAAGATTTGTTCTTAATGAGAGCCTACACTCCCACCCACACTTCCTGGAGAGAGTAGTGTTCAAACAATGTTCCAACGGTGCAGTTTTAAGGCTTCGTATTGAAAATACACTTGATATTTCTTCTTCCCCGGGAAGGATTCGGTCTGTGGTTCTCTCTCCTGCCTTGGCTGACTCTGTCCATCCTTCTGTTTTCCTGAGGACAGTGGTGCTCTCTCAGGGGGGATTAAGCAGTGCCATAGGATATTCCCGTGCTAGGTTTTTGTTTTAGTGGAAGCAGTTTAGGAGAGTTTAGGTGTGTCCTTGCAAAATCTTTGTGTGTTACGGCCTTCTGATTCTCCCATTTTTCTACCTTGTATAAAACCACTTAGTTGTCCTTGAACTACTGGGCCTCGGAGCAGCATCCTCAGGAGGCAGAAGCAGAGTCTGCTGGGTGGCTGGAGCACTTTGCCGATTAGCATGTTGTTTGGAGGCAAGGTGCTCTGGAATTAATAAAGCACCATATTTGATGAACATCTTGGCAGGAAGAATCAGACTGATACACAAAATATGGCTAAGAGGAAACATATTTACACATCACAGGGCTGTAAATATGGTTAATGGCTGAAGTGTATTTGGATCCTCACATTCAGGGAAAAAAACCCACACCCGCAAAACAGTAAAAGCACAAGCAATCATACGCTGACAGACTATTGTAGTAAATGCAGTCCTCGGGGACGTTTGCCTAGTCTAAAATACAAGTTTCTGCAACAGAAGAAGAAAAACAGTATGTCTGTCCTTATAAACAGGCTTTCAGGATATGAGAAAACATTGTTCTGAAAAGATAAGTTAAAAACTATACCCTCATAAACTGGGACCTATTGCCTTTTTGCTATAGTATTTCTTGCAAACTGATGATGCGCCTAAAAAGCCAGAGGTGAATTTTCTGTGTTTGGCACCAAAATGCGTTATTAAGGAAAGCCTTTGATATGGAGAAATATCTTTTTGGGGGGGCTGTGGGAGGGGAACTGTTCCCAGCTCCAGCACGTGCAAATATGCAAGATTAGTACGGACTCCACATTCGTCATGACTCTTTCTCCAAGCATGAGCCTCTGTACGGAGTGTGTTACTGTGTGTTGYGCAGTTCCTCGTTTGGATCCGAAGCGGCGTGTCCTTTGTGCAGCGGCCAGGTGGGAATTTCTGAAACCCTCTCCGAGAAGCAGGCAGATGCTACCTTGCATGATCTGGCCGCCTGCCCCTGGGAACATCTGCCTTGCAGATTCCTCCGATGAGTCCTGGTTTTCCTGGTGCTAATGACCATTATATTGATGTGGACAGACCCCAGTTTGTGGTCTGAGACTTTCGTCTTTGCAGCAACGTGGAGGATATTGCTGTGTTTGGTAGCTCTGAGACTCTGCTGTTTCTGTGCCTACAATACTTGAGCTTTGCAGTGCAGCCTGTTTGGGTTGTTCAGTTACTAGATGTAGGCACGGTTTTCCTAATCGTGTCTATCTAGCTTCTATCATTGAAGCTTTAATGTGACTCAGACTAGGCATATAGGAGGAGGCAAAATTAAYATATTCCTTTGGGCAAGGGATTCTTTTTGTTTTCAATATAAGGTGAGACTTGAGTGTCTGAATAATTTCCCAAGAAATAAATGTTTTACCACCTCTTTATTTCAGCAGCTGTGTTTGTGTATGTGTTTCGCACAGTTTAATAATTTTGGTGACAGGGCTACCTTCTGATGTGAGGCAAATGGAACGTTTTGTTTGTGCCGTCTGGATTTGTTTTGGAGAAGAGGGAAGTATGCTGACAAGATTTACGCTCTACGTACAAATCTGGGCTTGGACTGTGTAGTTGATTCTACTTGGGAGGTCTTAAGGGTTTCTACAGATAAGTGTGTTTTACCTGCAAATAACACAAACGATATCTTTTTCATTATGTTTCAGGGTGAAGGCTGTCGTACCGTCCCCCTTTCTGGACATGTAGGATTTGACAGTTTGCCTGACCAGCTGGTTAATAAATCAGTTAATCATGGTTTTTGTTTCAACATCCTGTGTGTGGGTGAGTATTTCCATTTTGGGGAGTTCTGTTGCTGAACAGCGTTTCTTTGCAGCTGGATGTAGCTTATAGGTAATTGAGTTAACAAGGTAGCTTTGGCTTAAATTTTTTCCCCCATTCTGTCTATTTTCAATAACATGATTTACTGGTGCTCTGGGAAATCCTTGCTGGGGTTATGCAGTATGGCATTCTACCAAGCAGTGAACCACAGAAATAAAATGCCTAAAATCCCAGGCTTTTATTATGATCTTTATTTTCCTAGTATGTTTCAATTTAATGTTTTTAAAAGAAAACAGGTATTCATGCCAGAGAGCTTTGTTCTGAGAGCTTGTTTGGTTAGATATTGAATTATTATTATTGTTGTTATTTAAACAAAATAGCAGTCATGCTCCTCTTGAAGCACTAAAAGCTATTTTTTTCTACTCCCTTCTGTGCATACTTGAATTCAAATAGTGTCTGGCCAAGCCATAGCTGGTCAGGCGGTTATCCAAGCTGCCATGTGGTGCGCGTCTCAGTGGGGGCCTGGTGCTGCAGTAGGACTTGCTGTCTGTCCCACAGCGTCTGCCAGTCTCTCAGGTCTTCCCCGGGATTAGGATCCCAAACGGTCCCTGCTCAGAGGCACTCTGGGGTAATGGCAGTATGATTTTGCATGGTACCTTGGTAAGGTGGGTAAGGGAGTCTAACAGGAGGATAATTTTGGTTAGTTGATGCCTGCACCCCGTCCCTGGGAGCAGAAGGTTGTTGGGTGGCTGTGGCTGCTCGCAGTGAGCCAYGTCCGCAGGTGCTCCCGGCGGTGCCTGGCGCGAAGGAGGGCTGCGGCAGCGGCGGGTGCCTGCCGGCGGCTCGTCTCGGCTGGGGTCAGCTCTCCGGCCGCACAGAAGTTACGCGTCCCTTTCCATGAGAGATGCAGCGCATGGTGCAGACCCTGGTGCTCGCCCGGGACAGGGTTAAGCCTGAGACGAGAGGAGCAGAGCAAGGAGAGCGGGGCCCTGTTAAATGGAGCTGAGAGGAAAACTTTCCCTGGCGACGGCATTCCTGTGAGATGATAAACTTTGTTGACAAGTAGAGGTCACTGTCAGGCTGAGTCGCTAGGTGATTTCCACAGTGCGTGAATGTGATATGACCTAGTGAAACTCTCCTGTCCCAAAGACCGAAGTCTTACAGTATTTCCTTTTGTGCCTATTGAGCTGCTATGTTTATTTTTTTAATCTAGAAGTTACACATGCAGCAACAAATGTCTCTTGTGGTTGAATACCTCTGCTTTCCTCTTTGCAGAACAGAAGAGGAATGCATTAATCACATGTTAGTGTGAATAACAAGAGCTCACCAAGATTAATGGGCATTCATTATTAATGTCAGTCTTTTATGAATGGTAACAACCCAGACATGGTTGATCTTGAAATAAAGAAACTTTATAGAAAATCTTAATAAGTTTCATTAGAAAAAGGTCGGCAAATCTTTAGTTGAGGGCCTCAGGCTTTAAAATGTCTTCTCTGATGCCTCTGTTAACTTCTGGTAACAGTTAAACTCTTAAACATCCTGGAGAAAGAAAACAAGACCCAGAATCCATCTGTCATTTAGTCTCTTGGGTCTAACTTGTACAACAGGAGTTTGGAGCCATCAAAATAGCAAACAGGTGAATTGATCCTATAGTCAGGCCACTGAAATGCACTTCAGTTTTCCCCATTTTTCAGTTGTGTGTGGCATTTGTTGGAGGAAAAATTCAGCGGCAATTTTACTCTGTACTGTACTGGACCTGAGCCACTGATTCCTCTGGTTCCTGGTGGCGGAGCCAAGGAAAGCTTCAGAAATGGCTCAGCAGTATGTCCAGATTAGAGCAATTTTTAGCTGTTCTCATGCTGAAAGCTGTCTCCCCTTTGAGACTGGAGCCAAGGGTAGAGTAAATGAACAAACCTCCCAGAATAAGTTAGGGATTGTGAATGCTTTCTCTTATATTTTATCCCTCAGCATCATTGTTTTCTCCTAAAGCTTCAGTGCTAAATGTTAGTTGCCTCTTAGTTCAGTGCAAAGGCTGGAGAAGTATTTAATGGCTGAGACAGAGTTTGTATTGTCTGCATTGCTCGGTGAGATGGGGGAAAGAGAGAGGAGGAATAGGCTGAGAATTTCTTTGTGAACTTTCTCAGTTTTGGTCAGAGTAGATTATAGTTGTATTAGACTGCTATCCCATTATAAGCAGGAATTTCCCTCTTCCTTCCTCCCAGGATTTGCAGAGGATTTGTCCTAAGCAGCCTATTCAGTGCAATGAAGAACCGCTATTTTGCTGCAGTACCTTCCCTTTTGCCAGGGGCTGTACCAARTCTGCTTGAGGACTCTCACAAAGAATAGTCCCTGTTTTGGGGGGAGAAGGGGGTGGTATTATTATTGTTTTTTTTCTTCACGTGTATTCAGCAGCTCCCAAACTGGACCTAACAGTTTTTGGCTTTTCAGCATTCAGTCTGTGCTGGAATTAGTCTGGATTCAGTGATGATGGAAATAAATTTTGAGGTGTTACCCCAACTGGGTTGTTGTAAAGATGTAAGTTTAGCCTCGTGCTGGGCTCCAAACAGGATCTGCTTGGCACGCAGGAGCTCTCATCAGCTGGGGAAAGGCGGGATGGGTGCAGGTTTCCTCGTGCAGAGCTGCCGTCTGCCCTCCAGCAGGCAGCCTTCAGTGGGGTGAYGAGCCGTAGTGCCTCGAAGCTGCCAAATGATTGGTTTTATGGTCACTGGTGCGACCAGCCGAGGAAGGAACGGGGATTCTCCAAGCAAAAAGCCATCGGTCTCTGCAGCCCCCTCGCAGCTGGTGCCGGGGGAGGATGGCAGCAGTACGTCTGCTCGGAGGCTGGGAGGCTGTCTAGTCCTCCAAGGCACTTGAGCATCTTTTGTGAACCCTCATTCCTCCTCTTGCCCTCCGAAGCCCAGCCTTTGCCTTGTGAGGGATGAATTGTGCAGCGTCTCTGTACACCTGTCAGACGAAAAGAACTATTTTTTCCTCTCTCCATAAAAGACAGCCTTGTCAGGCGGAGCTGCCGCAGGGCTTGCCTTGACAAACCAGCTACGTTGGATTAGCTCCCGTTTCTTCAYGTGAAAGGGCTGTGCATGCATATACATTTTCTTTAAGATTGAGTTGTTGATAGCTGGAGCCATGGRTTGTTAATCTCCTGAAGGACAGGCGTTGCTCTCTCTTGCAATGACTCTGTTCAAGAGCTGCTCCATGCCGCTGAACAACTAAATACACCAAGCACTACCCTGTCCTCTTAAAGAGTTGGTTGAAGATGATATGATGGGGACCTCTTAAATCCTGAGCAATGTGGAGAAGCTGACCAGTGAGCAGTTGTTTATTATTTCACATAAGACGTACGAGGGGATAGCAAATTAAATCACCAGGCTGAAAAAGGAAAAGGAGGTACTGTTTTCACAGTGTATAATTCAGCTTACTGCTGTGGGATGCTTTGGATGCCAAAACTTCTGTGGAAGGAAGAAGCCGTCRAGGCGCATTAAGCACTCTTTGGGCTTGAGATGGTGGGGAACGCAGTGAGGGAGCGTTCGCTGCCTGTGCAGCTTCTTCTGTTCCTCCTTCGCCTTAGCTGGTGCCCAGCGTCAGCAGCAGGGTATGGTAACGGGGCAGCGRGGCCTTTCCATCTCACCCAGGACGGCCGGTTTTGTGTAGCCCTCTTGTTGCTTGCCCGCACACCTCGCGGTGTGCCTCTCTGTGAGACCTGCAGAGTGGAGCAAGGTCCTGCCTAGGCAGCGCAGGGAAGGCAGCCGGCTCCCAAAGCAGAGGCAGAGCAGAGGACCTCTACGTGCAGTAGCTGAGAGGAGGAGAGTGGGGCTTGCCCCCGACCCTTATTGCGTGTGCTTGAGCCGGGTATTTGCAAGTGATGCCACCACTCCACCAAAAAATGGTCTGATGAACCGTTTCCATAGAGCATGAAGACAGCACATGCGAGTGCAGTGTGAGCAGGGAGCGTGTCCCAGGAAACCGCGAGGAGGTGCAGGGACCTGGCACAGCCTCCCGAGCCTGGCAGCCTGTGAGGTGTTAAGAGTAGATGGTGCTTTCAGGGCACTGGCTTAGTATTGCCGCATATGCAGAGTCTCACTGATGTAGTGTTTCTTACTATTTTTTTTTTTCCACATCTCTGAAAACCAGGAGGCTTGAAAGCAAAAATCCATCCCATCCTCAAAGACACAATGCTATTGCATTTCAATAGCTGTCTGAGCTTCCTGATGCAGCAATCTAACAATGAAGGTCTCTGTTCCTACCTTGTCCTCCCCACGGCACACTGTCAGCCCTGCTTCCAGGGAGCCGACCACTGCAGAGTTGCATAATCCTTAAGTACAGTTTTGGAGATTAAATCACATGTGTGCGTATAAGCCTTACATCAGGAAATAATCTCCCTGCCAAGGACACCTCTCGCTCCATTTGCGTACACCACTGCTTTTTCCACGGTAATTCTGCCTCCCTTAATCCCTGTTCGTTGTTTCTGTTTTTTGGAGAAGATTTCAGTGCCGTCGGCTGGAACGAGCACAGACTACTTGTCCTTTTCATCAGACCATCTGTTCCATCTGGACCGCTGTCCTTACCAGAAGCAGTTGGCACCATTTACATCTTCCAGCCAGCAGAAAGTTGCCTGTGTCAGGCAGAAASTCCCAGGAGATTCAGAAATTCACCYTTCTGTCATTTGGCCCTTCAAAGYAGCACTGCTCCCTAGCTCTGGTCATATTTAACACAGCAAAGCACTTTATTAACGCCTTCAGTGTGTGACCATCTGAAGTCATTCCATTAGTGTTAATGCCACGWTGCTTTGAGCTGAGACAGTTGTTCCACCCTCCTCCCTCATCCTTTTCCCTTTAGGCTTTTAATGCCGTGCTGCGTCAGGGGCAGGGGGCATTTAAACAATGCAGGGGATGGTTTCTACGCTGGCCAAATCTAATTTTTGATGTGCAAACTTCAGATTTGTGATGCTGTGTTARTGGCTGGGTTTTGTTTTCTTTATGTGCTTAACTAGATATTTGGATGGGAAATTCTCACCTGTGGAATCAGRTCTAATCAGGTTAGATCTTCTTCCAAAAAAAAAGTCTTAGTGTGTGAATTCAAAGTGGTCTTTAGTGGCCCTGTGTAGCTTCCATTAGAGGGGGTATGAAAGCATGCCCTGTCTTAACAAATTGCCTGCATCTCTTGGGCTCTTCTCCCCTGCTCTTCTGGGGCAGGCCGTGGCATGGAGAGCGCAGGTGAACGGTGCGGGAGGGCGCTTGCAGCCTGGCGTGCCACCGCCGCTCCCTGCGCCCCAGGGCTGCCTCTGCAGCGGGACGAGGCCCCAAAACGCCCCCTCGGGGATCCTGGCATTCGCAGGCAGGCAGCCGATTCCCTGCCCTGTCCCACCCATCCAGGCAGTAACCCTTGGCAGGGGCTCTGGAAATGCTGCAGCCTTCTCAGGCTGTTTAGATTTTTGTCTTTTTTTAAACCGCCGTGTTCCTGGAATCCYTGAGAAAGGCCTGGCGGGGTCGCGGCTGGCTTTCTGCCGCAGCTCGTGTTAACTCTTGCCGTCCCACCCGAGCCGTGGTGGTGCTCTGGTCTGCTATGCTCTGTGCACCTGCTCCCCGTTTGGGCAGGCGGCCCCCCACGAGCCCAGCCTGCAGGAGTCCAAGTCAGTAAACAGCTTGTCTGTAATGAGCCATCAGTCTTGTAGAAGCTTCTACCCCCTCTCCCAGTCGGTCTGTTTGTCTCCTCACTGACGGAGGTAAGCGTGTGCTTTTCGATGCCCCCTCCCTTCCTCTCGGGCTGGTGCGCTCCGATCTGATCCGTGGTGTTGTAAACACGGCTGATGCTTTAACATAGCACAGAGGACTGTAGCAATGCCAGCTCGTGGTGTTGACTCTCTCTTCTCCCCCTCAGACTGTAGACAACATTTGGCACAAAGATTGGTGTGAAGAGCAACTCGATTTGTGGCTATTCGGGCGCCAGTTGGCGTTTGTCAATGGTAGGGCACAAGCTAGTAGCTGGCTCCCCGTGCTACTTTGCAGCTCAAGGTGTACGYTGACTTTCAAATGTTAGTGAATCTTGCTGACTTCTGGAAAGATATTTGATATATGGTCCTGGCAATCCGAGATCGCTCTGTCCCCAGGGCAGTGCATGCTTGCCCTGCCCTGCCTGCCATGTGCTTCAGCCTTGAGCTGGAGARGTCTCCTCCAGGGCCAAGAGAGAGGAATTTGCCTGCTTGCAGGGGTGAGGCACAGAGATTTGGACGGGGGAGGAAAGGGAGGAGTTTCCCCTTATTGAATTGGGCATTTCATGCAAGTTTGGATCTGTTGCAGTGCTCTAAGCTTACAAAAATCAGAAGCTCTTTTCTTCTGAGCAAAGTAGGAAAAGATGAAGTTGTCTTGGTTGGGAGCTGAGGGAGGGGAAGGCCGCTCCAGCCAGACACAGTCTCCTTGTGGTCCTGGAGCGCTCTGGCCGAGCAGCCTTTGCGATGGGTGCGGTTCAGCCAGCTGCTGAAGCTTCAGCAAAAGCCATCTGGGCAGCTCAGAAATCTCCATTTCCCCAAAATACAACAGTCCTCACAGGGCAGCAAAGCAGACTGCTTATGGGTTTATCATGAAGTCAGATCCTTTGAGTTTGGAAAGCTAGCTCTGTTGTCAGCCTGCCCTATGAAATAAGTGCACGGAGGTTTTGTTTTGTTCTCCCTGGGATGTATCTAAAACAAATTTAAAATTGGTCTCTGGGATTTGTCTCTTCCTTCCAGATAAGGAAATACAGTCTACCGTTGGTAGATGGAATCTGAACAGTAGCTCAAGGCTACAGAACTATTGGAAGCAGATTTGGGAGTTTTATATAACTTCTGAAACTGCTAATGTGCAGAAACCAGATATTGCAGAAAAGGTCCCTTCCCAGACTAGAAAACTGATCCCCAATTCTATCTATTGTGGGTACAAGAAACCAACTGCACAACTTGTAGAACTGGAACCACGTTGCAGTGTTTCTGCATGGAAGGAAGCTATTTCAGTGGCTGCTTATCAGAGAAGTGTTAATCTGGATCATATTTTTCTGGAGATGGCAATGAGCCCCATGCTCCCCTCCCTATTTTAATGGAAACAGCATCTTCTGTAGTGTAGTGATGGGTTTGTGCAGGATCCGAATGAGTCCTTCCCATTTGCCTTTTCACCTCTTTCTTTCCATCTCTATTTTCTAGTGATATTAATGGCCATTAGACTGTGTAATGTAATTTGCCCGGAATACAGACCTCCCATTGTACATGGCTTTCTGCTTGCCAGATGATCTCTTTGGAACATGAGATCTGCTTTCGTCTGCTACAATTTCACCCCTGTTAAAGTCTGGATGCTGAAAGGCCAAGCCATATTAATATTCAACAAAACATTTTGACCCTCTTTTTCTCTAATAGGGGAAACTGGCCTTGGTAAGTCTACCCTCATGGACACACTTTTTAACACCAAGTTCGAAGGTGACCCAGCATCTCACTCACAGCCTGGGGTCCAGCTGAAATCTAATACCTATGACCTGCAGGAGAGCAATGTCAACCTCAAACTGACTATTGTGAGCACAGTGGGCTTCGGGGATCAGATCAACAAAGAAGACAGGTGAGTGAAGGCAGAGAGGGGCTGTATCATGACCTGGTTCTCTGTTACAGGGTCTCCTCTTGTGCCTTAGCAGGGCCAGACTGTGTTTATAATAAAGTTCTCCTCTTATGAATTGTCCTTATGTTTTTGGGATGGGACAGAAAGAAGAGAGGAGCAAGCCCCATGGTGTCAGCACTGCTCCAGCTATCAAAGCAGTTTTTCTCATGCGTTCAGGGCAATATCTGCCCTGCTGGCAGCCTTCTGCCCAAATTCATCTGGTGGGGAGAGCAGAGCACTCCAGGGCATTTCTGTGCTTGTTTCCTTGTGCTGTGCTGACCACAAGCTGCTCACCAAACCACTAGTGTGGTCTAGTGACTGCAACCACTTTTTGGCAGGGCTCTTCCATCTTGCCAAAGGAAGTACAATAAATATCCAGTGAAATACCCTGGGGAAATGTTTCTGGCAGCTCAAGTCCCAGTGTGGCTGGAGTGTGGTGTGGGGCAAGGCAAGGGTGTGCGATTACACCAGACCTTCTCCACCAGACCCTCCCACAGCTTCACAGAGGCGTTGCAGATGGGGTTTCCTTTGTTGCAAATCTTTTAGATTTTCTTTTATTTTTTTTAAGACACACTGATGTGCTTTATATTGTGAGTCTGACAGTCTCTGTATTTAAAATTACCCTGCAAGGGAGTTGCAAGGATTTCCTGCCCCAGAGCACTGGGCGAAGGTAGTACTGAATGGAGCTGCATCTTCACCATCATGACATGAGGCTGTGAGAGCAGCAAGCCGTTCGCTCCCTGAAAGGAAGCAAGGGTTATCCACTGCTGTGCATGAGTCTACATTATCTTTTCTTTTAAAACCCTCTCACCCTCATGTTTCAAAGTATGAGTGGCCACTTTCCCTGGAAGAGATTACTCTATAGCTAGCTCTTTTAATGGTGTTTCTCTTATTCTCTGCTGAATCTCCAGTAATATGTTTTGTCAGACAGACTGCTAGATGCTGATGTAGGACCACATCTCCTTGTCACTAGTGCAACATTTACATTTCTTATGACAGGGGAGTGGGGGAGATTCAAAGGAGAACTGGTCCTGGGGAATGAGATCTAACAAGCAGCTCATTTCTAAAAAGCCAGCTAAGGAGCATTGTCCGTTTACCTCTCTGATTGTGAGATGTATAACTTTTTTTCTGTTCCCCAAAGCTATAAGCCCATTGTCGAGTTCATTGATGCTCAGTTTGAAGCCTATTTGCAAGAAGAACTGAAGATAAAGAGGGTCCTGCACAACTACCATGATACTCGGATCCATGCTTGTTTGTACTTCATTGCTCCGACCGGCCACTCGCTGAAATCCCTGGACTTGGTAACAATGAAGAAGCTTGACAGCAAGGTAGGAATGTTTGACTGTTACCGTGCAGGTCATCTTGCATGTGGTGGGAATGCTGCTGCTTTTCCAGGGCTCATCTCTTCCCCCTGCATACCCCTTATGCTAGGGGAGATTACTGGGTTGCCATACAAATCCTGTAGATTTACTGAGCACTTTAAGTTTTCATAAGTTACAATGCAGACTTGGAAAAGCTACCTGGAGCAAAGCTCAAGGCTTCTTATGATTCTGTTTCTTTCTAGGTCAACATCATTCCTATCATTGCCAAATCTGATGCCATTTCCAAGAGTGAGCTGACCAAATTTAAAATTAAAATCACAAGTGAACTGGTCAGTAACGGGGTTCAGATCTACCAGTTCCCAACAGATGATGAATCGGTGGCGGAGATAAATGGGACAATGAACGTAAGTGATTCGGCGCTTCCTCCTCTCTGTAACTGTGGAGTCTGTGGCTGATTTGGGAGTGTTTCATTCAACACACTTTCCCTTTTATTCTGCTTCTTAAAAACAGGAGTTTTCAGAGATCCCAGTCTACTAGGATGTAGTATCATCCTAGACTAGCAGAGCTTTGCTGTGAGCTACTGCCTCTTTAATGGGCTTTTCTAGTCGGAAAACAAAGGGTCTTTTAACGATCTTTTAATTCCTTCCTTCTCCTAAGGCACATGTGTTGAGGGACCTGCAGGAAATTGGGCGGATGGTGAGGTCTAGTTGTGCGGGGCAAGGGCAGTCCTGGGTTRTGAACTAATCAGATGGGTATTAACTGTCTGGCGTGAGGGGCAGGCTGTCTACAGACACATACATCTCTGCTCCTGGCCCTGTGTTTCTTTCACCAAGCAGTTTTGCTCTCCTGGGCTGGTGTTGCTTGTGAAACTGTCTCCATGGGCGTCTTCTCTTGTCTGTGGCTGTCCTTGCARCAGAGCCCTGGCCAGCTCTGGTACGCTTCTCTGTATTGTGTTGCTGTTTCATGATGTAACTAGTTACGTAGCTGGGTCCTTGGGCTGGCGTTGGTGAAGGAGAGTGCTGTCGGCCAGAACAGATGGGCTGGGAGGTCTAACAAGGCTGGTTAGAGCAATGGCTTCCCTTCCCACAAAACACTTTGGCTGTGTCCAAGTGCTGATATGAGAAATATGTACTATAGTTGTAAAAGACAAGGGTTGGGCCAGAGGTCCGTCCAGCCCAGTGGTCCTTCTCTTCCCCGAGCATCTGTTTTTTGTCACTCTTGGAGTATGTAAGAAGATAGGAAAAGTGCACAGTGCTTTCCCCAAATGCTTCACCAGCCTCTGACCACCCTCAGCTCAAGGAATTCTCAGTGGATTTCACACCCATGAATCTCCTGGTCCTCTCCAGTGAACTTCCAGTATGCTGTGGTGAGGAGTTACACTTCTTAACCACCAATGTGTGAAAAACAAGACACACGTCTTGGCGTGCCTGTGGGGGCACTTTCTGGCTTGGGCATTCCCAGCACCGTGGGTGCCTGTCTGCGGCTCCCTGTAGATGGAGCAAGCTTGGCCCACTGGGAGTGCATCCTGCCCCCATATTCGAAAAGGCTTTTTACAGGAGAGAAAGCAGAGTAAGTTGCTCTTTTAACTGCTGCTGCTGAAGTACAGATCCCAGTCTGGGTGCTTTTGTCTTCTCTCTTGATCTAATATTAATAGTTGTACAGTGTTGTGGAGAGGCCTGAAAGAAGTGTTAAGTTTGTCCTACCGTAAGAGCTTTTGGGGTGGTTTCCCGGTCAGGGTAGTTTTGTGATGGCATCTTACTCAGGGCTTAACACTCTCACTACGTAAGGCTAAAAATACATCTGGAAATGAAGATGTAACATCCCCCAGTTCCCGAGGAACTGGAGGGACGTGATGGCAAAGGAGAAGTGATCTCTCCCCTCAGCCCTTCCAAGGGTGGATGTAAACCTCTTCTCATCTCTCCTTTCAGCCATTTCCACGTCTCCTGTGCAGGAATTGCTGTCTCAGGTTGTAGACACTCTGGGTTGTGTCAACCACTGGACAGAGAGATCATCTCATTAAATCCTCCACTGAACTGATATAAATCATAATTATCAGGTCTATGGGAACCAAGCAGGCAGGAATCTGAATCTGATCGAGGCTGTTCTGCAGACCTGGAAAACTTATATCCAAATACTGGTTTTATTAACAACATAAGACAAATCTCCTTATGCTTCAGGTCAGGAGATGAGTTTGTGGAGGGACTGAGATGAGTAGAAGAGCCAGGATAGGCCGATTTAAGTTTGTGATTTAAATTGTCAATTTTAATCATGTTTTAAATCGAGGAATGGAAAGCTTTGGTTTAAACGGGTTGTCTTTAACCTTTGTGTTTGTACTTCTTTACAGAAAGCTTCATTGTCTTTGCCTGTTACAGCTCAACATCTTTGAAAGGTTATAAATGTAATTTTTGTGTTAAGGTTGTGCTTGTTTGCTGACCAGCAAACACTCTATAACCTGACCAGTTACCTTAATTTTGTTTTATTACAGGTGAATTTGACAATGTTCTTTGGATTATCTAATGTTTTACTTATAACCTGTATTGGTCGTCTTTTCCGTGAAAAGTAAAATTAGATTTAAAAATACACAAACTCACTATTTAATACATGTTTTAGTTAATCATGTTTATTTGTGCTGGATGCATGAGGAATTTTTTTCAGAGTATTTTGCACTCAAAACTGACTACTAAGCAAAGGAATTATTGCCTGATCTGTGACGTATTGACACACTATAGGATTTAAAATCTATGCCATCATGATGAGAAACAAAAGTATTCAATGATGAACACAGGTGTCATGCAGTATTTTAAAAATAATAGGATTAAACAAATCTTCAGAACAAGATGCCTAATCTTCCTGGAAATTCATTTGGCCATTTTGAAAATCCCCCTAAGCATACATTTCCAAGTTCAGAGATGTGGGGACTGCTTGAACACACATTCCAGACTTCTTTACATCTCCTCCCATCTGGATTTTATTCATAACTCATAATAAGAAAAACAAGCTCTCCAATTCTTTCGATTCCCAACTGGCTTTTCAGTTTTGAGTGAATTAGTCTAATTATTGAAGAAACTATTCTCCCTGCACCTGCCAGTTAAATGAAGCCACGCACAGCAAACATGAGCTGTCCCACATGGTAGAAGTGGAAAGCTAGGTGCTCACGGAAAAGGGAGATCTCCGGCACTTTCTCCCTTGTAAAGACGGCAGCGAGGCGGTGGGCGCTGGCGCGGAGGCAGGCTCGCTGCTCCGGGTGGCCGAGCCCGCGGCCAGGCGGGGAGGTTCAGGCCGTGCCTGCGTGGCCGCAGTGCGGGGCTTCTGCCCCCGTCCCAGGGCGCTCCTCTCGCTCCCATCGCTTGCTCGCTTTGTCGCTGCGGAGACCCCCTTAGCTCATTCTTTCGGAGACCTGCGTATAAAAGAAACAAAAAGCTTTTACAACAGTGGGAGAAGCTCCTCRAGGAGAGCCAGAGGGACATCTGGAAACTCTCGCCCAGAAACGGCAGGCTGGGGCAGAGGAGAAGAGTGGGCAGCTCTGGTGGCCCACGGCGGAGGGGGGGTCACCAGTGGGGAGCGCAATGCCTATAGCAAATAGTAGCGTGATCCCATGCCCGGGAGTGGGAACGGCATGGGCACAGCCCAGGCGCTAGCTGGCCTGAGCCTGAAACCTCTCAGCTGCCTCAGAGCTGCGACGGCTTTTCCTCTGGAAACAGCTCTATGCAGGTCCAAAGAGGCGGCTGCAGCCTTCGGGGGGCTTAGTGCCTGGGGCGTTTCTGACTTTCCAGCAATGGGGCAGAGGTGCGGACCCAGTCCAGTGCGTCCCATAGCGAGGAGCTCAACCTGCAGTAGCTGAAGAGCCCAAACAGTGCTCGGCAGCACCCCTCAAGCCCCCATGGCGGGATGTCTCAGCTCCTCGCAGAGCAGCCAGAGGCAGAGTACAGCCCGTGCTCTGCCTCGTGAGGTCTCCCCTGCCCTCTCGCCCGTGAGGATACATACCTGGGAGCAGCTGGACAAGAGGACGCCATGGGACATGCAAGTCCTGTTTGCAGCCCAAGGAGAGGCAGTGGCCTGCTCCGTGGGCACCAGCCCTGACAATGTTGCTTGGCTCCGTGTGCGGAGGTGTTTGCGGATAATGCTGCTGCTTCTTGTGTGCGTTCTTTCTTTGAAGGCAGGAAAAGCTTGTTGAAAAGAGGGAGCAAATTCTTTCTTTGAAAGCTGGCTGGGGGTTTCCCCTCAAGGTCTGTGTGTGTGTGGAGCGGTGTTCAGTTGGGTCAGTTTTGTTTCCTTCCCCTCAAGCGATTTTTACTCCCTGCCCTTTGCAATTAGACAGCCCTCTGCTGAAAATCAGATTCCTTCTACCTGGGAGACCGCTTTCCTGTTTTTGCTGCTTGGCCTCTCCTGCAGGGAGCTAATCCTGAGCAGAATAGGCCCAGCTCTGCGCTGACACGCGTCCCTCCAGGCTCTGGCATGCGGCATCATTGCAAAGGTAACTCTGCATGGAGAGTGATCCAGGAGGCCCCCGTGTTCAGAGCCTCAGCACAGTCCGGCACAGCCCCCTCAGACTGACGCCTGCCCTGCTTATTCTGGTGCGTCCATGGGGAGCTGGGAAGCCTTGGAGTAGAAGCTGAGCAGCTGCTCTTTGAGTGTTTACAAGCAGTTTTGCTGTATTCGCAGTTTGACTATATGAGCTGCACTCTGAAACTGGAAAACATCATCTTTGAAACCTTGTGCTTGTACCAACTGTCACTCGCTCACCCAAGTTTTCAAATAACTTGTGGAATTAAAACTTCACTACCTGTTCCTGTGAGCAATCCAGGGTCACTGATCTTCCATATAATTGGCATCCTGGGGCCATTTTAATTGCCCAGAACTCGGTGCAGTTTAAAGGCTCTAGYTTACAAATGTCACTGCACGTAAGTCAGCATAAGGGGTGGGTGCGGGGAGCTCGTGACCTTATTTTTAAGTGTTGAAACCTTGCATTTGACTTCTTTGCAGCTTGGCAGAATGCAATATAGTTCCCAGGAGCAAGCAGAGGTGGGGAGAAATCTCACTTATTGCACAACTGATAAATGCAGCAAAGCAAGGTAGCAGCATCTGGGAGGTTTGCTTGGCTGCTTGAATTTGAGTGGTGGGGGAAGTGCAAGGTGAGGTCTGGACCTGGAGAGGTGTCAGAAGCATTGATGTTCCAACTCTGCTAAGCTTGTGTTGGGCAAGTCTCTTAGTCTCTCTGCAGAAGGCAAAAAGCATCTTCTTTACTAAGAAGTGACTATTTTGTTTTTCTGGATTTTGGAAAAGTAAACGCCTCCTGTTCTTGGTCAACCTTCAGATACTTTAACAACCGTACTTTGAGGAGGGTGTGTCTACGTTTGAAGAGCATAGCGAGATGGTGGCATGGTTGAGCTAGCGGTACCAACTGTGTTCTGCTTTTCCTAAGATCCATCCTTGTGGGTATGTGCCCTGAATTTGGCCTTTTTTGTCCTCTTGCTGTGCGGCCATCCATCAGTGGCTGTGTTTAGCATCAGCATCGTGAGGATTTTGTAAAGCCATCAAAGTCCCTTTGGGTCTTTTCTTAGGCTCTGAGAAATTCAGTTTTGATAAAGGACTGCTGTGGGGATTGGGAGAGGGGGTGCTGCAGGTGAACCCCAACACAARCCACGGGGCGTGTGAAGAACTGTGAAGCATTAGCATGGGACAGTCTCAGCACAGCCCCTGCCCAGGCCAGGGCAGACATCAGGGCATGCATGGATGYGGAGGCTGGCCCGCTGCAGGGACATGTTCAGCCCTTCCTCACCAGGGCTGAAGCAAGCAGGGAGGAAGGAGCTATTACTCTGGGGGTGAAGAAGGGACTTTGATCTCCAATATGATAGAGCAAGCTGTCTTGTGCTCCTGTGTGAGCTGAGGGTTGGGGAGGGGGTAAAATTGAAGAAGGCTCCAAGACCTCTTTTACAGCTTCTGTGCTTGTGCAGATGTTCTCCTCAGCCCTGGCAAGCGCCCGGGACACCACTGCAGTCAGAGCCGCGCAGCGTGTTGTTCGAGCTGTCTTTCTGATGCTAGTCTTGCACTGGCTCATCTCACCTGAGACCCTGTGGCTGGGAGGATCAGCCAGGTAGAGGATATACAGTGGTAGTGCTAACAAGGTTTCCAAAAATGATCCTTCCTTCTCCCCCTGCGCCTTGTCTTGGACTAGTGGCCAGTGACTAGACTCCCTGAGATTAGCATGTGCGTAATGACTGTCTTGCTCAGTGGCTGTGCTAATCTCTGTGTGCCATCAAGTCAGCCAGAGTTGAGAGGGACTAACGAGGGTTGCATTAAATGTGTTCCAGGCCCACTTGCCATTTGCAGTGATCGGCAGCACGGAGGAGCTGAAAATAGGAAACAAAATGATGAAAGCTCGTCAGTACCCCTGGGGCACAGTGCAGGGTGAGTTGAGCCCATGGCATAATGGTGACACTTCTGCAAGGAGGCAGTAGGCTCTCATAAAAGGAGCAAGGGGTGCCTTGATCCTGCTTATGGCACTGCTGTTGACTTGCGTCCTGCTGGACTTCAGTTTTTCACTGGGGTTTATCCTTCATTAAATCTTTGTGTCAGGCCTATAGTAACAGTTATCTCCGGTTGTAAGGGCTATTAAACCTTCTGGAGGAATAGATGGGTGGAGAGTGTGGGGAGAGACCTTTGTCTCTGCCCCCATCTTACTCTTTTTTGTGTCATCTTACAGTGGAGAATGAGACTCACTGTGACTTTGTGAAACTGCGGGAGATGCTGATCCGTGTGAACATGGAAGACCTTCGCGAACAGACCCACACACGCCACTATGAGTTGTACAGGCGATGTAAACTGGAAGAGATGGGTTTCAAGGACACTGATCCAGACAGCAAGCCCTTCAGGTGGGATATCTGGAGGAGACAGGATAGCTCAAGGGAGGCATTGTTGGATGCACTGTGTGTGTGTGTGTGTGTCCGTCTGTCCTTGAGAGGGCATGTAAAGAACCAGTGCAGCAAGAAAACCTGCCAGGTCAGATAAATCCAGACTTCAGCAAAGGTGCTGACTGGATGAGAGAAGGTGAAAGCACAGAGACTGTGTACAGGATCGATTATGAAAAGGCAGGTACRGGAGGAGAAATATCTGTGCTTCAGAGACACAGCAGAGTCCTCTGAACTACTGTTTGTTGACAGTTGGTCTCTTTGAATTGCCCAACGTTTGACGTACAGGAAAAGTGCAATAGTTCACAGACCTCAGAAATGAATGGATAAAGAAGCCCTTGGGGACACATGGGTGGGTGAGTGGCGAGTCTGCTGTGGGCAAGATTTGGCCATTAATGTTGTTACAGGCCATGAGATACAACTTATTTGGACAGGGGGAAATGAGAATGGGAATAAGGAGAGGAACAAGCCACATGAGCTGCTTCAGAAGTCCTCCATGAACCACCATGGTTCTGTCTGGTTTTGGGCAGCCCTGGTGAGCCCGGGTGGAGGAAGAGGCAACCTTATATAAGTTATATAACTTATAGCTTTTGAAGCCTATCAAACAAGATGGGCCAAAGCTAAAAATGATGGTGCTGGAGCTGAACTTCTCTGGGGTTCAAAGCACTGGGGGGTTCAGCTGATCTCCTTCCATGAACACTAGAGCAGGTCTGTTAAATTCTGCTCATTCGCACATGGCCACTCCATGCTTTCATTAGAAAGAGATGCACAGAGGAAGCAGAATTTGTTCCAAGTTGCATCATTGGACYTTCCTTTCTCTTTAGCTTACAGGAAACTTATGAGGCCAAAAGAAATGAGTTTCTGGGAGAACTGCAGAAAAAGGAAGAGGCGATGAGGCAAATGTTTGTCCAGAGGGTCAAGGAAAAAGAAGCGGAGCTGAAGGAGGCTGAAAAAGAGGTGAAGACTGCAGTATTTGTCTCTTCATGGTTGTGAGTGATAGATCCACCCTCAAGTAGGCGGCTGCTGCCAAAGCACTTTCTGCAGAGTGTGGTTTAGGCCTTTCTCAGCAGAATCAAACATTTAACTTGGGATCATGGGGACATTAAGGTGTTGATCCTGTAGATCAGAACTAGACTGCAGTGCTTGCAGGCTGTACAACTTACTGCAGCAGGAAAGTGCCACATTCTTTGGTTTTGTTGGACAGTTGCAGTATGCCAAAACTCAAGGAAAGAAACGGAGTCCCTCATGTAAGCTTGTTATATGAAAAATGTACACATGCAACTTCCTTAGCATTGTGAAGGGAAGTAAATCCTGTGATGTAAGATTAAAGGCATGACACAGCTGCAATCCAATTGTTGGCATTTGCACCAAAATCCAGTAATTTACTGACCTCTTAAGGAAGAATAAGGTGGAGACCCCGGAAAGAAAAATAAATGGATTAAAATGTTTTTCTGCTATTTCACTCTCCTAGTCCTCCATCCTTAGTCTGTGCAATGATGCATTATTCAAACATTGCCTGGTTTGTAAGCTTCTTGGGAAGGATGCTGCTTCCTCCCCTTTGTCTATGCAATGTCAGCCTGGGTGGGGGGCCTAGTATCAGTATGGAGATTGACAGAGACTCTTTCCGGCCACAGATCTCATGGGATCCTTCCACCTTTCTCTTTTCCTGAAAACAGAGTATCTGGTAGCGCTGGGTCCTGCTCACCTTTCTCCTTTCCCTCTAGCTGCAYGAAAAGTTTGATCGTTTGAAGAAGTTACATCAGGATGAAAAAAAGAAGCTAGAGGACAAGAAGAAGTCTCTGGATGATGAAGTGAATGCATTTAAACAAAGGAAGACGGCGGCTGAATTGCTCCAATCTCAGGCTCAGCAGGCTGGAGGATCACAAACTCTTAAAAGAGATAAGGAGAGAAAAAAGTAAGTTGCTAACCTGCTGGTATTTGCTTCTCAGTAGTGGTTCTCTTTTACTATTTTCCTGGGTGTCCATAGCTCTCTCCCAGCCTGGCCAGTCCTTGTCAGGGGAAGTTTTGCAGGCAGATTCAATCCCTAGTAAGGCTGAGCAGTAGCTGGAGGCATTTTACCTCTATCTGTCATCCTGAAGAGCAGGGAGCAGGGTGCTAACCTCCCTTATTGCTCACTGACAGCATGGGAGAGGGTGAACTCATTTCTATTCCCTGAGATTCCCTGCTCCTCCCTTGGTCTGTCAGTGCTGGTAGGGGACTGGGACAAAATTAGTTGCTTGGGAATGCTGCACCTCAAGGACAGTGTGTGGGTAACAGGGGTGTCCCACTTCCCACAGAGGAGCATCTCTTGTCTCAGGATCTTACTTGTTCAAGTTAGGAGAAAGCTTATCCTGTGGAAATTATCCAGGAAACCTAATAACCTTGAATTGTGGCATCTGCAAAATGCAATGCAGGGGGCAAGTCTCAGTTTCTTGTTAGTGCTCTCTCCAGAACTAGATCAGCTTTTGCCCTCCACAGAAAGAGTGAGAGTTAAAGCATAGCTTTAGCGGGGGTTCCCCATGGCTGGGACGGGTGAGACAGGATCCAGCCCCTCGTTGGGATCCTGTGGTCTGGGCTGTCTGCAGTGCCCACGCCAGGCTCTTACTGCTCCTCAGTCACTGAAGAGCAACCAGCAATACATGCTGAGGCAGTTCTCCCGTTTCACCTAGTGATGAGCAGTTCCTCTTCTTCTCACTGTGGTATGTTATCTGAAGCAGAGTGCTGAGCCACCGTAGCATGTGGACAAACAGCAGTGTGCAGATAAGCTAGGGCCTGTTTTTATACCGCTGCCACAATCCCTGTCTGCGCAACCCTGGAGCAAATGCAGAATAAATCTGGTCTGCACTAGGCAGTCTTAAGTACAAGGAGGAGTGCTGTTAGTATGGACAATATGGCAAGTGCCCAAAGAGGTGACAGGGCTGTTTTTCAGGAAAAATAGCCGATGACTGTTAAGCTTGCAATCAAATGAGTCAGGAGAAGAAAAACCCAATAACCAGAATCAGATCACATTTTAGTCTTTTTACTTTAGAACTGGAGCTGCTTCCATGCCGAAATTCTTTTGTGATGAGCAATTAGCGCTCCTGCTCTTATTTGGCTTGTCTGTTCCTTTTTGCACTGCATATTTTGATTTGCTCTTTYGAATCACCTTCGGGGGATTTTTAATATCTTTTCACGCTGAGGAGCCTGAGACTGACTGGGGACAGACTTCTCTCCCCAGCCTGCACTGTTGAGGAATACACAACTGAGCTCCTTTCAKGCTTAGAGCCCACAGACATCTGCGCACTGAGGACTGCAGACTTTTGCCCCAAGATTAGTCAGGCTCAGGAATGTAGAAAGGGGGATGATACGCCCTGTAGTCAGTAGCTGTGGCTCAAGTCACACTCTGGTTCCTAGAAGCAGTTCTGATCTCAGAAACACTCCTTGACACTGAGCACATTTGTGCGAAAAAACAATTTGTCAGTTAAGTTTGGGGCACAGAAAGCTCCATGAAAGCTGTAGGTCAGTGCATGAGACAGGCTTGGGAAGATATTAGGAGGCCTCTGTCTCCTCCAGTGAAATAGCTGTTATAAGTGGTGATGTTTGCCTTGCTCTGTAACTTCTCCAGTTGTCCTTAATAATACCTTTCAATATTTAGATCATAAATCTCTGTAACAATCCATGAATTTCACCAGCTGTAGCTTAATTATATCTTGATTAATAGTGGCTGGCAGTAAACTAGCCTTTTTCTTTCACAGATGACTCTTTTAAACCCAAGCTCTGTAATTTGCACTAATCATGACTTGATTTCTTTTTTTATTGTCACATCGTCATCATCATCATCATCATCATCATTAGTTCTTACATGTATGCTATTTTACAGTTAACTGCTGTTTGGCTGCATGGTGCATGAAGCACGTTGTCCTGGTAAGCGTCATTAACTAATATAGACCTCACAGTGGGATCAGTTACGGTTCTAAAAAAAAGCAGACCCCATGCAAGGCCTGAAGCCCATGAATGTTGTCTCTGCCTTCTTCTGCTTTCACCCTTACTATAGATGCTCCACCAGTCTGTCTCTACATCTGTAGTTGTAGAAAAAGGATGCAGTGAAGTGTGTCTTTAAAGATCCTGCAAAGTAAAATGCATGGAGATTCAATATTTGGGCATTAAACATGGATAAAATAAGGATTAGAGCTTCTTCCTTATAAACCTTTCCAGCASTTTGTTGGCTCTGTCTTCTTTATTCCAGCTCTCTTAGAAGTAAATGATGTTCTTTAACCACATAGGCCATGCTGATACTATGGCAACAATTGCTATGGTAATGTGGTGGTGATGATAGAAACCAGCTAGCTGATGGAAAATTAAGTTCTTTTCTCTTCCCTTTCTCCTCTTTCCCTCCCACCGCTTCAAGYTGTAGTGTTAAATCATGGTTACAGAGCAGGTGAAGGATATAAGATTAGTTTCTATCCCCCCTTCACACACCAACAGATGGTAAAACCTGCCAAACCTAGAGCTTTCATTTGCCCCAAAGCACCAGAGAATCACAAAACATCGTGCGTGTGTGTGTGTGTGTGTGTATATGTGTATGGGGGGTTAAAGGAACTACTGCCGAATAACCAAACCAATATTCAGCTGCCAACTGACTATAGGTGCTGATTGTCCAAAATAACGCGGGATCGTGTGTTGAGCATTTAGCAAATAATGAAGGCTGTGAATATAGACTGAGAGACGTTATGATGTTTTTAAGATCGGTCACATGGGTCACTCCATGGATGGATATTCAGTTGTAGCAGACAGACGCAGACCCACACCTCTGGGAGCCATGCCCAGCGTGCCCATGGTTAGGGTAAGGCTAACGGTAGAAGAGGGCTGTGTTGAAGATGTGGCTATAGAAAGCCTGCAAGAGCACTTTGCCTCTGAATAGGGCCAGCGTCTGAGTCCCCAAGGGGTTTTGTCAAGGCAGGGAGAGTTCCCGCTGGAGCAGAGCCCTTGGTTGGCAGCGTTAGGCTGAGTCCCCCCACTCCAGCTGCTGCCGCTCTATCCAAAACATCTCAGCATGGACGTAAGGTGGCCACGTAGTCATGGGCAGGCTGGTGGAACAGTTACGGGTTCCTGGAAGGGTTAACAAACCTTGCCATAAGTGAGCGTCTCCAGTGCAAAGTGCCTGCATCTATTGTCAAATGGAGGCTCGTCTGAACAAAGCTGCTTAAGAAATGCACCTGCCTGGCAGGAGRGCAGCATCTTCATTAGGGTTATTAGTTAAACTGCTAATGACAGTGGGCTACTTATAGCTGGGCTGAATGTGTTTAAATGAGCCTTTTTAATTTGCTGTTGATTCTCTGGTGAGAGGAAAAGGAAAGCTCCTACAGGAATGTCTTGCTTCTTGATGGAGCAGCAAACCCTATAATCCAAGATGAGGGAGACAGCACCCCCAAGCTGAGAGATGCACGGGTCTCTGAGARTGGACCTGTTGGAACAGCAGCCCTTAACTATAAATCACCCTAAAAACTCAGCCTCCAGGCCAGCCTTCCCGGCAGACAAACCTCCTAGGATTTACATTCTTTCTAGGATCCAGTTTCAAAGTAACTTACAGCCTGCCCTTAAATAGGGAAAGAAAAGCCGATTCTAGGATTCCTTCCCTTGTAGCCCCACCAAGGGAAATGGAAAAGCAAGTAAACGTTGTGCTGTCAGCGAGAAGCATTTGAATTTAATTTCAATGGGACAGTCCACTTAACAGAAGAGCTTCAGAAGGGTCTTGCACTGACTCGAACTGGAGTTCGCAGTCGTCCGGAGCAGTCTGGTAGAATGAATATCTCCACTGCTAACGGTAACTGTGTAAAACAATGAAAAGAACAGTCCTTCACTTTTCAGGGGCTGAATGTGGAAAAATAAGCTCAAAGAATAACAGTGTTTATTCTGGTGCTGAGTACGAAGGCACTGCTAAAGTGCAGTTAGAGTGAACATTACTGATTTTTGTTGGTTTTGGATTGCTTTTGGCAATCCTTGTAACTGTACACTGTTGTGTGCTGGGCTTTGAATCTAATAAAGTTCTTTGTTCCCAGTATACAAATGCAGACAGTGCCTTTTCAATGGGCATTTGTCCTTGCTAAACTAAACATGTAGATATGGTACTTTTCAGAATTCAGAAAAAAATCTCTCAATATTGTTCCATAATGTATTCCAGGGCTTCACTGTTTTGCAGGGATACATACAAGTCACAGCTGATGAATCTTGTAGCTTGCAAAACTGTGAAGTGATTGTTTTAAAAACGAAGTTTGGTTCATCCCACTGCTGAGCCTGTGTGCGTGTTTGCATGCGTGTGCCTGCATAAAGCATGTTTTGTAGTCCCATTAAACTTTGTTAACACTTAGCAACATTTCCTTTTTGTGTGTGTTAGGAAACATATTTATGTTCTTATTTTATTTTTTGTCATTAATCCATAAAACCATTAATCTGCCTTTTTCTTTCATTTTCAGTTCGGGTTTCCTGTAGAACCCTTCCCTTCACACCAGAAGCGAATGCCCCCACATTCGGTTAACATGCAGCTATGCCATTGTGCCTGTTTGCTCACCTTTACTCATTGCTCCCTTACTCTGCTCACCATTTTTTTTAAGCAAGAGCCTGCACCGTTGGCTGTTCTGGGTCACTAGTTTTTGTGAAGAACTCAGCAATAACCTACGTGGAACTGGCAGTGGATGCTAGTTGCTGATACCTCTTCTCTTTTGGTCAATAGCAGGCCGCCAAGCGCTTGTAGTACTAGTGTCCCCTCCGCTAAATCGTTACGACTTTTTGTCCCTTCCCACCATTTGGCGTGAGGGGTGCATGATAAGAGAGCGCAGCTGCTTGGTGCGTTTAGTGCCTATCGTGGGACCGCTGCGGGTGCCCCCCAGTGCCGCATTGCGGGGGACGCGCTRCCTGTCTCTCGAGAGCGGCTGCCCCCTCCCCTTTCCAGTTCGCTCTGTCTAACCCATCATTACCCAGCTGTGCTCTTATGTGTGTGACTCAAGTAGTGTTAAAGGACTTTTTGCAAAACTTGACACCCTCCAAGGCACGGGCCTGAGTCCTCCGCTCCCCAGGCTTGGGGGATTTTCAAACGTGGATCCATGGTTTGCAGCTAAGCGCTGCCTGAATGCTGCGGGGGTCCGAAGGGTCTCTTGCCCTGTCTCCCTGTCGCTGGGCTGGGCTTGATGCGTATCCTGGATCCAATCTCAGGGAAAACTGGTCACCTTGCTCTAAGTATCAGTGCTTGTGAAGAAAGATGATGATGTTTCTTTAGCTTTCTTCTCAACAATTCCAAAAATTTCTGGTTTTAATGCAAAAAGTATTACCTAAGTTTTTTTTTATTATTATTTGGCATCTGTTTAGGAGTGTACAGATGTTTGTAGGTTGCTTTTTACTTTTCTTGTTCAGCAAAAACCTTTTTTTAATGCAAGATTAGCGCTAAAAGGGAGGGTGTTTTGCTCTGTGTTTCAGTGGGGCCAGGAATTTGCTCAGTGGCCCAGTACAACTGTGGTTTGCCTGCCGGTGTCTTCTCTGTATTTCTGGATGGGGGAAATTTTAAAAAAAAAAAAAAAAAAAAAAAAAGAGAGAGAGAGAAAATAATAAAGTCTTCCTCAGACAGTGAATTCTGGTTAACATTTACTTCTTTTGTTCTTTGTTTTCTTTGCCCTTCTTTTACAGTAACCCATGGCTCTGTACTGAGTAATTACCCCTGAATACAATGGGCTGGAATGGACCTTCATTTACTTGTTAAATCGGAGGGTCTAATAAAACGTGACAGCATTTCAGCTGTGACCTTTCCATGGTGTTACCCTTGCTATATCCTATATTCTCATTGTGAATCTGTCTTTACTATGTACTGGCGGTTATTGCTTTTGTTAAACAATGTAACATAAGTCCGTAATGAGGTTTTGGACACTGCAACTTTAAATCTAATTTTTTTTCCCTACAATTAATGGATTCCCCTTTCTCCTGGCCCCTCTCCACCCAGATAAATAAGGGATGTGGAAATACGTTCTGTGAGTTATTTTTGCTGGCAAAATAACAATGCAGTTTAAATGTATTTATTGGTGACGTTAAGRCGACAACACCACCTTAGTTTAATTATGGCATAATTGAGAGATTAAAAACTCTTTTCTCTTTATACTTGGTGTCATTTYGTGACATCATCTATCTTTTTTTAATTTTCCTTTTTTTTCTTTTTTTTCTTTTGCTAATTCATGCTACCTGAAAACCAGCATTTAATACTCATTGCCATTTCAGACTTGCTTGTTGCGGCCCCGATGCTTCAGTTGCACTGTGCGCGGGCTAAGCTGTCCCTCCGTGGAGGAACCCACCTGTCCCGCCCCTGCCCAAAGGTCAGGATGTCCTGGCTCCTCGAGCCCTAGGTTTTCTGGAGGATGAGCACACCTCAGACCTAGCCATGAGAGGTAATGCRACTTTTAGCACAAGCTGTTGCTTAGCACGTTACCTAGAGAGGTAGCCTGGAGGATGCTCAAACCTCAGGAACAACTTCTCCCCTCTTCCCTATCCGCAAACCAACACCCTGTAAAACACACGCAGGCTGCCGTGATCAGACAAGCTCTGATCACCAGAACGTTTATTGCAAGTGCAGGGCAATATTTCCCAGTCAGGTGAGCTTTTCATTGCCTTGCAAAATTTGATATTCAGGGACATGTTTTTGGGCAGCTCCCTGGCCCACATCTGCTGGTAAATTTTGCTTTAGACTCTCTACTTCTGAAGTAATTTCATTTGCACTGATAGATGGTGTTCAGAGCAGCTTGGATCAGTGCTACGAAATGAAAACTTTGTATTCAGTGATACACATTGTGACATAAGTAAAGAGCAAAGTTTAAAACTGTTCTCGACTCTTCCATCCACACGCTGTTAGTGCCGCTAGCTGCTTGTAGGAGCAGCAACCCTTGCGCAGCAACCCTGTCAAACGGAGGGGTGGCCTCCACTTCCAGCGGTCACTTCCAGCTAGTTAAAAATCTTGATTGCAATGTATTTATGTTATCTCAGGTATCCTGTTTCACTGTAAATACAAWTTTATTTCCCTTAAAATGCTTTGGCTCTTTTTTTTTTTAAGCAAGTTAAAATAACTTGAGTATTTACTTCTTTTGTTACTGTTGAAGGTAGGCCTGCTCCCCAAACCAGTCAATATCATTTTCTCAGTGTTTTCTAGGTTATTTGTTAAAAGGAGCATTTAATCTGGCTTTTGTTTCCCATGCTGCAGGTCACTGGCTGTCTTTCTTGACCATTTGCCTTATTAGAATGTTACTAAAAGTCTTTTATTTTTTATTTTTTTAAAAAGGGGTTTTACCTATGTGATTTCCTTGAAGACAAGATATACAGCCTCATAGAAGAGGTTCCATCTCTCCTCTGTCAGCTGTTTTCATGTTGCATCTCTCTTTCCTGCTTTTTGAATGTCTCTCTTTTTTGATAATCTTCTGTTTTTTTCTCTTTTTTTCCCTTTCTCTCTCTGTAGCTTTTTTTAATCTGTCTTCGCCAGCTGCACTGGGTCTGAGGGAGAAGACTGCCACTTCTAGAAGCGTTTAGGGATCTTATGTCTGGGGAGGGATGGGAAACAAATCTTCAGTGTTAGTGTCTTGGAAAGAAGCTCTTTTACTGACTTGCATGGTATTTAAAATTGAAGTGTCTTGTAATTTGTGTGACAAGACAGAATAATAYAGGGGGAAACTGATTGTTTACCTAAAATTTTGAAGAGCAACAGAAATGTGATGTTTGGACTAATGATGTAGCGAATACATTTTCAAACATTGTTATGAGCATATTTTTTTTTCTAATTTTGTCTTTAATGATATAAATGTCAGGGGCTTCCATAAGGTTTGAAGCCTAAGGAATATTTTCAATATGCTGTTGTTTGATTGGTTTTGGAAACTGTTGCATTCAAAGTCAAAGGAAGTATAAACATGGTGCAATTCGCTATGTTGGCAGCCACGAAATATTTAATTTTAACAAAGAAATAAAGTAAGAAGAACTGTGTGTTTTCATTGGTGTCCTCCTGTGTCTCACCACCTTGCTAAACAAGCTCCATTGCCTGATCGACATGGGTTGAGTGGTACTTTTTTGTTTTTTAACTAGACCATCAATTGCATTAAAAATATTCAGATAATTGCACCTCCTCCTGTTCTTTAAAGTTAGAAAATGATCTTATTCCTAGCAGTATCAGGAGGGAGAGGCGATGTTGACAGCTGGTCTAATAATAATAATAATAATAATAATAATAATACTCCATCCAAATCTCATGTGAGTAGAGTGCAGTGTCCTTAAATGCACTGAAGCCAGTCCTAGCACTTCTTGCTCATCTTGTCCTGCCCTCGAACGTTCACTGCATGTTTTTCCAAGCTGTGTCCTACTGTCTCCCCTCTTATTTTTGTTTCCTCTTTACAAACGGAAGTGTGTGAGTACTGCACTGAGTTATATATTTACATGACAAACATTGAAGAACCAGCACTGTTTAGCCTGATACCTTTCTAACTTTAATGTAAATTTTAAATAAAAAATATAAAGGCCTGTGTGTGTGCTGTCATGTTTTCTGCTTAGGTGTCTGGCCTGGGCTGAAGACGCTTGCCCAGCTGGGAAGGTGAGCGCTGCTGGCGTCTGGCAGGGCGCTGGGACTGGCGTGTCTGAGGAAGAGTTCTGTAGGGTCGCCAAAGAAAACACTTGGGTGCTAGCATGCAGCTTCCGTGGTTGCTTCCTTTGCATCTCATCGAAAAGACGTCCCCTGCGGCACTGTCTCCCCCCCCGGCGCTGCTCAGGCGCCTCGTGGCCCCCTCAACGCCAGCCTCCCTCCCGCCAAGGCAGGTTCGGTTTGGTACAGCGGAAGTTTGCCAGGTCTGACTCTGCTTAGGCCGTAGTACGAAAACAGAAATAAGCCAGATGCAAACGTTTACAGAGGGTAAATATGCTTTTTATAGCTGGTATTAATTATTTTTTCACCTCTTGTTTTACTTCAAAACCTATGGGTGGGCATTTGTTTTGGAGGGTGCCCCAAGGCTCGGACTAGAAATTAAAAATATTACTTGTGATTAGCAACACCACTTATGGATACAATAGAAACATGTCTGTGCTGCTGGGGGGAGGCGTTTGCTGCACGTAAAGTCTGGCTATGGCCTTTTTTTTAATTTGGCTTTAGAATCCTTGCGTAACTTGGCTCGCGCGGCCCGAGGCGCCGTTGCCTGCGGCGGTCAGGGCCGAGGCCGCCTGCCTCGAGCCCAGCACCTGGGGGGGTCGTGTTCAATCGGGGGGCGGGAGGAATGCAACGGAATTCCGGCTAAACCACTTTTTTAGGGGGTTACCGGAGCGTGTGCGAGGCGGGCGCCAAGAGCCGCCGGAGCCG
>NW_020448019.1:997658-1020765 GCF_003343035.1 Apteryx rowi | reverse complement strand
CTGAGGCGTGTTGGGGGGGACAAGGTGTTGGGAGGGGGCTGAGGTGTCGGGGGGGACCCTGAGGTGGGCCCTGAGCAAGGGGGGGCCCCGAGGAGGGCCCTGAGCAGAAGGGGGCCCTGGGGGGGGCGCTCTGACAGGCCCCGCTTCTTCGGGCCGTCGGGGCCTTGCTGTCGGTCCACGGGGCCTGGGGCGCCCTGTCCCGCGGCCTGGGCAGGGCGGGCGCCCCCCTCCCCCCCCCAGGGTGCTGGCGAGGCGGAGGGGCGGCCCAGGGTCCCTCCATGGCGCGGCTCGTCCCGGGGGCGAAGCAGGGGCCGCAGAGCCCGGCGGGAGCTGGGCCCAGGCGCYGTGGGGACGGGAGTCGGGCTGGAAGTTCGGACCAAGCTCCTGGAGGGAAGCCGGGCTGCTCCGACGCCGTGCCATGCCGGGGAAGCCGAGCGCCGGCTTCCTCCTGCCGCTCCTCTCGGCCGTCCCACTTTCTGGGGCTTTCGTCACGCCGGTGCTGCGACGCTGGGGGTGCCGCCGCCGAGCTTGGCCGAAGCGTTTCCGCGGTGCGTCGTGCTGAATCTCGGCAGCGCTGACAAATCGCCCCCAGAAGCGTTAGGGAGGGAGGCGCTGGTGCAGGAGAACGTAGGTTACTGGATGGTTTTATTTCCTCAGTATATGTGGATGTGGGGAGGGCAGCAGGAAAGGGGAGCAAGGTGCTGAAATAGTGAATGTATTTTGAAAGCAGCTCTTGGTGTCTTGGTCCTGAGGGCTCATTAAGCACATGGTATTGTACTTTGTAATTTTTTTTAAGAAGCAAGTATCACTTTAAGTATAAAGCAGCCTTTATCCATTTAAATCCCTTTAAAACTCAGTTTTTGAGTTCCATTGGAAAATGGGGCCCAGTGAATGGAAGAGGTTTCCCCACCTCCTCAGGACTGCAGTTAACATGCAGAAAACTCAGTCCGTAACTAGTAAGGTTGTGGAGATCTACAAACTGGTAATGCACATCCCAATTGTGATATTTTAGTGTTGTGATTATTTTTTAACTGGACGTAAGCCTTTAAAGGCAGAAGCAACCACTTAATGGCTAACTTCAGTAAATTGTACAGTGATGAAAGAGGAACTTGTAAGCACTGAAGGGCATATGGTTTGATTTTTTGCTAATGCTGCTGTCTCAAAGCCTTGCTGGGGAATATTTTGCATCATTTGTGTCCGAATGCTAAACTGTTCTCACCAAGCATCAAAATTGAACATAGTTTTTAGACAACTTCAAATGCTATAGTATGAATAGTCTGTTAAAATTGAGTGTGTCATATTAAGGCATAGTCTTTATGGCCTTTTGGCTCATCTTATGTCTTTATCTTTGGTCTTATATGATGGGCCGCCTTTGTGACTGGGCTGTTGGGAATTGCGATGCAGTAATACGGTCTTGGGGTGCTGATAACAGAAGTGAAGAACCATGTGGCAAAATCTCAAATCCTAAAAAATGATGCAACTTAAGCCTGTAAGTGCACATACCTTCCCTGATGAATGTATCTTTACCAGCAGCTCTCAGGGGAGATGCAAGCAATGGATTTAGGCATGATGTGGTGCAGCGACGTTACCAGTGAGGAGGTTTTCACAAGCTCGCTTTGTGCACGGATGTGAACACACAGCACTGTGAGAGCAATCGGGAAACTTTACTTGCTGTTGTTTGGGGAAGGGAGGGGACCCACAGCTTTCTCTGGAACTGTCGTTTCTTGCTTGGAAAGAGCTGTTGTTGCTGTATCAAGTGATTAACGTTGAAGTTTGGGAGATTTTTGTTGTTTTTTCTTCTAAGTCTGGATTTTTAACATTTGTCACCTGCTAGCTGAAGACAACCTGTTTGGCAGAATAACTCAGTCTTTGCTGATGTAACCCAAGGGGGAGTTCTGGTGGGGGATCTTCTGGAGAGAGTCCGGAGGGATAGAAAACATGGCCTGTGAGGAAGGAGTTAAGTAACGGGGTTTATTTAATCTAGGGGTGGCTGAGAGAGGATGTATGTGTTCTCAGATATGTTAAAGGTAGCTGCAAAATGGAAGAAAATACATTATTCTCTCTCCGCAGCTGCTGAGATCAGGTTGCAAGAGGTAACAAACATAAATCACACAAGGGAGGCTTAAGTTAGGCATTGGAGGCATGGGATTCCTCTGCCTCCTTCTGCCTCCACGTGCAGTCTCCACCACTGGAGGTTTCAAAGTCCAGGTTGGACAAATACACATTGAGACTGGTTGATCTTCCACGTGGGCAGAGATCTGAGCCCTGAACATGTCCATCCTTTGAGAAGAAGAATGGTGCTCTCGTGCTGTTTCCAAGCCCTGCTAGAAAAGGGCATCATCCTTCGTGTTCACATCAAAGGCAACATAGTCTTCTCCCTGCAAGCCAGAGAGAAGACTAGAGACTCCCTTCCCTCTCCCGTCTGGCTGCTGGAGGAAGAGAGGTGCCACCGCTCTCCGCTTCCCTTTAGCCTTCCTGGCGTGTTTTCCCCATGTGCCTCTTTCCCCACTGCCTCTTTCTGCTGGGGGTAAGCTGAGCTGGGGTATCTGCTGGTGTTTTAAATAGGGGCTAATTTCTGTTTGGCCCTCTAGATCAGGAAGAGGACATTTCTCGTGTGAAGAGTGATTAATTTCCAAAGCCCTTGTAGCAGCAGTATTTAAAAGTTGATTCAAGTTATTGTATCACTAGCTGTTGTGACAGTCTTGGACTCTAGTCCATGAGCAGTGACCTGATCCTCTCTGTCTTTTGAAGAGGAGCACATCATGGGACACTTTACAAATCTTTTTTTCCTGCATTCTGAACCAAAGTGCAAAGCTGTCAGCGTCTAGTTTCATGCCATGTTTGTAGGTTATCCTTGGTTAGAAAGGCTTCTTTTTTCTCCCCCATTCAGCTTTGGCCTTGCAAATGGGTTGAAAAGATGTACCAGATCCCAGGAGCAGTGGAAAACTTAAATGGCCAGGGATATAAGGCCAAGAGGACTGAGGCTGTATAGTCCATGTTCTGCTTATGTGGAACTGCAAGCGTTGCTGCAGCAGGGTGCAGGGTTTGCACAGAGCTAATTACAGTCACCTCATCTTTCATCACTCTGGGATTTAAAACTGCTCAGTTATGGCTATCAAGCTAAAAATTAGTACAGCTTTTTAAAGAATAATCAGTCGAGGCTGTGGAGTGCCTTTGTCCTCTGATGTCTGTGATTTCAGTATTGGTGACGTGTGGTCTGTGCCTGCTAACCCAGACAAGAAGTTCAGTGCCAGTGAGTCGCTCCTGTGCTTATTTCACCAAAGCTGTAACTTGCCCACTGGGATGACTGCTTCTCCCCACCCCTGTATTACTTGGTGTTCCTAGTAGATGTTATCAAATGGTAGATTATAACAGCGAATGTATTTACATTTAAGTTTAAAACTCCATCAGTTTGGTGGCTGCACTGGTTGTTGCTCGCAGACAGGTTCTTTCTGAGCCAGGTAACTTGTCCACTGGTGTCCGGCCCCAGTCTTGCAGCCCAGGCTGTGCCAGCACAGGGGCTGCTGCAGTCCACCTGCACTGAGCTAGCTAAGGGAGGAGAGGTAACTTTGGTCTGGGGTCAGGACCTGTGTTAACACTAGTAAAATCAGTGTGGGGTTTTCCTTGGACACAGACTAGGCCTCCTTGGGGCTAACATTTTATGTACTTTGTCTCAGGCAGCTTTAGTCCTTGTTTTGAGTAATAAAAGCTACCATTGATCATATAGCCTGTTTTTAAAAGGCCTTTTTTATTCCTGTGGAGTGTTTGAGGCTGAACTGTCCACGTGGGGGCGAATATGGGGAGATCCTAGCTGACAAAAAGACTGTGTGTGATGTGAGGCTTGGGAGCAGGTGCAGGAAGGATCTGGTCGTCTGGCCTGATGCCTCTGCCGGGCCGGTTCTAACTCTGTCTGTCATTGAACTCAACACAGGTACAACTCGCAGGTCATGGAAAAGGTTCTCGAGATGGCTGAAGGCATTGATATCGGGGAGATGCGGACATTTGAGTTGGTCCCTACTAGGAAACTAAAAAGACATCTCTCTCCACCTGACAGTGAGTATATCTGCCTGTGTGTCAAGGGAGGCACCTTTCTCTGTTGCTCTTTGACATGCTTTTTGGGCGTCTGGGGAGAGCACGTATGCCACAGGGCCACCTCTGACCAGCTCCAGCACAGCAGGCTGAAGAGAAGTGACCAAGATTTACTCTGTGAGACTGTAGAGGTTTCCCCTTCTCTGCCATGTTGTGAGGTGTACAAAATTCATGCAGAGTTCTCTTTTTGCTTAAGAAATTCTCATATTTAATAGAAATTACCATGCGATTGTTTTCCCTAATGATAGCATTAGGGAACTAGATCTGTGTCATTAAATAGGGCTATCTGTCTGCCCTCTGTTGCTATAGCGAGGAGTGATGTTCTTCCTTGAGAAGGGCTTATATTTGTGCATGGAGGTGGGAATTCAGTTTGAGTGAGGACCTGCCTGGTGCATGGGCAATGGTTTGGTTTCTGTACTGGGCCTGGAAGCATCCCGCATATCCCAGCCCAGTCCCATGGTGTTGGGGATCAATGTTCCAGTTGCTGCTTTCCTGCTGGAGGATGGCTGGGGCCGACGAGGGCTGGCTGTTCAGCAGCTCCATCCTCTGGCTCCTCTGCAGAGCTTCCGAGTTGGCTGCTGTGTCCCCGGGGTGGGCGGGGGGTCATTTGCGCACACAGGTTATATGCGTGAGCATGCAGGCCCTYGCTTTGCGAGGCAGGGTCAGTTAATAGTTTGGCTGTTAAAAACAAATGGTCAGACAGCACAGGAGTCCTCTCTAGGCCTGGATATACTCCCTGGCTCTGCCAAAGCTGCTTCTCTTACTTTCATATTCCACTAATCTTTCTGAGCTTCATGTCTCATTTGCAAAGCTGAGAAAAATATTACTTTTCTCCCATGCTTTGGCTGTCGTCTTTAGACAGCAGCTCTGTGGGAAAGGGCTTTCTATTACATGCTATACACGCAGCATGATGAGCTGGTCTGCTGGTGAGAACTTTTAGGTGCTGCTGCAGCGCAATCATCAAAATAGCAAAACTGAGAAGGAAATGTAAACCTTGCCATAATTCGTCAAAACTGTGACAACGGAAGGATTTAACCCACGCGCAAGAGCATTGTCACCTGATTTAAATATCAATGCCTGTTTATGCTGTATTTGAAGTGCTTTTTTTCATCTGCAATGAAGTAGGTTATGATAATATGCTACAGTAGTATGATGTCTAGACAGATGTAGTTGCCTGACCTATATTACAGTTCCACATATTGGTGTTGGATTAGGCAGTTCATTCCAAGAGGTAGAGGGTGGCCTCTTGCTCCCCTGATGAAATCACGTGCATGTAGTGCTTTGCCATGTGGGAGCTAAATCTTTGACAGTGTTTAAGTAGAAGTCTTGTATAGCCATCTTTTAGATGTAGCATATTTGCTTATCAGCTGTTTGATACTCATTTTTTGTAGTAGTTGTGTATATCAGAATATCGTGCCTAGTGCCTTATTTGCATTTCTTCTGGTTAAGAAACAAGGGGTTTACGAGTGATGAGGCCTACCCCCAGCCACTGCAGCTGTCTCCCAGGGCTTGGGTGGATTTCTCCATGTTTTGTATTCTTTTAGTCAAGACTCATTGCTTTTACAGAAAATACGCTTCTGTTAACGCTTTCTGAACAGCCCTGTGCCCTTTGGAAAGGAGGTTTCAGTATCGCTGTGTTCCCCCATAAAGTGAGAAGAAGACCTGAAGGAAAGTAGCATATCTGAGATAATCCAACAGGCCTGTGGCAGAGCCAGAGCTGAGGCTCTTGTCCTGCTCGAGTATTCTGTGTGCTCAGCCATGGTTCTTGCTTGTTTTAGTCACTTTTAATGGATTCACTTCAGGAATGACCGAATGAGTTCAGTGGGCAATGCTGGAGGACAGAGCAGGTGATTGAGACCTGAAATCCTTATTACTAATTATGCAGAGATTTTTGCATGGCAGTTGTGGAGTTAGACATATCTCCGTAGTGACTTTTACAAGCATGAATGCTCTATCTGATCAATGGCAAATTTCTTCAGAAAGAAACCTTTCATTTTGTGGCTAAGAAGCGGGAATCCTGTGTTTAAAGCCGGCAGGCTCCTCCTGGAGATCATTGCAAAAGCATCGTCTCCCTATCATTGCATGTATTGGTAATCTTGTAATTTTCCTCCATCCACAGGTCCAGAGCCAAAAGAGCCTCCCGAGCCTCCCAAAAAGATGGTCCCCAAGTTTCGGGTACGACCACGTTTTGAACCCATACACTTTGTAACCAGTGCTGAGAAGGATGACAAGAAGGAAGATTCTTCCGATAACCAAATGCAGGAGGTGAACCAGGAGGCAAATACGAACAGCGTAGCACAGCCAGCTGAAAACTGTATGAGTTCTCCTTTCGAGAGCACCCAGGAGGTGGATCCCCAGCTCTCCAACTCATCTGGGCTTGGCTTTGCAAGCCAGGCAGCAACAACCAATAAGGCTGTGAACAGCATGGACACTACCACAAGTGGCGTGGTACAAGTTTCCGTTTCCCCTTCAACTGTCCAGTCTTCATCAGAGACTTTCCCCCCAACAGCTATAGTACTAAAGCAGGCTTTTATTGAAAAACTCTCAGCAGCTATCTGGAAAAATCTTGCTAACCCAGATGCAAACACTGGGACTGATAAGATTAACTATACGTATCTGTTGACACGTTCAATTCAGGCGTGCAAGACAAATCCTGAATATATTTATGCTCCTCTCAAAGAAATTGCCCCCGCTGACCTCCCCAAGAGTAAGAAGCTCTTAACAGATGGCTTTGCTTGTGAAGTGCGTTGTCAGAACGTCTACCTGACCACCGGTTATGCTGGCAGCAAAAATGGTTCCAGGGATCGAGCCACAGAGTTGGCAGTTAAGCTGCTCCAGAAGTCTGTGGAAGTTAGAGTTATTCAGCGGAAGTTCAAACACACCTATCATGAAGACTTGGTGGTGTGTGAGGCAGGCGTGAGTCGCCCAGATTTCCCTCCTGCTCTCAAACTTCACGATGAGTTTGTAGCTGCCAACAGGGACTGTGTCCCAGTGCAGCCTGGTACTGAAACTGTGAAAGCTTCTACTAATACCAGCAAACACTGGACTAGTTTTGTCCTCACGGAGAATGCTAGCGACGCAATAGGGATACTTAACAATTCTGCTTCATATAACAAAATGTCTGTTGAATATAAATATGACTTAATGCCCAACCGCACATGGCGCTGCCGAGTGTATCTACAGGATCACTGCTTAGCAGAAGGATTTGGCACTAAGAAGACCAGCAAGCACGCAGCAGCTGATGAGGCATTGAAAATTCTGCAGAAGACACAGTCAAACATGACAGCCATCAAAGTGACCCAGGTTCAGAAAGTGGGTTGCTCGTCACGGGGCTCTGGAAGGAAGAAGGACCTGAAGGACCTTGTGGTTTATGAGAACTCCAGTAATCCAGTCTGTACGCTAAATGACACTGCTCAGTTCAACAAGATGACAGTGGAGTATGTCTTTGAAAGGATGACTGGCATGCGATGGAAATGCAAGGTGCTGCTTGAAAACGAATTCATCGCAGAAGCAGTTGGAGTGAAGAAATCAGTCAAGCATGAGGCAGCAGAGGAAGCTGTGAAAATCCTCAAAAAGACTCAGCCAACTGTTGTTAATAACCTGAAGAAAGGCACCATCGAAGATGTCATCTCCAGAAATGAGATTCAGGGTCGATCAGCAGAAGAGGCTTTCAAACAGAAGATCAAAGAAGACAACATTGGGAATCAAATTTTAAGAAAGATGGGCTGGACAGGTGGTGGCTTAGGGAAAGATGGCGAAGGAATTAGAGAGCCTATTTCAGTGAAGGAGCAGTTTAAAAGGGAAGGACTTGGGCTTGATGTAGAAAGGGTGAACAAAATCGCTAAAAGAGATATCGAACAGATCATTCGAAACTATGCACGCTCTGAAAGTCATATTGACTTGACTTTCTCTACAGAACTTACCAATGATGAGCGGAAGCAGATACATCAGATTGCCCAAAAGTACGGTCTTAAAAGTAAATCTCATGGGCAGGGCCACGATAGGTACTTGGTGGTAAGCAGGAAGCGGCGCAAGGAAGATCTATTAGACCAGCTGAAGCAAGAAGGCCAGGTTGGGCATTATGAGCTTATTATGCCTCAAGCAAACTGAGGTTACGGTGTCCAATTCTACAGGTGAAAGTATGATGAGACTGAACTTCCTAGATCCCTAATTAAAGAAGGAGATGCTGCATTTTCTTGTTGTGGGATATATTAACATTAAGATGTTTTACTTTGCTCATATAATTTCTAAAATGTTACTAGACAATTAGAACTGACAAAGTTCTGTTCAAGTATAGTAGCGCAACCCAAAAAACAATAGTGCTGTTACTGTATGTGTCTTTGATATTACTTGTTCCTTCACATTTTAATAGTTTTGTAATAGCAAAAACACATGTCCAACCAGAAAGCATTTGACACCATTTAAAATTATAGATCCCTTATTCTTTTTGACTGAGGAAGGAAAAAATTGCCTTTTTTAAAAAAAAAGAAAAAGAAAAAAAGCAAAGGAAATGCAGTTTGGAGGAAAAAACCTGTATGTAAAGTGGGTATTAATGACAATAAAAATACAGTTTTATTTCTGGAAAAAAAAAACAGGATTTGTCACATTTTGTACAAATTTTGTGTGAAACTGTATTTACTCTTGAGAAATATACAGCAAGCTCTTGTCTCTGCTGTGTGTGTATGTAGAGAGATGTCCTTAACCAATTTAACAATACAGTTTTATTCATAGATTTCTACCTTGACTCTCCCATACTGAGAATTACTGAATGCACCTTAATCATCAGTGTATTGGACTTAGATAATTCCAGTGGATTTTTACCTTGAAGCACTGCCTGACGTGCAGATACCGTGGTGAAGTGTGAAATATAAAAACTGGAGGTAAATGCAGAACCCACGCGTCAAAAATGCTTGTGTAGCTTGTGGGGACTGTTATATAACTTATTTTTTTACTTTGAATATAAGCTCTTTAATCCTGAGCAAAATCAAATCTGTGCCTAATTATTTCTCTGCTCCATTAATGTACCTGTGCTTGTGTACGTCAAGGGAGATTCACAAGTAAACTTTCTGCTCTTGCTCTGACCTGCAGTGTGAGTGTGGCGTCTCTCCAGGACTGGCGCGCTGCCAGAGCTCTAGACCAGTCCTCTCGCCCTGGGAAGCAAAACCCGAGCCTGTGCCTGTTGCCATTCATCAGCGGTGCCACGGGAAGGGCTGACCCTCGTGGGCCTTGCAGGAAAGCTGGCTTCCTGCTTCGAAAACGTGGAGGTCAGGAATCAACCTTGGAAGAGACAAGTGGAAAACTTGCCTCTGGATGTTAGGGATTTTTCTCTGCCTGCTAATGATTCTTTAGCACAAAGCCAGCTGGTGAAGTCAACCTTGATGAAATATTCCTCTTTATCTGTTCTCCTGTTGGCTTGTATCCCAGCTATTGCTTCTGTTCAGTTGTTTCCACCTCCTGTACTGCTTTTTTTTCTTTTTCTTTTTTTTTCACTACCCTTTGCTTTGAAGGGAGGGTGAATGACCCCTTACTTATGAAGCAGAAGATCCTGGTGATGTGCAGTTGCAGGCATGTTCATCCCACCAGTGTGAAAAGGAAGAGGCTGCCCTAGAAGAACTGCAGTTACAGGTAAGACTTGCTCAGGAAGGAACAAGCATTCCCTCCTCTCTTTAATTAGGTGGCTTCAGCGCAGCTTCTGCTGGCTTGAGCCTCTCAAATAGAATCATGCTGATACTGTCTCTGAAGAGAAATAATCTGGCAGTAATTCTGGAAGTATTTTCTTTTTATTTGTGCGCTGTTCCCTCTCTCAGCTTCTGAGTTCTGCTCTCAGGGACTCTGGACTATAGCAGATGGTAATGTAGGAGTGGCAGAAGCCTGGTACTTTTATAGCTAGGCAGCTATTCCTGCAAGCAGGAGGAGTGTAGCTCCCCCTCCCTGACTGCTGGTTCTTCAGCAGGTCTTCAAAACTTGGTGACTCCAAGAAAGGTAGTGAGAGCACCGGAGCAATATTGGTGACGTAGCCGTCCTCTAGAAGTTTACAAGAGGAATGAAAAATGCCCATTCTTCTGACAGGGGTGGGGCTGGATAAGTGTAATGGTAGCTCAGCAAAGGTGGTTAGCTGCAGTGATCTGTGCTGGGGTTGTTTTCATGTCCTGGGTAGCAGCCTTGATGCTTACCCATAACTCTTTGCCAAGTATGGTACCTTAGGGTGCATGGTCCTTGTGGCACCTTCCTACTTCATCGGTGGCTGTATGTTTGGATGATGGGGTGTTACCTGCTGGAGCTGAACAGTTGCTGTCCTCCTGAGCACCTGCGTGTCTATGTAAGCTTTCAGGAGTCAGCACTATAGGGCTTGAAATTAAGTCAGTGGATGAAGGCGTAAGGGCAAGATTTTTGCATCTCTATGCTGCTCTTGTTTTTGACTGGTTTAGAGCCCACTCCATCCTTTTTTTCTTTCTTTCTTTCTTTTCTTTTAAAGCAACTAGCAGACACAAAAAATGGAGGGATTGATGCTAAGTCTTTTCTATGATGCTAGAATCACTTCACCATTCAGAAAGGCTCTTGTTTGTTGCAATAGCTTGCAGAAACAGTAACAGATGGTACAGGGGAAATGGGTAAGATCCTTAGTGTATTGTTTTGGTGCCTTCAGTGTTCTGAATCAATGCAGATCTTTGGGGCGGAGGTTGCTGAAGGAAAGACCAATGCTGGACTGTAACTTGACGTGTGCACCTGAGTGCTTGGGCTGGAGGTGTTAGGCTGCAAGAGGAACTAGCTGCATGCTTGATTGCTTGGCTCTGAATTGGGAAACCTTGCACAGGGCCTCCTTAAGAAACAAAAAAGATCATTACATGAGCCAGAATTGCTCTGTCCCATCTTGTCCATACACACTTAAGAGGCTGTCAAATCTAGGCACATGCACAAAGCTCCTGTAGTTAACTTTTTGTGGTTGATATAAGCAGCTGTTGCGAGCCACCAATTGAAACAATCTGTCCTTTAGGAAAATTAGCAAGTATAACTTAGGCAAAACATTAATGGTAAAAATCTATGCTGGATGCAAGTCTACCAGAGCCTGCAGAAGTCTGGTGTCAGGCCATTCCCCTTAAGCCAGAAGGCCTGTTCATGGGCTTACCACTGCAGTAAAGGAATAAATCTCACTTTAAAGGCTGTGGTAGCTTCTATCCTTGTTGCAGAGTTAGGTGGTGGTACCAGCTTCTGTTAAGTGTCAGTCATTTTAAATCCCTTTCTCCCCCTTATAGGACAGGAAGGAAGTAGAAATATGACTCCTGTATTTGGTACGTATCTGAGCCATACTGTAGCCCCCCCTTCCCCCCAGCAGCTCACTCCTAGGAGCATTACTGTCCCAAGCTTCCTGCAAGTGCTTTCCTTGCTAAGGTCATGGTTGTTTTTTTATTTCTCTGCTAGTTAGTTGGTCCTGGCCTTTCCCTCCTTCCTCTCCCCATCTCTCCCCAAAGCCTTCTTCAGGCTTTGGAATGATTTTATTATATATACCAACAGTAGAGCTTGCCCCAGCCATGACAGCACCTTCCTGGAAGGAAGTATTTCACAATCCTGCCTTAAGCATGTACATGGCACTTATTGCCAAGAGATACCTTTTTAAGACATCTACCATCCAAGTTAAAATAACCACAGTTATACATCTCTTGCCTATTTATACAATAAGCATTTAAGGTTACACTTTATTTACAAGTTTTGAAAAATGTACAGTTTCTTACATGGGTTACTTGTGCAAAGTTATACTTCTCAACTAACAGACCAATGTGCACACAAGACACTGGAACAGTGGACAACACAATTGTAGGTTTCATCCCACGCTGCTGCTTAAGGTATCCAAATGTACAAACTTAGCCTTACAAAAAAGTGAGTCTGGACTTACAAATGTTTTTCCAGGGTTGAAAAAATACTTTCATAAAATTGAAGGAAAACTAACTGAAGCATGCAGCAGTAGCTCACACAAACCACAGAGTAATCTACAAAGAGCAGGAACTGCAGCGACTCAAGTGCCTACCCCGTACTTCTTTATTCAAACTTTCCAAGAAGCAAAGTTAGATCCCAACAAACTTATCTTTCACAGATAAAGATAAGGGGAGGGAGGGAGAAAGACACTAAAGAAAAGCTATTCCACCTTTGGAACACTTTGGGTTTTACTTCTTCCTTAATTTGGAAGGTCTTTTACTCAGAGTACCACAGCTCTACCTGGTTTTGTCCCATAATGCCTCAGTGACAGGACTATAGAAACTTACTGAAGCAATCGCTATAGGCATGTGCTTTAACACACTATTTAAAATAAAAAAAAGGGGGGGGGCTTGTTTCTCACCCTAAGCAAAGTACCACAACTGTAGTGATTTATGTATATCTATACATAAATCTTGCACATTAAGTGCAGAAGTGACTAGCATCCCATGGTCTTACTAATCAATTGAACTGGAATCAATTTTGGAGTTTAAGAATTTTTTATGGGTAAGGAGTTGATAAACCAGTACAAATGGGAAACAAGAGGTTGTTTCTTTACTCACTACTTACAAATGCAGTGGGGTCTAAACCAATAGTAGAGGTAAATGACCAGCCTGGACAGATCAGCACTTTAGTAATATCAGTTAAAAAAATGTATGTATATAAACATCCCTTTTGTCAAGCTACACATAAGCATCACTGTGTATAACACAATTACACTTAAAAGCTTAGTGTACACTACAGAAATGCACAATACTGCCCTAAGACTGGAGAGGGACCACAGAAATGAATTCAGCATCAGTAATTCTTTTGCAAGTAACCCAAGTACAGTACATTTGACTTCAAAGTGGGTGCTTTCTGATGTCCAAGGAAAAGAAGCTTCAGCAAGGGAGGGTGGCAACAGCACAACAGCTATTCTGCTTTCAAAGTAAATGCAGTGATGCTAGGAGGAAGAAGATGACTCAGACACTTCATATATGATTTTCCTCATCACCAGAGTGTTCATTTGCATCATCCTGGGTCAACAATCACGCCAACTCTGTTCTACTATTGCAGAAACCCGTTTTTCATATTCCCGCTTATTCTCTTGGTATAGTTGAGCTGCCTGGCTGTTTGCTGGACTGTTAGGATTTGGCTCATCCAATAGAGACTGCAAAGAAAGAGATTCTTAGACACTTAAAGAGTATTTGTAGCATGTGTAAGTCTAACATTCTTTAAAGTAGCCATACTAATAAGAGTACACCAGCTCATCTAAATATATATGATAAATCCTTAAGACTAACAGTGTTTTAACTAATGGTTGTATTATTCTGGTTGTAAGTTATTGGAAGCTTTTTCTATTAGTCTTACTCTTAGCAGTCTAGGCAATGTGTTTTAACTGACAACCAAGCTGCAAGATCCAAGCAGTGCAATCATTAGATGTGAACCTTCAATGACCACCTACTGCTAATAAGTCCAGTCAATTTACATCTGGTAAATTTACATTCATACTTCAGCCAGCATAGCAGCTGCACTTTGATCTTTGTTATCAGGAGCAAAACCCTGCTTTTTCTGAGCTGTTTGTCAAAACATCCTAATCTAATTCTGCCTTTTCATGCAGAGTTATCTCTTTACCTGTATGGATGTTAAGATGGAGGAGACATCGTAAGTAGGACTCCAACGATTCTGAAGAATATCCAGACATATACTACCATCTGCATAGACTAGAAAAGGTTCAAGAAGAATGGCTTAAAACAGAAGTTGCAGAACAACTCAGTTTTTCCTAGTACTACCTGCTCCTGAAAACCTATTTACTGACAAACACTAGAAAAAGTCAGTGTTTTGACAGATTGAAAGCCAACACTGTATGTAGGAACAGATGAGGCCTGTCACTGGCAGCTGCCTGAGGTATATTTAAATTCAACCCCTGCCTATTCTTCAAAGTCAGGCTTCTCTGTGACATTGTAACTACTGCTATGGAAAGGATGGAACCAATATGAACAGAATTAAGGCAAAAACCTAAGTTATTAAGGTACCTACACAGAAACCAAACAGAAAACTAGCAAAAAGCTGTTTACATATAAGGCTTCCCCATAAAGTATCTACAACAATTAAGGTCCAGTCAACTTTCTAATGACAGTTTTAGAAGAACCTGCCCTCTCCTCCCCCTCCTCAGCTTAACCCACAAGTGCTTACTTGCTACATTTGAAAGTTTCAGGATTTCTTCATGAAGCTGATATCTGTTTGGTGACAAGGAATGCATCTCCAACCTTTAATTACCAAGGGAGGTGATTAATGAAGTGATCTTATTATCACCACCTATAGTTGGAAGCCAGTACTGCATTTCAAAGGATGCCATCCAAAGTTCCTACAGGCAGTCACTTTTGTTTTTAAAGACGACTGCATTCAGAAGTGTTATGATGATATGCATATGAAATGTATATATGTACATACGTATGTATGTATAAAAAGAGCAAGGCATCTGCTATTTAAGCAAGTACAAAGTATTCTTCTGTCAGGTTTAACAGACAATTGAGAGGAAAATATGATCAATACTTTGCTGTAAGCTAATACCTGTAAGCTAAGAGGCTCCTTTTACTGCCCCTTTCATTTAAAGTCTAAACACTGACCACACATCCATCCTCACAGAAACTATACAGAACCACACTAAAATTTCACTTGCTTATTAGACAGTGAAGGCTTTTAAAATAATCTTTTTCTACAAAGCTATAGTTAAAAAAATATGCATTATGCAAGTACTTACCATTTGGATGAAACATTTTAGAGACAAATCTAACAGTAGGTGGCTTATTTGGATATTCTTCTGTGAATTCTATTGTAAGTTTGAAAGTGCCTGGAGTTGAAAGAGAGATAAATAACGTTTTATTCAGAATAAATTTACACAATGGATGAACAAATAGTGTCCCTCTATAAGTACAGACTGGTACAATTATGGTCATACATACATGCTGGATACAGCATTCAGCTTGCTTGATCTCACAGTGATCAACTCTTGTGTTCTAGATAGCACTGCTAGAACAGTTTCTCCTGTGACTTCTTTTATTGACACAACTACTGCCCTACTCAAAAGATGTATGTAAGGAAATAAATCCACCCTTGAAGTTTTCCTCTGGAAAACTTAATTCCAGTGCTTTGTAGAACAAGCAAATGGATGTTTAACAGCACCTGTGTAACAGGCCATGATTTACTAAGTCCTACAGATTGGAATATGCTATTTTTTTTATTTTTTATTTTTTCTGCTTAAGTTTCATCAACTCTGAGGCAATCAGACAATATTGTAGCAGAATAGCAACACCCAAATCAGACAACTAAAAAAAGCAAAACTCAGCATTTACCTCCACACTAACTAGTTTTCTCTCAGAGAAAGGCTGGTTTAGAGGAGCCAGAGGACTACAGTTAAGTTCCAATCCAAATGTTTTAACAGCCTTCAGTGTAAGTTATTTTAGCCCTTCTCCTCAGGCTATGGCAATCTGAGAATAAAGATTCTGTCAAGTAAGCTGTGTAAATATGGGCCCAAGCACTAAGCACTGCTAGCCATTCAAATCAGTACTTAAAGAACTATACCTACTCCACTTCAAAACATGCAAGGTTCTCGCTCTTCACTACGCTGTCATCTCAGGGTCACCCATCCAGGAGACAGTATAAAGTGCCTGGGGAGGAATATTTGAAGTACCTTCCTACAAACATATCTCTCTGTAAAGGGAAAGAACCTTATAGTAATAGCTGTAAAAAGCTGCCACAGCAAACAGCTAATACTTTTTTTGTGGGGGAGGGGGGGAGGCCTTCTTTCATGATCAAGACAATTTCTCCCCTCCACCTCATACTCCATGCCTAAATTAGAATTCAGGGGTTCAAATATAAAGTTCATCCTTGCTTGGTACTGCCAGAAAGTTTTCCAGCACTTGTCTAATTTAAGGTATTCCCTCATTTGGCTGGCAAACATGTGCCAGAAAACAGATTGGTGGCCAGAAAACAGATTTTCAACCCGTTTCCCTTCTGTCAAATCAGTAAGGATCAACAATATTTTCAGTGGTTGCTTTCCTTTATAAGCAGATAAACTACAAAGTTGAGTTGTAAGAAATAAAGGTCATTGCTTTGACATTCCAGTACACGTAAGAAGACAGAGCACAGATGTTGAGGCGTTCCACTGCTGTACAGAAAGCTCTGAGACATCCTAAAAATAAGCTGTGTGTGCTAGTTGTTTATTACTAGCCTAACAACATGTACAAGCAGTATGCCATCTTACTGTAAAGCAAGGCAACAAGAATAGTGTAGCTTACTGAGCAAGTGAAGCCTGTGCACTACGATCATTCAAATCGGTGGAAGTTTGCAGTGTTGCTTTCAAGTCTTACTCTGACTAATCCAGAGGCACAGAGGCAGGTCTGAGATTTGGTCCTTTTAGATCAGCTTGAAAGCCAACACCAGCCAGTTTAGTAACAACTTCTGCCAGCTGCAGGCAGTCAGCTTAGGAGGACTACCCTTCCTTCCCCCCTACATGGTGACAACCACAGGCAGTATCAGCACTCTAGAATCAGATGCTTAGAGAACTTGCCAGCTCTCTCTGCCCTAGCTCTGGACTCAGGATCCTCCTCTCTATGAAGTACTAAAGCAGGCACTTTCTTCCATGGAAGAGTGACTAGGCAAGCAGCAGGCTGAAAACTGAGTACAAAACATCAAATAGAGGTCAACAAGCACACTTGAGAAAGTGAAAGTTGTTCCAGAACACTGACTGAAGCAGGGGCAAAGGGTGACCGATAAGATGGCCAAAAAGTAGCATTAAGGGCAGTCTGGACTTTGAATCCATTTAAAGCTACTGAAAGGGAAGCCATCTGTCCCACTAGGGACAGTGCATGACTTTCAACACAGACCTGAGTGAGTGGCTAGACAGTTTCCAGCTGGACTATCCAGGTTCTCAGATTCCCAAGTCAAGACCCAGAGTAGTAACGGCTCTTTTCAAGAGCTCCCACAGTGCCCAACACCTTGTCATCTAGCTTTACTGAAGGACAATTCCAGAGCTTCACTGAACCAAACTTCAGGGTCACTCGCATCTAAAGCCCACACAAGCAAAACAGGTGTCATGACACGCAATGCTGGGGATGAGCCTTCAGGGTCCGCAGGCTATCCTGGCATTAGGTTTATAGCTTTCAGTTAGCGATCCTTTCAACTTATCCTAGTCAGACAATTTTAAAACAAAAAGCATAGCATTCACTGTCATGATAGTTAACACTTGATACTAGGAGAGCATTCTCTTTTCTGTCTTGCACTTATCTTGTAGCTCTGCTTCTTCTATCTTAGGATTTGAGACTTTAGTATGGCTAAAAGGGAGGCTTCCCCATGACTTGTGGGCTGGCCTGTGCAACCCCTGCCCAGAGCATGCCAGAGCAGCCCAGCCTCGCCCTTCTAGCCGCGGGGAGCAAGACCGGCCCCCTCAGGACAATTCCTTCGTCTCCAGCATGAGGATACAGAATCCACATTCCTTAAGGAAGAAACCGTATAGAGGGCAAACGCATTGCTTTCTCTGTTCAAGCCTCCTGCATGATGACAATACTATAACAGCTAGTCTCTGTAAACCAGGAATCCTACATTAACCACAGTATCACAACCCAGAGAAACAAGTCTGAGGGACTGGGAGAGCCTGGGTTTCCACCACAGTGAGAGCACTATCCCCTTCAACACCACACAATATAGATTCTTAGGAATACGGTAAAGGGTAGCACAAATATCCCCAGGATCCTACTGCAGACACCTACAACTGAATCCTCTTAAGCCAGAAGATGGAAGTTATATGCTGCTGATCTAAATTAGTACTTGCTCCTAGGCAGAGTCAGTCTGCATACTGAGTTGTGAAAACACCCTCTAAAGTTTGGGGGTGGAGGGAAAGAGTTTGCTAGCAGCATTAAACAAGTAAGCAAGCACAGCAAGTAAAGAAAATGCGTTTGAACTTCAGGTTTTCAGTTCAGACAAACCTAAGAAACTTCGGAACTTGAGATTCAAGAAGGGCTTCACCAGAACAAGGTGGACGAACTGTAATTTCCTCTGTGTTGGGATTACTATAGCTCTAGTTTAACTAGAAAATTTTCACAGACTACTTTCACACRAACCCAGGTATTTGAAGGCTAACAGTATCACCAGGAAGTGACAGAGCCCCCCCCCCCCCCCAAATACAAAGTGACTTTTGAAGAACTAAGCCCTGAAAAGGCTTTATGGGAAGGATTACGGCACTCTAGTGTACCTTTGATTCACAAGGGGCTGAACAGCTACAAAAGAAGCCCAAACTAGCATCTCAATACTGTTAAATAAAAGGTCCTTTTATCCGCATTAAGCTAAAACTGCATCTAAACTGTGCTACCATTAGTCCTCTCAGCTACGAGGAAAAAGCACACAGACACCACTACATCCGTATCTCTAGGCACCACTTAGTATTTTGTTATCTAGCACAATGTAAGATATGTGCCGGGAAAAGGAGATAAGTAGATCCTGCAGCACAAGACATATCTTTTTTCCTGAGTGTGCGCTGTGAAAACACACACTTTGCTATGAAAAGAGCAATCCATCAGACACCAAGATTATATTATTAGAGCAACCAAAGCAGTAGGACAGCTGTAGCCAACACAAGCATTAGTTTAAACTTCAAACTGCTGTGAGTGCGAGAGGCCCTAAGTATTTGAGATAAAGGCACTATACTACCATAATGGAAAGCCACAGACACAATCAATATGTCAGGGCACCAGAAGCAGTCTCCAGTCTTCAGCAAATAGATGGATATATATGGAAAAAGCCCTTATAACATCTGTTTATCTCATGCTGAACTGGAAGTGACTGAACATGGAAACAACCTGCAATTTACCAGGTCCACACTGGAAGGAGAGAGCCTCCAAAGAGCAAATCATTCTATTGGTGGCAGCGTACCAAGAACCCAGGCAGCTCTAGCAACCCTCACAGAAGTTTAAGGAAGTCCTTCTCTTATGTTTCCAAGATGAGATTATAGAAGACATTTGTGCCATTTCTGTGATATTTGTTAGAGAATACTCAGGTTCCAAACCATGTTAAGACTTCTGAAGCAGTGTCTATAGCGAATTTCTTGTATAATCACATAAAAAATCTTGGGCCAGAAATATTTAAAGTATTCAAAATCTTTACTGAAAAGATTTGGAATTTACAGGCCTGCCTACAGGTGCTACCTCTAAGGATAAACAGAGACAAAGGAGACAGCCAAGAATAAGAGTTAAACAGTTTTTCCTATGCTTTTGTCATGAGTCATGAAGATCTAGGATTAATTATAGTCCTGCACCGAAAGTATATTAAACAAAAAAGCATCGCTGATTTCAGTTAGACAGTATTTCATGTCTAACGAGTTTTTACAAAGATGCCAAAACATTCATACAGCATCAGTAGAACTATAAAAGAGAGTAAGCCAGTCAGAAACAAGCAGTGCACAAGTAGTAAACCTGAATGATACTGACTGTAGTAGTGAGGTAGATGGCAAGAAAAGAAACTTCTGTTCTGAACTTCCTCAAATACCCAGCCCATTTCCTTATGTTACCTGACTCACATTGGGACTTACTTGTGAAGTATTTTCAGCATCAAAAAAGACACAACTCAAGATAAATCATTCATAATGACAACAGATCTATACCAGGTTTTTGACAGTGCTGCAACTATGTGTCTCTAAAAACATGATCCAGAATTCAACAAAAATGCTCAGATATCCTTAAAATGGTACATTAGATCAGACTGAGGAGAGCCTGATTTAGTGACTATGAGCAAGCCTCTACAGGCTAATTTGTAGATGTTCATAAATCAAGGGCTACAGGCTAATTTGCATGTTTTTGTAAATCAAGGCAGCAGTCTACACCTATTCCACTTTTTTCAAGTGGGGAAGGAAAAAGATTCACTTAAGTCGTGGGCACAGCATGTACACGGCCCCGTGACAGAGCCCGGCCAGGCGGATCCCGCACGGGCCCCTTCTCCGCCCCAGGCCCACACCTGTTGCCGGGCCCACGGCAGGGCCCTGCCGAGGCCGTGCCCAGCCGCCCTTCACCCGAGAGGCCCGAGCAGCGGCGCAGCCCTCCGGCCGCACTTACCGTCCTCGAAGGGGGTCCCCTCGGGCCTAGAGGAGGGAAGAAGCAGAGCACAGCGTTACCCCGCGGGCACCTCGGCTCCGCTCGCTCGCCCCCCCGCCCCGCCCGGGCCCGCCGCCCCCCCGCCGCCGCGGCCCCACTCACCCGAAGATGACGGCGTTCCACACCATGATGTTGTTCTCCGAGGGGGCCCCGCTCACGCCGGCCGGGGGATCCTCCTGCAGCCTGCGGGACACACGGAGGACTCAGACACCCGGTCCCGGCCCCCCCCCCCCCCCCCGACCCTGCGCACTTGGCGTAACCCGGGCAGGTAGCTACACCCCCCTGCGCAAACAGCGTAACCCGCTCCCAGGCGGCGTGGCCCGGTGCTACGCAATCAGCGAAGCGCGCCCTACCCCGCCGCCATGTTGTGCTGGCCCCCTCCTCCCCCGGTGGAGCTGAGCCGTTCTTCCTCCTCCCGCCCGCCCTTCCCTTTCCCCTCAGCCAGCGGCCTCGATACCTCTTGAAGTCCCGCATGAGGCGCCTACGGGCCGGAGTGGACATGGCGAGCGCAGGGTTATAAATCACTCATACACTATCGGAGGGAGAGACGCGGCGCCTAGGGACGGCAGCGGCAGCGAGCTCCGACTGAGGAAGCAGCGGCGCTGGAGAATAGGAGCGATCGCGGCCGCTACCACTGGGCCGGCGCGGGGGGAGTCCGCGAGCTGCGCCGACTCCTGCGCTGCTGCCGGGCGATCCCGGGCTGTACCAACTGCCGCGAGGGGGCGGGGGGAGGAGCCGGATGCCGTTGAGCCGCCTCTACCACCGCGGCGGAGGGGGCGAGGGGTGGGGTCTAAGGCACCGGGGACTGTACCAACGCCAGCCACGGACGGGAGCAGCCGGAGGCGGAATGGGCCTGCTGACGTCATGGGAAGAGGGCGGGCTGCCTTGCCTCCCCAGAGCTGCGTCGCACGTCCCCCCCGCGGCGGCGCTGCTGGTGGGACGGGCGGGCTGCGGCGGCCCCGCCCCCGGGCGCCACTCAGGACGGGAAATGGCGGCGGGGGCGGCTGGAGTGCGGTTGGGGTGGGCTAGCGCGGAGGCGGGAGCTGTGGCTGCGGGGCTGGAGCGGCAGCGGTGGAGCGAATAACGACCGTGCGTCGCTCGCTGCTTCAAATGTCACCTCAGCAAGCTGCTGCGGGCGGGAGGGTCAGCGGCTGGGAGACGGGAGGGGGGGCGACCCGGGAGGCGCCCCTGAGGCCGCCGTGCTCCAGCGGGGCCCGGAATGCCGGTGCCGGCGCGGGAGCTCCTCCGGAGTGCTGCCTGTACCTGAGGCACCAGCTGGGCTGTTATTTAACGTGAGAGCTGCTGCAGACGGGGGCTCTTGGGAGCTTTTTGTGCTGATTCCAGGCCGCTGGGCTGCATCGCCCGTAGTGTCACTGGAAAGGGGCCGCAGGCTTGGCACTGGGGTGCTGCTGGTGCTTCTCTGGAAGGAGTATTGCAATAGCTACTGTTGTGGCAGCTAACTTGCTGCCTGTGCTTTTTCCGATAGTAAATCAGTGGTAAATGCAGTCTGTTTTTGCTGCTGTGTTTTGATTGTGTTGGGGGGGGGGGAGGGGAGGTAACTTTGTGCATCTCTTGGACCCATGGTTTGTTATCATGCATTTACTCACACTAAATGTTTCTTCTTCTAAGAGTTTCCATGTGTTGTCTTCTGTTTAGATTGAATTGTTTCTGGGCCAACATCCACCCTCCATTAAAATTTGGTAGCTAGTGCAGGAAAATCAGAAGTCTTTAGTATCTTGACTAATAATTGCAAGAACAAAGGGAGGTTTTTCTACTCCTTCACCTGCTGTGGTACCTTTTCTGCTCACTGAGTCTGCTAAGAGAAAATAATCTGTCTTCTACCTTTCTTGTAGCCTTTGAGAGTAAAGAGTTTATCTCTGTTGCTGCCTAGAATAGACTGGATAGGCCCTGTTTTTGTAACTTATGTAATATAGTTATGTGGGGAGGTGGCTTAAGAAAAAAGACATGGGTGGAAGACTCATTACCGTTAACAGAAATTTTAAGGTAAGAGAAAGAAAAAGCTAAATCTTATCAGACATTGAAAATATTGCTTGCATGGCTGCACGGAAAAAAAACGGTCTTATTCTTGACCTTTCTTCCTTTTACTCAGACTGTACAGTAATAAACAGATGAGCTACTGATGTTTGTCAAAGAGACTTTCTTCCATTTTCTGTGTTCAGGTGTGCAAGAAATCACTATTCATCTGCAGATGATCGAAAGCCGGGACAAAGTTGAATGGAGCTGTTTGAAAGGAAATTAACTGTCTTTCCATTCCCCACAACTCGGAGTGCCTTTGTGCCGAGTTCAGGCCCAGATGAGGCTAGTTTATTTGTTGCTTTAAGAGAAACTACTTAAGGTCTGAATTCAGGTGTTCTGTTTTGCTTTTAACATGCAATCCTGCTGTACTGCCTTGGGGTTAGAAATGGGATCCGTTTAGCCGCTTTGGTGTGGAAGACCATGAATATGCTGTACTTCCCGATGTCAAGAGAAACAGCCATAGCCCGTTAGTGTCCCCCGCTGGCTGCTCGGAGGGATGGGGCGCTCCGGTGCCGGGGTTTATTCCTACGTTGGCAGTTTCCCCGCGACGAAGGGGCGGTGCGGGGGCGGCCGCGGGGCCGCGGCTCCGCCCGCCGGGGCGGCGCTGCCGGGGCGGCGCTGCCGGGCGCCGCCATGCCCAAGGTGGTGTCGCGCTCCGTGGTGTGCTCCGACACCCGCGACCGCGAGGAGTACGACGATGGCGAGAAGCCGCTGCACGTCTACTACTGCCTCTGCGGGCAGATGGTGCTGGTGCTGGGTGAGCCGCGCCGGGCCGGGCCGGGGAGAGCCCTTCCCCTCGGCGGGGGCAGCCGGCGCTGCGGCGCGGGGCGGCCGTTAGCCGGGGGGCCGTTAGCCGGGGGGCGGGGCGGCCGTTAGCGCGGCGGCCGTTA
>NW_020448019.1:985203-997528 GCF_003343035.1 Apteryx rowi | reverse complement strand
GGCCCGGCCTGAGCGGCCGCGGCCGGCCGTGTCCCCGCAGACTGCCAGCTGGAGAAGCTGCCCATGCGGCCGCGGGACCGCGCCCGGGTGATCGACGCCGCCAAACACGCGCACAAGTTCTGCAACGCCGAGGAGGAGGAGAGCGTCTACCTGCGGAGGTGGGCCGGCAGCTGGGCCTCGCTCCCCCGCGACCGAGGAAGGAGGCTGTTGTGCTAGGGGTTCAGAGGGGGCTGGTGAAGGATCTGGGGTCTTCTGTCACCCCTCCGCTAAGGATTACACCCCTCGTCTCCCCCAGTGTCCGCCCCACTTACCCTCTCCATCCGCTATGCCCGTTCGCCTTGTTATCCCAAATGGGGAGGTCGTAATACCTGTGATCATTCAAAGCGCCTTCATAACTTGGGAAGAGTGGGCGTCCTGGCCTTCACTTCACTCTCCTGCTAGAGTCACTTCCTTTTACAGCCAAGTGCTTATGTCTGGTGCCTGTGCACTTTTCTTAAAATCTTTTCTCTCTCTCCCCAGGCCGGAGGGTATAGAGCGACAGTACAGAAAGAAATGTGGCAAGTGAGTGACTACAGAGGCAGTGTTCGCAAGACACCAGAAACCAATGCTTGTGCATGGTTGTTTACATTTTTCCTTTTTTAATCCTCCCTGATTTGCCCTGCCTCCTTAGTAGAAATAATATTTTTATTCCTATTTTAGTTACTGAAAATAACCCTCCTGAGAAGGGTCTGTTATAGTGTTTTGTAACCTTGATTCATGTCAAATCTAAACCTAGAATATTGCTTGACGCTTCCTGTCATAGCTATACAGCACTGTTTGTTTTATTGTGTTACTTATTTTTGTGACCTAGGAAGACAGGGATGAGCTAAGCATGTGTCACTGAATGCAAAGGAAAATGGGAACACTAGTAGAATCAAAAGCAGAAGTTACTAATTAATTTTTAATGGCTGCTGATTTATTTTGGTATCATGTGCTTTTGTAAAAGGCTTCAACCTTTCAAAGTACATTTTAACCCTTAATTGTTGCAAGAACAGGAGCATGGTGGTGGTGATTTTGTTTAGTAATTTTTAGAGTCCATCTGTTAGGTAGCTATGGGACTCCAGAATCTGGGTTTTCTCACAGCTAGATGTTTCTCTTTTCAGGTGTGGACTGCTGCTCTTTTATCAACACCAACAGAAAAATGCCCCAGTGACTTTCATTGTCGATGGTGCTGTGGTCAAGTTTGGCCAGGGCTTTGGGAAAACAAACATATATACTCAGAAACAAGAGCCTCCCAAAAAGGTATTCAGCTTTAGAGCAGTAACAAAGCTGTCTCTGCTTTTCAAAAAGGTGCAGTGGATAAAATCGCCTTATTGGGGGGAGTAAAAGGACCTGTAATAAGATAACTCAGCTCTGTCTTCTCCATGTGTGCCTTTAGTCTTCCTTAACAGAGGTCACAGCAGCTTGGAGTCCTAGGACTAAAGGAAAGCAAAATAAATTTGGAAATCTGGACTCTGCCTGACCTTTGGGCTCAGTTACCAGAAGGTTTCCATTTGTAAATAGGTCAGGTTGGTAGTCGCCTCTCAGTCTGTGCTACCAAGCACACTGATTCTCAAAATGTAGGCGAGTTTGCTCCCGATAATGACAGCTTTGAGCCTGGAAATCACTGGGGCTGATTCTGCTGTGCCACCCATGGAGTTCATGTAATCTTAATGACTTGTACAGGAGCCTTAAAAGCTTTGGGGTGGGGAGCACTTAGTGACTCAACTGTTCCCAGAGTCTAACAAAATACTCTGCTTCTCATGCAGGTGATGATGACCAAACGGACCAAAGATATGGGCAAGTTCAGTTCGGTCACAGTCTCCACAATTGATGAAGAGGAGGAAGAGATTGAAGCGGTGAGTTTTCACTGCCCTCAGTGCCAGTCAGATCTGAGCTGGGCAGCCGGATCAGAGCTGATGATTACTTCAGCAGTTGGATGAGATGCTGTTAGTCTAGGGTTTACTGTTGCAGAGTGACACTGTATGTGTTTCAGAGGGAGATTGCAGATTCCTATGCACAGAATGCAAAAGTGATTGAGAAGCAACTGGAACGCAAAGGAATGAGCAAAAGAAGGCTACAGGAGCTGGTGAGTGTTTTCTTCACTGCTGAATACAAGTCCCTGAGATCTCTTGGCTTTGTACACAGAAGTTATCTTGCAAATCAGACCGAGTATATCAGAGTATAGAGAGGTCCTGGTACAGTCATAAGTAAGTTGTAGCTTTGTGAGGACCACTTTTCCTTTACAAGTTGTACAGAGGTGTTCCTCTAGTCCTCCTGAACTTAAAATCATACACAACTACCTATCGAGCTAACCAAGGAGCAGCCAGCAGAGCTTTTAGAGGGAGACTCTCCATGACCTGTCAGTCAAGGAAAGTGGAAGGGGAAAACCATACTGAGGCACGGCCAACCAGAGCACCCCCAATGTTGTGCTCTCAAGCCTGCTTGCCAGAGCGGGTCTTTGCTGTGAAGTGTTAGTCAGAACTAATGCCATAGCAGAGGACCTGCCAGCTCTGGGGCACTTGAATAAATGGCAAGCACATCACAGCTGATCCTACCTGCTGTGACAAGACAGTAGAGGAAAAAAAACTTGCAGCTCCTGCCTGAGGATATGAAACTGTCTGTATGAAGCTGTCTCCTGTGTAGTTAGTCTTGGGCTTTTCAAAACTTGAAAGGTGCTCCCCTTTTGGCACGTCAGGGGAAGAGCGAGTCAGGAAAGAACTTGAGCTACTCTTGTTCCTGGTGTGAAAAGCTTCCTGTGGTCATATAAGACGACCAGACCTTATTGGACACTGACAGGAAACATTCCCAGACATTATTTCATTCTGTCTTAATTTTCTTAATCAGGCTGAGCTGGAAGCCAAGAAGGCCAAGATGAAAGGAACCCTGATCGATAACCAGTTCAAATGAAATGCTCCACATTGCTGGGTATTTGGAGACAGGAGAGAACTACCAGGAACTCTTGCGGCTCTGTCAGCATAGCAGAAATAACGGACAATATTCAAGAGCAATGCGCTGCAACCAGCTTGGAGGTTGAGTCTCTCCCCAGTATGGGTGATGCTCTGATATTTTAATAACTGAAATGGCACTGGAAAAATCTCTGAAACTGCAGGTTTTTTACACACCCAGTGTTATGCTAAATAGCAAGCTGTTCCAGCCAGAACATTTAGTTTTGGGGAAACGCTTTACTGAGCATCTGCATGGGTTCAGTGCACCTTTAGATACTTGTCTTTTTGTTTTGATAGTTTTCGGATGTGCATAAGATTTCCATAAATGTATTAGAGCAACAGGTCTGCTGTGCAACAAAGAAATCCTTACAAAAGTAAGCTATGTGCCTGTTGTTCTTTCTGTTGTTTAAGTGTGTCCAAATCATGCAGTACACGCTGAGAGAGCTGCCATTTTGGCCCAGGCTGGAACGACTCAGATGCAAGGTTTAGGAATCACACTGCTTCTTACCCTGATCAGCAGACAGGCTGGCAGAGGTAGCAGTTTAGGCTTGGCAGTAGCTTTCTAAGTCTTAGCTCCTATTGAACAACAGGAAGCAGCAATTTTGCAGAATTCCACAATTAAAACTATCCCAACAGCTACCTGGCAGATACAAGAATGTGAAATCTAGCCCTACTTTAAACTACTGAAAACAAAAACTGCCTAGGTATTAGACCATTAATGAGTACAGCTATGTAGTCTGAAACTTTACTGATATAACTGGTGATCATTTAAATTAAAATATAGCTTCATCTCTGAACTAACCTTTGAACGCACCAACCGTTAAAGACTTGGACAACATTAAGAATCCATGTATAGAAGTACCACCTTGTTCAGGCAAGAATATTTTGCTTTATATCTCTTACACAGTCTAATGATACTCCACAGTCCATGTTTCTCTACTTGGAATTAAATGCCACATTATGGGTTTGAACTAAAACACATTTCCATGGTTTTTCTTACTCTACCAACTATCCCCAACTAATCTGTCAGCAATGTACAAGATGAAGCATCTCCCACAGTGCTTATGGAAGAAGTTCCTATAATCAGTAAAGACTTTCTGTCTGGCTTTATAAAGTTAACTGGAGAACTAAGGTCTGCCTAGACTAAGGGAGTATCCTTTCTTTCTTTGGGAAAATAAGGTGTAAAGGAGAGGGGGAACTCTCTTCTGGAGCTGGCAGGCTGGAATGTGTATGTCAGCCCTGGAAGGCAGAGATCCGTGTGCTGATTTAATGTTGAGCTGGGTAAGCACATGTTTGAGTGAACACAAGGCAGTGCTGATCTTGTTTAGGGGTGATCTTGCGCTGATCTGAAGCCTGTTTCCAGAGGTTTGTCAGTGAAGCGATTGTAAAGTTGTGGGTAATAGCTGGGAAGGGCAAGAGAAATGAGTAGGTACAACTCCACTGGAAGGAGCGTGCTCCTTTTCCTAATGTGGTAACACAGTGCAGCCAGGTGAGGGCCTCAGGGCTCCTGTCGGGAGCACCCAAGCCCAAAATAACCTCGAGCTTGGTCTTCCCTCCAGCCAAGGCAGTGCATCTCCCTGGACTCGGAGGAAAGGCAGAAGACAGACATAATTTATAGGCAAAATACTGTTGAATTCAGCTGCCTGGTCTTCTGGAACTGGGAGATGTACTTCATGGCTAACATATTTGTATCTAAATTTCTCTATAAAAAAATCAGGAAATTCTTTTCCAAGTAGGAGCCAAAGAAAGAAAATAGCTTTGGAATTTGAAAATAGGTTTTGAACAGTTTGAGGTCCACTGGGATGCAGACTCGTACTTAGTCTGCAGTTGTCATAAAGGGTGAACTATGGTCCTGCTTCAACAAAACAAAAGCCCAGTCCAGGAAAACATGACTTGCAGCTTTCTCTAGAGACACCAAAGCTGGCCAGTTTGTGTGAGAGACACATGCACACACTCACCCCCCCCCACACACACACACCCACACACCCCCCACACACACCCCCACACCCCCAGGTTCTTGCTAGACCTTGGGCTTAGGGTAAGGGTTGGCATTGGAAGAGTGGCAAAGCCCAGCGCTCCAGTTGGAGCGGGGCTGCCAAAGGAAGTGGTGGGCTGCCAAAGGAAATCACCCCTGAAAACCTGCTCAATACAGCCATGGCTGCAGGTCTTGGGCTAAGGCTCAACTAACAGGGTACAGATTAGCTTTATGGTTGGGGTTATGGCTAGGGTTAGGAGCAAAACCACACAGGGCTCCAGCTGAAATGGGGCTAGGAACTTCAGCGCAGTTAGACTGATAAAGCACAAAGAAAGTTTGGTAAATGCACAGCTCAGCACAAGTTGTCCAAAGTAGCTGTTACCAACCTTAACTTCTTAACTTGTTAACTTCTTCAGCTGCAAAGTGCAAGCCTTGAGGCAGTGTTAGTAGTACAGCGCAGCCAAAGCACTTTTCCTTTTTGGCTTTTAGACTACCAGCCCATACACAGCAAGTGTTCTGCAGTTTTGTAAATAGAGAGCTGCCTAGTTTGTCTCAGTCATGGACCCAGTCAGAAAGGGGAGGAAGGATTTTGTGAAGATAACCATCTCTTTGATATTTTTAATACAGTCTAACTATGCAGTTTGTGGCTGAAACCTTCAGTATGGAAAATCTGATACAAAACATTAAGTACATATTTCTTACGATGTCTAACTAGATCTAGCTCACAAGAATTTAAATCAAGTTGGATTTTTAATTTCTAGATAGATAAAAATGAATTAAAAGATGTTATCTGACTATAGCAACAGGGAGCAGGGGCTTCTAGTTGAAATCCTTAGTTTAAACTAGAGAGTACTATAATAATAAATACAACTAGTCATTCTGCAGAGTTTCTAACACCCTGGTAGCAACTGGATAATGTGCAACAGTGTTCAAACCAAAGAAGGGCTATTATGTACATAAGAATGTGTCCTGACCTGGAGCTATTCCAAAGCAAGGCAATGTGTGGATTAAAAGTAGGAGAGGAGATCTATTCAAAAAATAATGCCAGCACGGCCAGTCTTACCAGAAGTACATGTTTCCTTCAGTTGGATAGCCCAGCCCAATTTTGCAGAGCCAAGGAACAGCAGAGCCTGAATTACCATGTCGGAATAATTCTGTGTGTTGCAAAGCTGCCTTGTTCCTCGTAACCTGTAAAACGCACACAGTTTGTAAATGCTAAACAGAAGTAGTAACAGTGAATCGGAAATATTGCCTATGAAAATTGTAGGTGTCCCTGGGGAGCAGTACAGCATCCTCCTCCCCTGCCTCCCCACGCAGGGCTAATACCATCGCAGTGGCACAGAGGTATCTGGTAACACCGGAACTTGTTCAGAAGCTGGCATAAAGCTGTAGCTGCATTTATCTGCTTGGCCTCCGGCTCTGCCTGAGCTCCGGGCAGGTTAATAGCGTCCCCAGGGCCAGTACAGCCATGTTCAAGCCTCATCACCATGCATGTGGAGTGGCGCCAGCCCAGCACCCCGACACCAGCCCAGCACCTCGACACCAGCCCAGCACCCTGACACCAGCCCAGCACGCAAGCAGAAACACGTTTCGTCAGTCACCTGAGCACATCAGCAACCACACCAGCCGTGGGCAGCTGGCACAGTCCCGCTCAGGAGCGCGTTAAATGCTGGGAGAGCCCTTTGCCTATTCCTTCAGCGGTGAAAGAGGAACGCTGCCGAGCTGAGGACCTGCAAGGAGCCAGCAAAGGCCCTCCACGGAGGGGCCTCGTGTACTGCCACTTGTTGCTCAGCAAAGGTAAGGCAGGTAGGCTTGAGGCTAGGCGGGGGAGGCTGCTGGAGTTACCTGAGAGCTTCCTACCCCATCACTTTCATGCTGGAAATAAGTTTGAAATAAAAATCCAGTTTCCCCAGAATTAGCTGGGAATTGGGCATTTAGACAGAGATTGCTTTCTTCTTACTCTGTGAGAGTCTGTCAGTCTGCCTTGATTTGTTATTCATGACTATGGCCTCCAGTAATTATTAAAGTAAGAGTTTGCACATCATAGACAGTACATTCCTGCTTGGAAACGAACACCTTGTTCGGACATAATAAACCTTTCAATGACTACTGTGGCTCTGTTGTTAGCTTCAGGGCATTAATTAGTGATTAACATGCACGGGAGACCGTGCTCCCAACCCCTGCTGTCACCTCCCCGGGCAGCAGGATGGGGCAGCCATGGGTTTTGGGGGGATGCCGCAGCTTGGCGGATCAGCTCTCTCCGGGGTAATGGGACTGTGGTGCACACGCAGGTTTGCTCACATCTATGGGTGAGCAAGGCGAGCCCTGGGGCAGACATCGCGGTGGAGGGTTAAACTCTGCACAGACAGCTGATTGCCTTTGGTACTGGGGCAGTGACGAGGCTGGGGAAGGAGCGGGACCCTGGAGAGTTTGGTACCAGCTTTCTCACTGCTGCCAACTGCCCACCCGAGCCGGAGTCTCCTGCTCCAGCTGCAACGCCATCCCCATCGGTAGAAATGGGTAAGAACAGGCCTTGCCCACCCCTCGCCATCCTGGCATGCTTTGTCAGACGCTTTTCCAGGGCATTATCTTGCTCAGGGGATTTTTGGTCCTCTGGAGCCTGCAAATTACTTCCATGAAAGGCAGCCAAGAAAGGATGCCCCTGCCACCAGGGCCAACACACACACTGCGGGCCCAGCGTTTCCCTGGGAAAACGCCTGGCGAGCCGCACATGGGGGAAAAAAAGCCCTTTAAAACCACTGCTACCACCCAAAGGGCTGACGCCTCACAGTGTCCGGGGCTACAGCCCTTTGGGGCGAATGCAGCCGAGCCGGAGCGGGAGGGGAGCCTCCGCGGGGCAGCGCCCTGCTGCTGCAGGCGCCGGGCAGGCTGGCATGCACGCAGCTATCCCAGGCACTTAGCACCGCTCGCCGCCTGCCCAAGCCACTGCAAATATTTAATGCAATCCCGTGCACAGCCCTGCTGCGTCAACAGCTCGTCAGCCTGGGAATTACAGCAGCCAGGCTGCCGAGGGGGCCACGCGCACGCCGAGGTCAGAGCAGCGTCACGGAAATTTGTTCACCCCTTAACAGGCAGCAACGGGGCAGATGATATACCTGAACCTGGCACAGTCCCTTAGAGGTAAAACACGACGTAGATTTTCACTGTTTCTCACAGGAAAATTTTGTTTAAAAACAAAAGCCCCCTTCCCCCCGGGATCCTGCCACCCTTGGGGCAGCACAGCCCGGTGGACAAAACGCTCATGCCGGAGGGGCAGCTTTCAGCTTGCTGCCTGGCCGTGGGCAGACCAGCGCCCTTGACCCTGTTGTAGTGTGCTCTTAGGCTTGCAGGCAAAAGCAGCAACTGAACCCACAAACCTATTTCCACAGCCAAAGCCGCTCACTGAAGAGTTCCCGGGAGGGGAAGGTTGAATCCCTGCGAGCCCCGGAAGTCCCCGGCCGGGGATGGCTGCCCAGCCGCACGCTCAGGAGGCGAGGCGGAGAGGAAACTCAGGGCTAGCTCTGCCTCACGGCTCCCACACACCAGAGCTAAAAACCAAACAAACCAAACAAAACCCCCCCCCCCGTAAAGTACATACATACATTAGGCTGGTTCCCGAGTCCCAAAGACAGTCGCTAGCCTGCCCAGAGCAGCACCGACTCGGTTTGTTCAGCATCACTGCAAGCCCAGCGCAGAGCGGGTTGCACAGCATGGGGCAGGGGAGTGCGCGGGGTTTTCTTTGTAGCCCTGCCACATTAGCGATGAAGGAGAAAGCGCACAGGGGAGACCCTTCTCTCCTAGTCACCGACCTGGCTGAGAGCTGTGGGTCTGAGCCCTGTAGGCACCCTGGCTCAGCTGCTTTAGAGCTGGGCGCCATAGCCTGGCTCAGCACTTCCTCACCCACCACCACCTGCAGAAAGAGCCCATGCACTTATCCTCATCATCCTCGCCCTGCTAACAGCCAGCAGCATCCCCTGCCGGGTAAGAAAGCCCCTCACGGAGCAATCAATCAATCAATCAGCAGCATTTCGGAAAGGCCTTTACAACTCACGAGAGCTCAGCAGCTGAAGGCAGTGAGAGCAGATAACTCTTAACTAATTAACCTGTGTTTGGGGAGCAGGGAAGGGCTCCCTGACAAGGCTGCTGCCTGCCTCTCAGGCCCAGGCGTGCTGCCTGCGGTTGTGCCTTTGCTCTGCTTCGCACTGGGAAACTTTCAGCCCTTTTTATTCCCACTGCAGGTAGCAGGGGGTTCACGCCGGGTGAGCCCAAGGGCCCTGTGAAAGCACCAGCAAAGGCCCTCGGCTCAATGGCGCGGCCGAGGCGGCGGTGCCTGGCCAGGGCAGCCCAGGTGGTTTCCCACACCTCAGCCCATCTGGCACCTGCGAGTGTCACTGAGGGCACTTTGTGCAGCAGAGTAAGGTGGGTTCACAGCCCCTCGACCACCTGCAGAGCCCTCAAACCAACAGTGGTGCTGACCAACAAGACCCATGAGGAGCGCACATGTCCGTCCATGCAGACCAGACTACGCAGCCTCGGCTGCAGTCAGACAGTGCTGCGCTCTCGCACCTAGCTCACCCGGGGTTGTTCTCAGCAGCAAAAGCGACTGCCGCCCTTTGCAGCCCAAGCGCTTGTTGTCTGCCTCGGACAGCGGTCGAGATCACTTTCAGCGATTGTTATCAACTGCTTTAAACAAGTCTGAGCAGCCAAAGGGGATTATTCAAAGGCGCAGAGGCCACAGGGAGGGTCAGAGCCAGGACCAGGACAGCGTCCCTTCACCCACCCCAGCTCCCCAGGCAGACACTGAACAGCTTACTCAGGCAGCTCACGGAGCCATGGAGCAGCCTGGATAAAAGCCAAGCCACCCACATTGCCAAGGCTTGTAGTAGTTTCCCCAAATTGCTCCCGTGGCATGAAGGAATTTCTCCCCCCCGCACGCACAAATTCAAGACCGGGGAGAGCTTAGCTCTCAGAGGTAAGCGATGGGCTGGAGACCTGGCTCCTTGCCTGGTTAAGACTAGCACAGGCACAGAAACAGCCGTCTGCTCAGCTACTGCATCTGGGCAGCCCGACACCTCACATGAGGGCAAGGCTAGCCCGGGGATTTACAGAACAGTAGCAAGTACCTGCATTTTTTTCTCTGGCTGGGTTTTAACACGCCCAAGTAGGTAGTTCGCTTTCTAAGCCAGAGCACATGATCCCAGCTCCTTGCTCTTCCAGACAACAGCAAACACTCCTTAGACATTTCTCCAGTCTCCCAGGGGTTTAGCCCAGCTGGAAGGGCTGGTGCTTTGAAGGGTGAGGTTGCATCAGCACCAGGGAGCAGTTAGGCCAAAGGCAGGCACTGGTGGTATATGGCCAGTACATCATCTCTAGTTACTGGGGGTTCCGGCCCAGCCAGCTGGAAAAAGTGCATCAGAGCTGCCAGTCCTGACTCCAGCACTTACTGTTAAGGCTCCATGAGGAGGCAATAGTACCCAGCTTTCTTGGCAGGCAGCATTGCATTTGCCCGCTGGAGGCCTGGCATAGCTAGCAGTGAGCAAGGCATGTAGGATGGATCCTACCTTCTCTACAATAACTGTGCAGAGCCCCCTCACTGCAGCTGCTGGGAGAACAAACACAACACAAGGGAAGGTGGTTTCAGATTTTTATTTCTTCATACTCTTTAAGCTGGAGTGATTGAAATAGAAACTATATTTGAGTCCCATCAGGGGAATGACTCCATGAAGACAGGGCAGACAGTCACCCCTGCCCCATGCCAGCCTGTATAAATACCAGTTGCCACCGATTAGTAACTAGACGGTTTTGATACAGTCCATGAATGGTCATAGATTACATAATACAACATGCCAGTTCACAAGAGGAAATAACTTATGTGTATTTCTTGATTTCGTCGTACAGGACTAGGACAAAAGCACCACCCATTCCTCGGAGTACATTCGACCAAGCACCTTTAAAAAATGCTTTGGAACCCTCATCGCGGGCAATCTTCCGCCAGCAGTCAATCGTGCCAGTGTACATTATGTCAGCTGCAGGAGACAGAGATCATTAGGAATCTGATGCCCATGACCCCCAAATTCAGGTGAGAAATGGCCTAAGGCATCTGCCAGCTTCACAGCCTCAAGTAAATCCTGGTTCTTGACTTGCATTCTCCAGTATTATCACACTAGAGGACAATATTGTCCCAGGAGATATGCTGCAGCTGCATCTCCCCTAGGAGACACTGGAAGGACCTGTTCGAGCAGGACGCAACTGCTGTTTGCTAGACACCAACACTTCCAGACTCAGCACCTATCGCACAGTCAGCCAGGCCATGCCTGCAATGAGGAACATCTCTTCTTGGCCCAGAGACACTAGTTTGCAATAGCCTTGGGCAAATTCTGCTGTTACTGCCTATTGATAGAAATCCTACTTGCGTGTGCCACCTTATAGGAGTTCAGAGTGGACTGATCCATCTGTTCCTCCCACCTAACATCTACCTATGCTTCTGCAGCCCCTCTCACACTGTGCTATTTGCAAGAAGAGAGGGCATCTACAGGTCTTGCTGAAAGCAAAACCATTCTGCCTTTATCCAAGATCCACCACCAGCTATTTCTTCAGGGATGCCCAGCACTTCCTTACACAAGGAGCGGAAACTTACTTCCTTTACGCCCGGACTGCATCATCATGCGGCGACGAACCGTATCGAAAGGATAGGAGGTCAAGCCAGCGACGGCAGTGACCATCTGAGCGATCATCCAGCTGACAACGATGTGGGTGTTCTTTGGGTCAGGAAGCATGCCTGGGGGGAGAAGGTTTTGCATGAGGACACCAGGTGAGCCAGCAGCACATGCCAAAATACGCTACAGATCTGCTGCAGTCCAGCATCTCTATTTCAACTTAATTTCAGTCCACCTACCCTTTGCAGTGTCGTAGATGCCAAAGTAGGCAGCTCTGTAGATAATGATGCCCTGGACGGACACATTGAAGCCTTGGTAAAGGCCCCTAAGGCCATCCGACCGGAAGATTTTGACCAGGCAGTCACCGAGCCCACTGAACTCTCGGTCAGCCCCCGCTTTACCCACGTCAGCTGCCAGGCGGGTTCGGGCAAAGTCAAGGGGGTAGACGAAACACAGGGACGTGGCGCCGGCGGCGCCCCCGGACGCCAGGTTACCCGCAAAGTAACGCCAGAACTGGGTCCTTTTGTCAACGCCGCCCAGGAAGATCTGCTTGTATTTGTCTTTGAAGGCAAAGTTGAGCGCCTGGGTGGGGAAGTACCTGATCACATTGGCCAGGTTGCCGCGCCAGAAGGACAGGACGCCCTGCTCCCGCGGGATGCGCACCACGCAGTCGATGATGCCCTTGTACTGCTTGTCCGCGGCGATCTGCTTGCTGGCGTGCTGCACCT
>NW_020448019.1:963248-984972 GCF_003343035.1 Apteryx rowi | reverse complement strand
GTCTTGGAGATGGCGGCCGCCACCCCTCCGGCGAGGAAATCCTTGGCGAAGGACACGGCCGCATCGGTCATGGCGGGCGGCGGGCGAGGCGGCGGCGGGAGCGGACAGACGAGACGGACCGGGCCGAGCCAAGCCGATGCGGGAGGCGGCGCTGCGGGCGCGCAGACGAAATGGCCGCCTTATATAGGGGCGGCGGGAGGCCACGTGGGCGGGGGCGTGCCCCAGCGACGCGCCGCCGCGTCCCGCCCGCCCATTGGCTGCGGGCGCGGGGCGGGGCCGCCGCAGCGGGGCGGGGCGGGGGCAGCCGGCAGCCCCGGGGGGACCCACGCGCATCCAGCCCCCCGGGGGACGGGGCCAGGCAGCCCCCCGGGGGACGGGGCACAGCCGAGGGCGCCGCAGGGCCGGCAGCGAGGCCGTGGTTTGGGAGCAGCGACCCCGGAGCCCTCTAACGCCTCGGACACAGCGCACGCGGGGCAGGACCCGCCCTGACCCCCCCGTCGCGCCGCGCCGCGCCGCGCCGCGGGCAGGGTCTGCGCGCGGAGGCGGCCGCGGCGCTGCGGGCGCCGTGCGGGTCTGCGGCACCAAGCAGTCCGCCGCGCTGCTGCGGGCGGCCGCCGGAGATGGTCAGACACGTAACCGTCCCACATCAGCTGTCACCTGCGTTGTGTGGCTGCAGCCAACTTTCACCCCAAATCTCGCTTCACCTACCTGTGAGTCTTCTCTGCGCTTCAGCCGTGTTGTCTCGCTGCTCTTCGTGGTGGCACCGTTCACAGAGTCACACGCAATCACGCACTGTCCTCGTGGAAGCCAACGCTTGCACCACTTTACATTTTTATTGTAGTGATCCACTGCTGAAGCACTTTGTTTCAGTGCTGTGTTAAATACTGTACTGTTACTTTGGGGGATTTCACATGAGTGGATGTTATTACACAGTGCGGAGGCTTGGTTGATAAAAGCTTAATAAGTGATTTATAGGCCTTAGGAATACATTACAATACAAAGAAGGTGTCGTTAGCATATCAGAAACAAGTTAGAGGTAACTTTTTAACCCACTTAACTCCGATCAGGTCTGAATTGCTGAGCAAACACTCATATGCACCCATCACTAACGCTTTAAAATCTATATGGAAACACAACATTAGTAAAACACATGAGTATGCTTGGACCAGGTAAGGACACTCTTTAAGAAATCAGTTCCTTCCCAACTCTTTCTAGTAGTGACCCAAGTCACATTTCCTTATTCATGCATCCCAAATAAATCTCAGCATTATTGTCTGCATTGTGCAGACAGGGAAACTGAGGCACAGCAGCTTGATGAGAGAGTCAGTAGTACCTACAGCCTCGATTTGATGCATGAGCCCCAAGGTCTGCTCTCTACCGTCTTGATTTTTGCTATCACTGTCTGTATTTCTCTCTGAGAAGAAAACCAACACGAAGTGCCAGCACAGCAGAACTGAGCAAGCCTGTTACAGGGATGCTGCAAGACCTCAGCTGAAGGGTGCATCAACACTGAGAGTCTGGTGCAAGTCAGCCCTTACAATTAGGCCCAAATCCTTCCGCAAACCTCTCTCCACAGTCACACACTGCTCCCACAGTGGATCTGCCACTGCCTCATTTTGCTGCGACCCAGCCTAACCGAGCGGTTCACGGGATTTACTTATTTCCTCCCAGCAGGGCCGTTGCAAGCTGTGAAGGAAGAGCGTGGTGGGGAGAAGGGCCTGCAGCAGGCTTCGGGCCGGCGGGACATGCCACACAAGGTCCACGTGGGCCCACAGGGCCACAGAACTGTAAAGATTTTCTATCAGAAGGCACTAAAATGACGCAATTCCCTAGCTGTATTTCTGCAAACAAACCTCAGCAATACCTCTGGCCCTCTTTAAACGCCCACAGGCGAGACCCCCTTCCCCCTTTCGGAGAGCACAGGTCAGCATCACTATTCATATTCAGCTCTCCTTTGTCTAACAGAGCCCGAATGCGACACAAGGCAGTGAGGGGGCGCGTGGAGCGAGGGAGGCTCTGGAAGAGGTGACTGGGTGCAGCAGTGCACACAGAAAGTTTGTACTTTCTGTAGAAAATACAATGAGTTGCATTTACACAGGCAATAACCGAGTGGTGCTGCAGGGAGTTTTGTATCTACGGAAGTGCTGCGACTCCGAGACCACAACAGCTAAAGTGGAAAAGTCACTGGCTGTCTGCACAGTGCTATTCCACAGGCAAGGGCTGAGCAGCACACCAGGCCTGGGTCTGCACACAAGAACTAAGAAGTAGTTTAATATAAAAATAGAGCTTTAAGAACGAATACTGAAAAAACATCACAAGGTCTTGGCTCTGAAATATCTAACACATTTACGAACTGCATTTTTCAGGAAATATTTTGCTTAGAGCATTTCAGGAAAAACATTTTTTTGAACCTGAAATAATTCACCTACATGCAGTAACAGTGCAGGAGGAAGGGGGAAAGATTTTATAATATGCACTTAAGTTTTTCAGATTGTCATTCCAGTGTTTTAGAGTTCACTTCACATACTACAGTTCTCTTTTAGCAAAAGCACAGCTGCAGCTGCACGTTTTTATCTTTATGCCAAAGACTTATACTAAATTATTATTCTCAAGTAAGTCTCAAAAACTGAAAATGAGATTCTGGAGCGTGAACAAACTGGGGCTAGTTCTGCATCTGCAGAATGCCTTGTCCACATGGTATCACCAACAGAGATGTCAGTAGAAATGCTCACACATTGCGTGTATTCTAGTTTGTTTACAATTTTTTGCTGACATCATATCTCAGACTACTTCAAAAAAGGCATCTGAATTTTTCTAATATTTTGAAGATATAATTTGTACTCTCATCTCAGTTCTCTTGCTCTCTGCAAGTGGTTTTATCTTAAAAAGACTATTCAGCATTGAAAAGCACCTAAAATAAGCTCATTTCAAGTTCCAATAACACAGTGTTTTCAAACTAGTTGCATTTCTCCTCTTCAAGGTACAATTGATATTCATATTGCTTGTATCCATTCAGCAAATGAGATGCAAGATGTATTAATTCCTGATACTGGTGTTTCAATACTAAAACCATGTAATCTGAGATGCTGGTACCTGTAGTTCAGCATGTCTTTCTTGCAAAGCTGATGAAGAAAGGCAATCGTATCTGCAATGGACATTCTGATCTCAGTTTTCAAAAGCCGATTTCCTCGGCTCAAAGTTTTCTCTGCGGAGGAGCTTTAATTCCCTCAGTTCTTGCGGCTGTAAACTCTGATCCACTCCAGGAGTTAGTTTGTAACTTAAAGGAGATTCAATATAACCATTTCTGTACAGACAGACCCGCTTGCAGAATTCAAAGGTGCTGAACATTACACCGAAGTATGGGACGATCTGATACAAACAAACAAACATAACAATGCATGTTAGAATCACTAACAGTGTTCTTAGCTTAGATGCTTTTAAAAAGGAAACTTCTAGGGCTTCATGTTTGATCCAGTCTCTTAATAGAGCTGTGCTGATTTATATAAACTTAGAGTCTCACCTCAAATTAGGCTGGCACCTGCAGCATGCTAAAAGTAGGCGTTCACTATTTATACATAACTAATTATAGCGATATTGTAAGGAACAAGGATTGTGCTAGCCTGTAAATTAACACAACTTTTAAAATATCTAGGCAAATCCTAGTAACCTTAGCAAACCCTAATATGGAATTTGGGATTTATTCTGCATGCAGTAGAATGGCTGAACAATTTCTTTCTTCTGCCCCATGCAGAATCAGCAATTCTGGTGCTATGTGGCTTTATACTAGCCAAGGTAGGGCCAGGCAATCATCATCAACCATGCTGTTACTCTGTGACCACTCATCAGCTGACCTGCAGTAGGCAATCCTCATCCGCTGCACTGTAAAATGTATTTCTGTAAACTACCTTCTGTTTAGGCTATCAAGTTTTATTTCATGCTTTTAATTGGGTAAGTGTTGTAGTAGTAACTGATATGCATGTCCTCATAGTTCACTGCAAATAGCAGGTCAAAAGTATTAGCCTGGACTCCCATGGAAGTGGTTCATACTAGCGCAATTTTCTTTACAGCTAGGAAAAGCATGGCAAATTACTAGAGATCAGCTGAAAAGGAGAACTTGTGTAGCTGCTTTAAGTGGATCACTTGCAATCCATCATCCATACCCAGGCTTGTGGGTTAGCAGCACTCCCTTCTCTAAGGGCATTCAAATGAATTTGATGGAAGTAGTGACATCTAGAAGCCAAGCTTGCAGCTGGGGGAATATGACCAAACCTATGTTCTGGTTTAGAAAAATATTATAAAGCTGTTTTATAACCTGCCTGAGATAACACCAGTTCTGTCACAGACTCTGTCACCAATAAGCTGCTAATAAGTATGGAGAGAGGTCATATATGTTATAACCCCAGGCCTCTGGCAGCGTGTCTTGGCTAGTTCAGGGCAGTCTTTGGGATGAAAGCAAAACCTCACCTTGAGCAGACTGGGTGTGAGTCCGCTCCAAAGTCCGAGCACACCTTTGTTCTTCACAGTTTGCCGGAAACAGTCAGTCATGCCAGTAAAATGGACGTCAACTGCTCCGTAGTGGGGAAGCCAAGGGCTCTGTGCCTGTTCAAGAGACACCCAAGGGGATTTAGAACAAATAAAGGAAAAACAAAATAATGAAAAATAATTATTTCCTCCATTCTGGTAGGAAAGGAATGCTTTACTTTATGCCACGTTTCAACAGATTAATCTGGACTCTTTTGTCAACCTATCATGCTTTAATCAATTATACGTCAAAAGAATTAATTATTCCACCTTAAAATGCAATCAGCAAAGGGAGGGAATACACTCCCTGACAGGTAGGAGAAAGAAAGAGAGCAGTAATTGCACACAGCCCTGCCTTTTGTGTCACTTCACCACCAGCAATAAATCTCGTCCTTGCACAGACAAACCACCAGAAACGGAGCAGCAAGACACATCAGGCCCGAGTCTGCCGGCTGCTCGTGGCTGGGAGAGGTGTTTCCCATCATGGGCAGTGGAGCGCCTAAGAGAGGGAAGCCTGGGGTTTGCCCCAGACACCACAGCGCCTTCCTGTAATCCTGACCCAATTCTTGCAGCTCAGGCTGCGCCCACACTGCAGCGAGAAGGGCAAACCTACGCTACGGGCTGCGGGGTAACAGCACAGYGGCTGCAGAACAGCCCGGACCTCAGCACGGGCTGTCCAAGCCCACAAGGACTGTAGGGCAGCAGCTGGGGCCCGCGTGCCCGTACCTCTGCTATGCAGTTAGTTGATCCAGACAGATTAAAGTCAGTTTGGAGACATCTTGCTGGCCTGCAGCTACATTTCCAGCTGCAGCATAGGCAGCCTCTGTTCACATGGGGCAAGTGCAGTGGGTCATTTTCAATGACAAAATCCTTCCTTCGTTAATCTCCTACTGTCTTAGCACGGACAAGATAACCTGACCTTGAATAATCCCATCCTCATCCATCTATGCACATGCAGCCACAGGTTTATTTTGCATTGGCAAACCAGGGCTTGGCTCATACACATGGCAAGTGACACTTCTCCATCAGGAGTGTGAGGGGACCCCAGGACACACATTGATAACTTGCATGTGTAAGCTGGATCACGACAGGGCAGAAATTCAAAAAAAAATAGGACTTGTGCAGTTACCCAATTGGTGAATACGGATATCATTACCCTCTCACTGATCTAAAGCACCATGTGTCATAGCACCTTTCTTCTGCTTGGCCAAACTGACCCACGGCTTCTTAAAGGTGCTAAGCCTATGACAAGCCTCTTTTATAAACTGTCAACTGGCAGGACATTTGCTAGATGCCTCAGCTATAGCATTTCAAATACTTGGCAGCTTGGTTTAGATGGTGGAAATGAAAGCAGACCAAAACTGATGCTCCAGTATGTAAGAGGAGGTGGCAGTAAATTGGGTTTAATGCTGTTGTATTCCCTTGCATTACTGGTAAGTCCGCTGCTAAAATTTAAAGCCAAAAGAAAACAAACAAACACACACACACCCAAATCCACCCCAAACTAATTACATATGTCTTCTTTTATCTTGAATGTTTTTCCTCACATTTTTTGTGCATGAACATAGTGCATGTGATAAACTTCTGACTACAGGTAAAATCATACGGTTTCCTTCTGACAGGACTTTGGAAGTGATTTGAGGAGAGCAATCTGCAGCAGCCTGCATGGAGAGAGAAGGCAATGGACTTCCACCACACCCTGATCCGGTACCCTCTGGATCCCCTTTATCATGCCCTGGCTCTTTCATCCCAGGCAAGAGTAGGGTTGAGGATTTAATCCAAGGTCTTTTACACTTCAGGAGGAAAGAGCAGAAGCATTTGCTTCTGTTTGAACTTCCTCACCAGTGCACCTGACCCATAGCAGAGAGAGATCACATTTTGGGGGGAATAAGCAGTTTAATTGTTCTAATTGCTTTTCCCCTTTGTGCCTATGTTGACCTTGCTAACTCCACGGGGCTGTAGATCTTTCCATAACTGCTAACTGGGGTGCAAGCTCCCACAACCTCCTGTTCTGGGGTGCAGAGAGATGGACATTACTGGCTTTGTTATTTTGCAGTGTTACTGGCCCTGCCTTTACAGAAAGTTCAAGATAATGATGCTAGTCTGGTAGCCGATAATCATGCACACGTTCACTTCTGCTCAGCTGTCTGCTTGACTCTGTTACCTAAGGGGTGTGAGGGTTTAAAAAGCAATAGCTAAATCCAGCAGCAAGAAAGAGAGAAATCATTTTTCACGCCTTGAGAAACTCCTGCACAAAAACTCTCATGACTGTACTGTAAAAGACGCTGAGTGCTACCACCAAGACCTCAGGGACCAGTTCCACTGAGAATGGTGATACAAATACCAGGGATGCTTAGAAGAGTGCCTGGATGATGTAGGTACCCTTAAAAATGTACCAGCAGTCACAGGAGAGCTGGGCTCAAAGCACGGTTCTGCCTCTGGACTGTCAGGCAGGTTCCACCAGCCTTTTTGGTAAAGGGAGTTACAAGCAATCAAGCAGTGAAGAGGGACAGCTTTTTCAAATGCTTGAGGAAAGCAGAAATGCTGCTGAACATAAGATTCCCTTCCTTTTTCAAGTCTCTTTGTGATAGGCAGGGCTTGACCTGCAAGAATTAACCGCAGGAGTTTAACTTAATCCCCTTAGTTACTGTATATATATTGCAAAGGCACATATCAAAGAGTTTTGATTGCAGCACTCCTGCATACAACACAAATACAGGCTACAAGCACACTGCTGATTTCAGTAAGATTTTGCATGCAGCAAAAATATCCAGAAGAATGTTAAAAAGGTGCAGATAAGTCAAACCCCCAGATTTCTAATTTGCTCACAGACACTGATCTCTTAAGAGATTTACTGAAAGATTATTTATAGTAACATTCACCACGGCTACAGCCATTTTCAAGATTTCAGTCTGTGGGGTGAAGTATGCTTTGCTGACCTTTCTGCTGTACAGGAGCAGTTCGTTTCTAAGACCTTAGGCGCAGTATTTAAATAACAATTGTCCACAGAATCTCAGAATCACTTACTGTAAAAGGAAAAGTAAAAGGTATATCAGTGTGTAGTTAGCTAAAAATTCAGTCTTTTGGAACACAACTAAGCAAAGTTAGAATGTATTAATGAAATAAAAAAATTAAGAAGGTGTTTCACTGGCACTGTTTTTAATGAAAAAATGGTTGTGGGTTTTGGGTGGTTCTGCATCATCTAAGCATGCCTGCAATACTGAAATCCTTGCAGCTGCCTTACAGTGCAAGAGCCAGAAAATGGAACTAACCAAACAGATCAAACCAGTTTCTCTGCCCTGGTTTGGCAGAAAGCTAGTGTGACATACAAATCAAATGGCTAATCTCATATCAAAAAGATCGTGTTTACGACCGAGACGTTTCACACCATGCACCTCAGAGCAGCTTGAATCCCTTTGTTTTGACACCACTGAACACTACGGGCTGCTGAATGGAAACCTGTATGTTATGAACATTTTTAAGGACTTCCTTCCCCCTGCAGTTACGGCTGTCTCATGCTGCGGAAGGCTGGAGATACTGCACAGCTCACTGCACTGATAACACAGAGTGCCAAGCTGTTAATCACAGTAGCAGTGTGTGTAAGTTGCTAATCTTCTTTTTACTTCTGGTGGGTGATTAGTTCTCTAAATGATTAAAGCACATCAAATGCAGAATTAGTTTTATTTGCTCTCTCATAAACACAAGCACCCTTCTAGTACAGAGAGGCCACTGAATCTAGTCAATAACTGTGATACATCCCCAAAGTTAGCAGTCTGTTCTATTTTGACAATCCATACCCAAGAGATACAGTTATGTATGGACTGGGTAATAACCAGAAAACAACCTGCACTCTGGTTCACATCTTTTTTATATTAACAAGATATTTAAACAAGGGTGAAGTGTCAGGACAAAACTCTTTTCAAGGGAATAAAGTCAGTTGCTACCTGAAGACTCTTCAAACACCATCTCTCCTATGGTCTGCAGTATGAGGTGAACACCAGAACACCATAGTGCCATTCTGGGACGTAATTTTGCAGACCCTTTTAGAAGTTTCCCTTCTCTAGCCCCGAATGCCTACTCTCTGCCTCTTAGGATTGAAGGATGGATGTAGTTCATGGTAGTGAGAACAGTGCCCATCAAAAGATTGAGCATTTGAATCTTCCCAAGGTTTGCAGTAGCCCCACAGGGACAGCGGGATCCAGAGCCTGCAGCCATGGTGGCTGGGCCACTCGAGTCTGTGCCTAGAGCTTTGCAGATACGAAATCCCCACTTGCAATTCAGGGCATCTTGGTTTGTAACTACCTGAATTTCTGCTTAAGTTTACAGGTAGTCAGAGGCCAATTTGCAAATACCTCCCTCTCAGTTCAAGTGTTTTTTTCTCCCCTTTCTTGTTCATAAAATCCCTGCTGATACAAAGCTTTGCTATTTTTCAGCATGCAGTGCTATTGGCATGGGGAGTATGACAAATCAATTAACAGTGAATAGCTACCATAGCAAACAGGCTATTCTGATGGGCAGACATAATAAAATCACTTGTTACTTACAAGTGCTCTTTGTTATTTACAAATACAATAGATTTGGGTATCCTGCTCTTCTGATCAATTCTAAAAAAGCAAAGGAAGGCACTTTACAACACAGCTCAAGAGTTCACTCTCTTAATCTGGAATCTAAAATAAGAAGTCTTTACAGTCTGGGTTAATAAGGACACATCCAACAGGCTGACTATAGGTCAAAGGAATCTGAAGGACAAAGGCTACAGGTTTTCTCCAGGTAACTCCACTATGATCAACAGAAATTTCATTCAAGCAAAGACGGAAGGCTTAAAAGAATATTTCATTCCACTCAAATAAGAAACAATTAAAATGTAAGTAAGGATTAATATTGAAAAAAAMCCTCAAACATGCATAATCTTGTCCAAATCAACCCTTTCTCCCGTAGGACAGCCTGAAGTGGTAGCCACTGTCTTTCCTGTGTCAGTGGTTTAGTAATGCTGACTTACCCCTGGACTGGAACAGAGAGTCCAGCAAAGGCATTCAGGCATGTAGGAAGGTAAATGATGACGAGGTATTAGGAGGCAATTGTTTCCAGAGCACTACAGCAGAGCAGCTGACCTCCAGCTTCCTGCACTCCAGGAACATGTTGTCCTTTCCTCTGTAACCTGAACTGGGGCCAAATCCTTCTTGCCTTGCTGAAATCAATGGCACTGAGTGACCAAAATGGACGAGTTTAACTCGTAGCTTTAAGAAGGTTAGGGCCAGGCCTGTTATATCCTGTGACTTCATGGTTTGTCCCAGAATCTCTCCCTTGCTGCTGAACCTCAGCTTTCTTTGCTTTTAACACTTGTTGTATGAAGGTATCTTCAATACGGAATATAGAGGTCTTGCTCCTCAAGACAGTGCAAACCCCTTGCATGGACACTTCTGGGTGGTTTCAGACGATTCAGCTCAATCCTTACAAACAGGTACACCGTTTTCATGCACGTTAGCACTGGTTTATCTAATGGGGTGAGCCCTTAGGCAGGGCAAGCTTGGTCCCACACTCCACACTGTGAATAGCAACACTAGCTCCCACATCTCCTGCTGTCTGTGCAGCAATTGAGGCCAATGTTAATATTTCTACAGGACCAGGGCTTTACAATGGACCTACTTCCATTGGCCTTATGTGGATTAAGTACAGAATTATGCGAAATCAAAATAAATCTGATATAAAAGAAGAGAGTGTCCATGAAGTTTTAGCTCCTGCTTATGCAGTATTTTGCATAATTAATCATCTCATAAGTCACAGGAGCATCGTTCCAAACACAGACATGTTCCAAACTGATACAAGGCTCTCCTGTGTAACCGACAGAGGAGCAACGACGCTAGGAAATAACAGTGACAGCTGTCACTCTGGAGGCCTTACTGTTTCTCTGCTGAAGGTTTTGGTTGCGACAGTTGTGTCCGCACAGCAGTGTGCCCTAACTCATGTCAGGCCCTGTCAGCTGGGCTACTTTCCCTGTTTAAAGAGGTGAGTTGAGCTAACCCATCTTCTTTGCCCCAAAGAAGATTAGAGAGCTCTCACTCGTACTACACTGCTCACAGAGCCGCGGGAGCTACGAGAGGCCAGTGGTTACACTGTCACAAAGCAGACCTGACTGTTAGATCAGCCCAGTCTTGCTACTGATTTTTAATTTATGATTTTTGTCTTATCCAGCTTTTCAGTGGCACCGCTCAGTGTTTCAGCTCCATGGGCAGTCAGCCTCTGTGATTCTCTCCTGCGCAAAACCGGGGATCTAAGAGAAATGCCTCTGGGATTTGTTCAGACAGACAAGAGCTAATCCAAGCTGTCACAGAAGGCAAAACCTGCGTTACGCTCAGGTAGTTTTTGTCAGGCGTTATGTCCCGACTGGCCACTGTACTGAGTACTGACCAAAGCAGCCTCGTAGGCAGCAGTATAAAATATCTTAATAGCAACATCAACAAAATAATAAAAAATGCTGGTAGCTGAAAGCAATTAGGCTTAATGGAAAAGAGGAAGGAAATGATTTCACCAAAAATACACTCCAAAGTCTATCTTCTATCTGTAAATAATCAGAGAAGCCAAACTGGCCCAAGTTTAAGTACACCAGAATGGAGGATGCCGGCTGATGCCTGGCCCCAAGTGCCAAGGAAAATGAGATCATGGGAAGAAGGAGGCAGAAGAGGCAGATTGATAGAGCATCTTCTATCATTTTGCAGAAATACAGAAGAAGGGAAATACAATGTTTTTTGGGCAGTCTTCTAACAACAGTGCAAACACGTCAGGTGCATACCCTGAAGTGTCCTGTGACACATGAGAAGGCAACTGGACCTTGCACGCAGAACTCCTTTCTACCCCATCTCGGGGCAACGGAGGGTTGGAAGATGCCAGGATCTTTTCATGTGTATGGAAACAGAACTGCACAGTCCAACTCCAACGGAAATACACAGGCTGGGGTGCACAAACGAACAGGATGGGACTGATCAGAAAGGACCGCTTGGTGAGCCCTTTCCTTGGTAAAAATACAATGTTTTATGTAATCCATTTTACACAGTATGTTAATGTAACAACTAGCCCCATGAGCACAACAAGTACTAACATGAGCTTCCTATGAATTTGCCCCTCATGGCTGACTGAGCCGTGTATTGGAAGGTGCAAGCTCGGACTGGAATTTTTCTTGTGTCTGGCACATTACAAACTCTCTTCCCCAAATAGGTTCTCTAGTGCCAGTTTATGTAAGACCTCACACTGCAGACTCCCTCTCAGCCAGAATAATTCTGCAGTTTCTTCTCTATCTGAGAACTTGTTTCACAAAACTTGAAGGAACTTAATATCTCTGAATCCTCTGCTTCTCTGTCAAATTTAGCTGAAGTTGGCAGCAGGATCAAAAGTTATTGGGAGCCAGGACAGACAGACAGCTAGCAACCACATAAACCTTACTTCCAGATAAAATCAGATTGAAAGCAGTCATACTGCTCATTATTTGCTTCCACACTGTGGAATCTGCCACTCTGTGTAGTCAAACGGCTTCACTGCTGAAAGTCTTCAAAACTCAGGCTCCCATGAAGTTCTCTAATAAAAGGTCCCTGCACAATTTCAGAGCCCATATGTTTTTGAGATGGTGTGTGAACCACATGACCCAAAAAGGATTTCTTATTTTTAAACGGGGTCATGACTCTAATAACTTCCATATTCCCAGCTGACAAGAACACAAATTTCACAAACAGCAGGGACACCGCAGCATGGGAGCTTTCAGAGGCTGCCACGCCAGCACTGCTGATCATCTCCCATGATGGAGCACTCTCTGCAAGTTGCTCGTGTTGAAGCAACACTGAAGCAGTCTCCTCATTTCAGCAGGGAGGAGGTGCTTTTCTAATGAACATACATAATTTTCTTTTCCAAAGCTTTGTTTATAGCCCAGCCACTGCATTTTTGCTAGACTGACTTTTATCATGCAAAAAATATAGCCAGGAGACTGCTTTTTAACAGAGATTTAAATATCGCCTTTARCTGACTTCAGACTAGAAATGTGCCAACAGAGCACAAGAATGAATTTACTTTAAGCAGGCTACTTCACAGAGGGAATGACTGCTCCGTTTTCTCAAGGTTACTGAGAACACATAACATTTGCATCATTTACAACAAATTTCACACTTGCAGAGCATCTTGTGTCTCAAAGAACCAAAAAACCCCAAACCCACACTGCAGATTGATAGGCAGCCTCAGCCTAACTCATTTCATCACTAAAAAACCGCCACTTTGTGGGTGATGCATGACAACAGTCCACACTAACAAAGAACAGAGTGCCCGTTTGCTCATGGCAGGGGAGGGAATACACAGCCTGGATTTTAAAACAGAAATATCAGACACTACTGAACAACATATTCCCCTGAGAGATGTCTTCACAACGTAAGGATGCTGTGCAGTCAGCACCAAAAATACGCTGGATCCAGCAGTAAGCAGAAGTATGCTTATTCTAGATTACAAGGGTTTGATGGTAAAGCTATCCCTGAGTAGCATTTACTGGCAAGGAAGAGTTTCAGCTAGTTTTAGTTACACCAATTAAAATAAATTATACCAGCAAAATATGAGCACAGGAGTGAGCCTCTGCAAACATAGCTACAGTTTGTTCATGTAAGGAGGTGAGGACTATCTGTGCAGTAGACTAAGCAGCTGTGAAATTTTAGAGCCATTTTTGTATATTTTGCCTTACAAAACTGTCAAATTCACATGTCAATTTGGAACGAAGGCTAAGAAGTTCCCAGCCCTGGAGTATCTGAGCCTACCACTGAGGGTCACATGCCAAAAGGGAAATGCCAAACTTGAGTGTTGGGTCTGCACTGACCACTTGTATGTTTATAGATTTCCAGTTCTGCACCAAGCCTAGGTTCAGTGTCAAGCTAGTTATAATCTTCTGCACGGCATACAACAGCCCCAAATTCATCTTCCCTTGCTGAAATGCCAGGGCAGACCTATGAAGCTCATCACAGGCAAAAAGATGATGTGGGAAAGTAGAAGCATATTGCCAGTGTTTCCCTTAGATCCACACTCCTTTATAGTCAGATAATTCCCCACTAAAGGTAAAAAGAGAGCATTCTTGTATGCATAAATCTGCGAGGTAAAAGTGCAGTACTTGAATACTGCTTAGACATTGGGTTGAACAAAGAACATAATATTGTGAATGAGGAAGGAAAGCCAAGAATAACAAGCAGCTAGAAGGATATAAAAGCTGATATAGCATGAAAGTGAGTCAAGAAAGCATTTAATATAGAATATCCCTTTGAACAACCCTCTCCTTCACTAATCCCCTTCTATAGATGCACAACAAAAGCCATATGTCCATGCCAAAACATGCATACAGTACCTCTCCATTCGCTAACATGCCAATCAGGAGCAAAGTGAAAAAAGGAAGACAAAGGAATAAGATTAGGAAAAATCACAACAAAGAGGACTCACATATGTGTTAAGATTCATTCATGTTAATTAATAATTTTTAAAGAAACCCATTCAAGTATATTTAGCAAACACAGCATTTTTGTAAAAAAATGTAAACGTGATAAAGATAATACTAATATCAGACGGAGAAGAAGCCATGGTTACAGAATAAATGTGACATCATAAATCATCACCAAAATACAGAGGAAGAATTGTTCACTGACAGTTAACTCCTACTCCCACAGATGTCAATGACAGAAGCTGCTGACATCAGAAGTGTAGGATTCAGCTATGTAAAATGAGAAAGCATGGAACAAAGTGATTATGACAGAAGTTAGAAATAACACCTTACCCCTCCTCTTGCAGCAGAATTTATTTTCTAGTCTATGTAAACATATTGTCAAGTAAATGTATATTCAAGTATTGTCTAGATGAGGAGATGAATGCAGCTAACTTGTCCAAGGCTGCCCAGCACGTCTGGCAAAGATCTGGATCTGGGTGTTCTGATCTCAGGCCTGTACTCAATCCTGGGATCAGAGAAGACTGCTTTGTGACCTAGTTTCTCAGTTTTGAAGCTCCTGGGACTGCCTTACAACTCCCTAGTTCATTACCAACAGGTTCACAGGAAGAAAATTCTTTGGCAATATACCATCTCCATCTGTCAGATCAGTGGGATGGAAGGGAGAGAAGCAGGAGGATTTATACTGACCTCGACAACATTCTGGGTTCCTCTTCACTCACCAAACTCGCGTCCAGAGCTTCAAARCAAAGCCAGCACTTCCCCACGTGCACTGCAGTGCACTCACACTGGATTAAAGGCTTCAGCAGACCCCTCTTTTTACTACCTAACAAAATGAATCACTAAATGGAGGCTCATCAGAAGAAGACAGCTAAGAAAAAAAAAAAATCTGTGGTCAATGGTATCTGGTCCTGTGTTTTCTACAGAACACTGAGATGTCTTGAAGCTCTGTTTTCTCCTTCTTTACTCTCTTTCTTTCTAGGTCCCTTAGCATGATACCCATTCTGGTGCTATCCTTTCTCTCTTCTGACAACCACCCTGTGAACTGAACATCCCATTCTGCCTTCAGAGCACCCTCAGCCACCACGTCCACAGAATCTGTTCCCACAGCAAACCACAGTGCCTTCAACAGGAGGTTAAACAGGCCAGCAAGTGAACGCAGTGCAGGGCTGATCCCTGCAAAGCTGGGCCATACCCTAATGATAACAGTGAAAAACAGACTTCTTGGATTACCTTACATGAGTTCCAGCAAGCCCTCAATATCAGCTTGCATGGGATCTTCAAGAGGTTTCATTTGTGGACAAGCCTCCACAAATTACCTCATTTCCAATACCAAACCAAGAGTTATGGGTTTTTTTTATACCTATGCAGCTATTTCTTCTGAAATACCCTTGTCTTCTCCTATGCCTTCAGGATAAATTACTCAACAGGGTCTCTCCATGCTTGGGAAATCACTATGCAATTGTTGCAATGCATCTACGGAGAAAAAAAAACCTCTATGTTTAGTCTTTTTGCCTTCCAGAATAATTTTTCCGTAGATCCACTTCCTACACTTTTGGGCAATAAATCCAGTCCCCTTCTTATTTTAGAAGCCCCAGTCAGACGTTTTAAGCATCCCATTGGTGAAACAGCACAGCCTAGTGGCAGGAAAACGAAAAATGGGCTTGTTTCATGTGTTCACTTACTCAGCCAGACAAACCTGGACGCAGGGCTTTACAACATTGCATCGGTTACTGCTGAAAGTTACTTTTGAACTGATTACAAAAACCAAATATCTAAAAACTGATGTAGTGAAATTAAGCAATTAAAAGGGAAACACCATAGTAAATGTATTTCTTTGCTTTATTCTTTAGGGTAACAGTGTTGCTGTGAGCCTAAGGATATAAAGAAAAGGAGGACTTGTAACAAGAAGTAATTGCTTTTTTTAGACCAACTGATATAGCTGGAAGAAGATTCAGATTTACGTGCTCAGAATTCCTTCATCACCTAAGACAGTTTATGAGATACCTGATGAAAGAGCTCAGCCCAAAGCATGACCTCCCACCTCCAGCTACATGAGTTGGTCTAATACAAGACATTTCTTCTCCTTAGCTTAGGTCCTGTGTTACCATCTGAACAGAGGGCAATGAATGGCTGCTTCTGTGCCACTGGGTTTGAGCTCTGTCTGGAAAGGAGAACCCTGGGAGCAGGAGAGGGGAATTCAGAGTTTCCCTGACCTTTTGCTACCTTGAGACTTATCAACCAGGCTGTCACTTGATGGAGAGATCTATAATGCTACCACAGCAAATGATGACTGCTTTTTGGATGCGATCACAAAAGGTTCCCATAAACCCGCTGCCCCATCAACTGGGCTGAAAGAACTAATTCATGTGCCACAGCCAGAGAGCAGTCAGCTATTCACTGCTGATGAAGTTTTAATGAAAACAAGACAACATGAAATGAATTATGTCAATAAGATGGAAGCTGTGGGGTGTTCTTTTTTTTAAATCATTATTACTAATCTTTCAGGAGAAAGAAGCAGCAAAATTATATATAATGATGTAGTAACTCTAACAGTGCTGATGCTCCAGCAAAGCGGCAGTACCAGCAACTGGAAAGTTGCCCATTAACCAGAGCAGTCAGAAATAAGACTGAGGATAGTTTTGACCTGCAGAATTAATAACTGTTGTGCAAGTTTCCTGTGGCTGCCAGTACGCAAATCAGGCATAAACAGCAGACACAAAAACCCTGGTGATGACAGGGATCTCTTTCACCCAGCCTACCACCAAGGGGACAGAGCGCCTGCATGTCACAGAACATTTGCCAGTTCTCAACTGTGAGGATCTGATGGAGTTGCTATGAAGAGGAGGAGAAATAAAGCTGAAGACACAGAGTCCAAGACAAAATATACATCCCATGATAGTACTTGARCCCATATTAAAAACACAACAGCACGCTTGTAGCAATGAATTTTCAGATATTAACAAAAAATAAAATTAAATTAAAAAATCAAAGCCTCTGTAGTCCACTGGTAAGAGAAACAGAGCAGAAGTCATGATCATCTGGCTAGTCTTGCCCCACAAGCACATATAACAAAGTACTAGTAACAAGGATGCTCTGTACCTGCATCTTCCTCTTTACAGTCTCAAAGGGGAAAGAAAGTGTCTGTGCCACACCAGCTGCTACACAGCCATTTATAAAGTTTTGAAGAGGAGTGAAATGAATTATGGGTTCTTGCCAGATTTTGTCCAGATTGATGTAAACAAAGAATGAGCCAGCAGAAAATGGGATAGCACCTAGAAAGCAAACCAGACAGAGAAGGTTTACATGAGCACGCAGCGCTATAAGAAAGCAGGTGCTCATCACATAACCTAAACAGATGGCATGAACCAGTGCCAGTTTACACCTTGCATTGCTCAAACCAGACCAACACATAGAAGAACTTTACTTTTTGGCCATTGGTTTACCATCAAAACCCCATATTTCAGCATCTAGTCAAGGTTCTTATATTTGCAAATTAAAATTTGCATTTTTGGTCAGAATTTCTTACTGCTTTGGTCTTATGACAGGTCACAGTTTTCTCCAGCCCAACCCAATCCTAGCAGTTGTACAGGTAAATAGAGCTGCATCCACAGTCAAGCTGATGAGGGATGCTTCTGTCCTCTCTTGCTTGTTTCATGCTCTCGTCAATTTTATAGTGGAATTATACATTACTACGTATTTTTTAAAAAGCTATAGAGAGTAAATAAATAATTAAAAAGTCACTTCAAGTAAAGAGAGAAAACTGCATAATTTTTCACCTTTCACATCACTTATATGTTACTGCTTACACTGGTTTCACTAAACAGCCAGGGAGACACTCTTGTGCCTAGTAGTTAGAAGCTTTTTTTCTCTTTATAAGAGTTGAACAGAGGAAATCCTGCATCTGAGTACAACTAGATCATCTATAAAAGATGGACAAGAGTATTTTGTTGAACTCTTAAGCATACACAAATGTTAAGCACTCAGTCATAATTTGAAGCAATACAGTTGCAGCAAGGGTAAGTAGTATTGTCATGCTTTGTAAATCTACGACATTACTATTCACTTTTTAAACCGAACACATGCATTACATAATTGCAATAAACAATGTGCAATGATGCCCAAAAATGTGATTTTCCTCATTACTATTTTACCTAATATAGCCGGTGACACACCATGGTAGAGTGCAAGAAATCCTTCTTGATGATTAATTTTGCAAAAAGCATGAAGAATCCCTTTGTAAGATGGTTCCAGTCGGTTCTGCACAATGAGTCGTGTCTTAATTACATCAGTAGGGTAAGTCACTACGGTTGCAACCATGCCAGCCAGACTTCCTGCTGTGATGGCTCTCCAATGGGAAACATGACCCAACTCATCCGTGAAAAGCATAACAAGCCTAGAATAAACACATATAAGAGGTACTATTAATCACAGTACCAAAAAAAAAAGGAAAAAACAAAAAACAAAGGCAGATAATTCTTGATGTAACTGTTCTGCTCTTCTCCACAAACTTCTTCAGCAGTAAGACTTGAACTTTCAGCATGTACTTTATCCAAGAACCTCGTTATACTGTATAACACCGTACAAGCATCAGAACCTCTGTGAAACAGAGCAGGTGGACGTGCAAACACAAGCACAGTCGGAATGACTTGGCTAAGAGCCTGGAGAGATTTGGGCACTGAACACAGGGTAAATCCWCTCTGCAGTGAAGTGCAGAAATGCAAAAGTTACAGTTAACAGCTAGGTCAGTGACTGGAATACAGAAGCCCGCAAATGCAATTTACTTTGCTTTTAGTGTTACTGAGCTAAAATACTTCCTGTACCTGAACTAGCTTTTTTAGAGGCAGCTGGCATATCTCTACCCGCAGCGCAGTTCACAGCACTGACTGAACTCACACAGCCTGATTTCCAGTACCTTGCTGGAGGTCTAGAGCACCAATTCAACAACAAAAAAATCTTCAAATATTTGGAGACTATTTGTTCAAATGATTTACTTGTTTGCTTCCCTTTAAGAGATTTTTACTTTAAAGCCATTTTAGTCTGTAGAATCCTCATTTATATTTCCACTTACAAGATGAAAATCATCATAACTTAAAAATACCAGCAAGAAATGCTCTGACAATCAGAGACATTGGCCCAGTCTTCTACAAGGCCTTCCTCTAGTCAAAATAATCATACAAGAACTACATAGATAAGTTCATCACAGCCCTTTTGAGGGGCTGAACTGAACTGAACATTCCTCTGTTCATTATTTTAGAACAGGAGGGCCCACAGGGCCCTTTCCTAGAGAAGACTTATGTGCAGGCACTGCTATGCTCTGGAGGATAAATCTTAATTGAATTTACTGAGTAAAGCGTAGAGTTTTAAAGGCTAACCTACAACTCATCCATTTGTGATTCACAGAAAGACTTTTCCATATATGACTCCTAAATCAGTGAGAAGTGTCATGGAGGCAGCAAAAAGCAAGCAAAGAGTTGAGAGGAGAATCTCAGCAGGTAAAGAAATCTACTATCTATTTCTGAAACATTAGCTAAACTGCCTAAAGAGCAGATACACATTTGGCTACACAGTGTTAAACCATCTAGAACAAAATAATTTGCAAAGATTTACATGTCACTTCTTGCTCGGCTGATGTTTCTTCGCATCCAAGTGTGCATTTTCTACTGCATGACAGATCCCTGCATCTACTTGCCCTGTGCCCTGCACAGGGTGCAAAGCAGAAACACCAGGCAAGCAGAAGCAAAAAGTGCATAATTTTTTTTGTACTAAGTGTCTTACTTAGTCCCTAGAGTCAACAGGGCTTGATTTTTCTGTGTGGGGGGGGTGTCTCTGAGCTCTACCCAGATAACATTTAAAACTGGCAAGGAAAGACAGCCTACAGGCAGTAACCACAGGAGGAGGAGTGCAAAGTCAGCTAAACTCCATCCCTGCCACAGCCAGCTTGGCTCCCTCTATGCTGCCTTTCCGGGGTCTGCTAACTTTCTCATCATCCCACATCTTTCTGCGGTTAACATTACCATTTATATAAGTTACAGTGTAACACTTCTCTTTTTGTGTTTCCTGCCTTTGTATACAAATCTTCCTCTAGGAAAAAAAAATGCAAATAACAAATCAGGTAATATGTGTAAGTAGCTTTTACTTAATTTTCCTGGTAGACTACTTCTACCTGCAACTCAAAGAACTCATTGAGCAAACTAGAGACATAAACCATAGCCTTGCAAAGGGAATGCAGAGTGTTTCAAGTCGAAGAAACAATCAAGTTATTTTGCTCAAAATTCATTGCTCAAAATCAGCTGCTATAGGCTCGTGCAACACTGACTCTTTGGGGAAGTTCAAGTAAGTATACTTAAACTACCATTTCTGCCTCCACACTGTTGTTTTCTCTACCCTTTTTTGACCACTGTACTTATTACAAGCAGACACAACAAAGCTTCCTGATTCCAAGACAGCCTTGTCTACCATTGCCTGAGTGGCGCAGGCAGCGCTGGGAAAACGCCTCTTGCTTGGCCGCACGAATGACCAACCCTTCAGCAGGGTGTGCAGCGTCAGCCCGGGCGAGAGCCGCCGCCGGCCTGATTGGCCAGCGCAGGCTGAGCCCACGCTTCTCCCCACCCAGCACAGCCCACGAACTGGAATAACCCATCTCCCAGCTCGGCAGAAATGTCAAGAGCACACCATGCACACAGCTGACCTTAAAAAAAAAAAAAAAGAAAGAAGAAGAAGAAAACACAACCCCCCAAACTGGCAGAACACACTGGTGCGTGCAAACAGTCAAGCCATCCTTTCAAAGCCTAAAAAATACCAGCAGCAAAAAGCGAATTCTAGACAAACAGTGCGGGTGGGCAGAACAGCATTGCTCCCCATTGATCAGACAGTCCTGCTGCAGTCATTCCAGTGTTTACATTAATCGAATGGCTGGGTATTATCCAAAAAGGAGATTTTAAAACAAATAATGTCATATATCAACTTCAATATTACYAAAATAGCACAACAGCAGCTGCGCAACAACAGGAAAAAAGATTTGAATCATGATTTTGTTATGCTGTTCTTTCCTTGAATACAGACACATTTGATATAATTGCTTGAAAAATCATAAGCGAATAAAACGAATGGGTTGCAAAGAACAGCTGCCACAGTCACATTTGTAGACAGCATTGTAACTTCATTTCTGGAGGAATCTCTGGCGGAGCGGAAGAGATTTAAGGCACTATCACGCTTTCATCATTTGAAGTAAACACACGATGTTACATGCAGTTGCTAGAACGCCGGCAGCAAGAGGTACTATGCTCCCCATAACCTAAATAAATGAAAGAGCGAAGTCAGTAGCCAGGGTTCGTGTCTCTGGAAAGAGGGGGGACACAACGAACTTGAAGCCAGAGCCAAGCCGCAGACTAACAATATACATACATACATACATACATATACACACACACACACATATATAACGAAGGTTCTCAGCTCCCTTCCCTCTTCTTTTCGGGTGGAACTGAAAGAAAGAAGCGAGGGCGCAGCCCCGCTGCTCCGAGGAGCCGGTCGCCCGGTGCGCCGGGGCCGGGGCCGGGGCCGCTCCGGCGACGGCGCCGGGGCCTCGCTTACCGGCGGGAGGCGGCGAGCTGCAGCGCGCTGTAGGGGAAGAGGCGGAGGCAGGCGGTGAGGTTGCCCTTCCAGAGGGCCCGCGGGCCCTCGGCGCGGCACAGGCAGCGCCCGGCGCCGCGCAGCCCCCGCCGGCAGTGCCAGGTGCCCACCTGCGCC
>NW_020448019.1:957059-962944 GCF_003343035.1 Apteryx rowi | reverse complement strand
CGAGCGCGGCCCGCGGCACCTTCCCCCGCCTCCCTGCCCGAAGCGCCGCTCGCGCCGGGGAGGCGGGCTGCCGAGGCGCCGCGCGCTGGGGCTGGAAGCGCGGAGCGGGGCGATCCTCGCCAGCAGCATCTCGGGGGCCTGGCAGTTCAGGCGCTGCGGGTGTGCTGCCAGAGCAGAGGGGGAAACAGGCGTGGGGAGGGGAGAGAAGAGAAGGCGGCAGAAAGGAGATACAGGCCGTGGTCTGGGGAATGAGGCGGCAATGGCTGGTAAGAGGGCAATTGCAGTGATTTGCTCCCAAAAAGGACATCTACGCTGTTTCTCGTCGTAAAAAAAACCCMAAAACCCAAACGTTAACTAGCCTACATTCAGTAGCTTTTTTTCCATGCATTCAAACAGTGTGAGAAGATGCCCCTTTGCCCACCTCCGGTAGGAATGGTCTGCTGATAATCCATAGAGTATTCCCAAGTCCATAACAGAGCTAAAAGACGTTTCTCTAATTGCCAGGAACTCAACTATTTACGGTGTTGGGTTTCACAGGGTGTTATAACAACTCAGTGGGAGGAAAGTGGTTAATCACCAGGGAGGGGAAAAAGCTCAGCTATTTAAAGGACAAATTCAAAACAAGAAAAAATGGGTATAAACTTGCTATACATTAATATCACTTGGAAACAGAAGGCTTCTAACTATAACAGGGTGATGTTTCCTCTAGGGGTTTGCCTTTCTTGCTAGTTTGCACAGGACAGACTTCAGCTTAAGATTCCGCCTGAGCACAGTTTTTTTTTCCAGCCCATCCTACTGTTTCCATTACTCATTTTCAGTTGAGCTTTTACATACTTGTTCTGGCTGATAAAATGAATCAGCAGATGACCTCAGCCTCTCACAGCACGATCTAATCCATGGAGAAGATGGTGGTTGCTGTGAGTTTGTCTGTTGTACTTTTTTCTCCTGTGTAAAGGGACCTGCCAAAATAAAACCAGTCATTTAAAAAAAAACAACCATTAAGGGATGTCACCAGCAAGATCTGAGATTACTAACAATGAATATTTTAAATTGCTCCTTCTTTTTGCCATTCCTGTCAGCCAAATCAAGTCCATATTGTTTATGTACTATTTAGTATTCTGTATCTCTCAAGCCAGTGCAATGCTGCAATCATTGCAAAAARCAGTGCAACAGTGAATCCTCAAAGGAAACTGATTTTCTTTTTTTTCTCTTTCATTATTCAAATAAAAACACATTCTTATTACATTTTAAGCAATCGAGTCCATTATAAGAACTATCCTGAAAATAGCTTTTCTGTACTAGAAGATTACTATACATTTCTTTATACATTGCCTTGCATAATCATAGTTAATAAAGAACAATGTACATTAGTTATCTTTAAAGGAGCTACTAATTAACTTTTTATCATTCCTAGATTGATATAATTCTGAATTACTATATAAACATATTTTAATCATTCACTCAGTCTTTGAAATTTGCCTCAACATATGGCTTTGCAGAGCAAACATCAAGTTTTTTTAGTTTTTTGGTTTGGGTGTTTTTTTTTTTTTTTTTTTGAACTCTATGAGTTGCTTCAGGATAATGTAGGTGTGGCTATGATCAGGATCAGACCTGACACTGAAATCTGTCATGCTCTAATTTTATTAGTCAAGGTGGTGTTGGAGCTTCCTGTTGTCTTCTAAGCTAAATTACATTCTGCTTTTGCACTGTTTTCCTTGGGCAGTTCAGTACCTAACAAATGTATGTTCAAAATCTCTCAGGAAACTTCTCAGATCGGGGAGGGAGAACTGAACAAGGCTGTCAGAAACCCACTTTTCTGCCTGTGCCATTCCTGAGTACTAGTTAGAGCAGCTCTAAATTTAGCGCTGCTCCGAGGTGTTCAGTTGGCACCGCTTTGCAGGCAGTCACCAGTGACTGCTGAAGTACAACACGCTCTGGGTCCACTCCTTCATCAGGGCTGGGAGAGGAAGCCCCCTCCGCAGTCAGCCTAGCCTGTCCCCATGACTGAGAGCAAAAATGATCAGATTTGCCTATGATAACTCAGGATGTCTGTGACTGAGCCAGAAATAGAACCTCGCGCTCCAACTCCCCCTCCTGTGACTTAATCACAAGCCTCTTTTCTGTACTAACAGCGATTTACAGTGACATCTGGCTTTGCCATTTGTAAAGCAGACTTTCAGGAAAGGAAGTAACCAAGAATATTCTACAATCTCTATGTCTACAATAAAAAACTCATGCTAGAATTAAGAGCGCTGATACATATTCTAAGTGTAGCTCAGAAATGACACTGTTATAAAACAGAATCATATCAAGTAGGATTGTGCATCATGGACTTTTTGTACAATTATTACATTTTCTTAAGTTGGATAGATTATGGTCTGGCAAATTAATTCTCCTTACAGTCAAAACTCTTTTGCTGGACTAAGTTTCTTTCTTTCTTTCTTTCTTTCTTTTTTTGCATGGCTTCTAAGCAAACTCACCCACCTATATACAAAATATCTCTGAGGCAACCTTGTTATGCACTAAACCCTGATGAGAAAGTCCTGGCAGGTAATTTAAACGCGTAAAAAGCACCTCCTCCCCCACGCCCCCGTACCTTTTATGTATTCCCTTAAAAATTTTTTAAGTTCAACAAGTTTTCTATGCAGCCAACCAGTGGGTGGCAGTATTCAACGCATCATTTCTGGCTATACAGTACTTATGCAGGTGAGTGCTTTTCAATGGTAACTGATAAAATCAGTATCTAGGGAGAAAAGTTTCAACAGTACACAAATTAGTGCAATGAGTCAAACTTGCAATGACAGCCATCTGCAATAAACAAAGTTTCATCATGTTTATTTATGAACCAAAACTATGTAAGTGTTTTTTACTGTCCCTGGAAACAGGTCTCACTGTTCTATTTCAAAATTAAATACAGGATGGAGCTTAGATTTTTCCTATAGACTGTACAATCAAAAGGTAGGGAGATATATAGTTCCATAATGGAAAATTATCTTAGTTCTTTATTTACCTGAGCAGTATGTAACATTTCAACTATAACTCCTGGAAGGATATTACCAAGCCACAAGCAGAACCACAACCAAGATCTTTACTTGATGTACTTAAACTCCTTTCATGGCCAAAGCTTTCTCCAGTCATTATCTTCCCCAGCCCATCCCCGACACTCCCACAGAAAGCTTGCCTACATGCACTGGTTGCCAGGTTTTAAATTAAATGTTTGAAACCTAGTAGGTTATGCTGCTGCAATCTCTGTATGAACACTCTTGTGGATTAAAGATGATTCACATGGTGCTGCAGATCCACCTCAGCTAAATAAGAATAAACGGAGAATAAATCAAAGAGTTGCCTCTACACAGTCCTTAGCACTAGTTTACCTAAACTGATCTTAAAAGACACTCTAAATTAAACTGCATGACTTCTRCAGGTGAATGACTTCACCATTTCTAGGTGTTCAGTTTTAAGTAGTTTTTGTAAGAGTAGAAGAGATCCAGGGTCCATACAATCTAGGCAGGTAACAGATGGGATAGAGCCTGAAACGGCAGGTTGCAGAGAAAAGTGCAACTATTCCGCAAGAGGGAGATGAGGGATAATTATGGCCACTCAAGAGCTCTTTATAACTTCTCACTCATTGTGTTTTGCAAATAAAACATGATAGTTAATATTGGCTCAAAATTATATTTGTAAAACAACCCCAGATTTTCTTGTTGACTCTATAAACATCCAATCCTCTTCTGAAGCTAGGTGCTTAGTCTCCTGTATTTGCTGTGGCAATGACTTCCACGGTCATATTATTCACTGTACAGAATTTTATCAGTTTTGGATGTGGCACATTTAGTTAATATTACATGGCCCTTGTTCTCAACATGAGAATGCTGCCAGAGTGGTTTCCTTAATAGCAGTTTTCCTGATCTCCTTTGTCAGAGGAGATATGCACCTCTGATACTGTTCATTCACAGAGGAACTCACCATACTGCTCCAGCAACATGCTCTAATCTAGCAGGTAGGATTATTCTGCAATTGCAAAAGACCACATTTTCCAGGAGTTTGCCCTTTGCAATATGGAATATAAAATACATTTACATATAATTTGCATAATTGCAGGAAAGAAATTTTATTTTTACGCAACTGAGAGGCATTGCATGAATTTGGGCAAGTCTGGTAGCGGACATACTAAGATGCGACAATCTTGGGTTGGAATATATTGTGCTTAAGAGAGAAGACAGTATTCTTGTATCAGTCACGAGCCTAAGAAAATCGTACTGAAAGGCTCAAAGCCATTGGGTTGGCAACAAGAAAATTATAGATATTTGTGGCGAAGAGTCCAATAGCGCTAAAGAAAAAAACATTTTATTTGTGTATTTAGCATCTCATTATTACAAAATAATTGCCAAAAAATTTAGAAAACTGAATTTTAATTTTTGGATGAAACCCCTTCACACTAGGAAAAACAAAATATTAACAGCATTTTATACTAAATTAATAAGTGTATATCTTCTTATCTCTTATTTCTGTACCCCACACTCAGATCTTGTAAGAAATACCTTTGCCAGGCTACATTAAGCATTTCTTCATGTGTTAAAAGATAAAAGCGTCTCAATTTATCACATCTTTGGAAAAGCAGCAGGTACTGAATAAATGAATATAACCCTGCAGCTGCAAACTATTACCAAATTCCAAATTGACTGTTTAGTTTCGGAGGAATGTATGTAGAAAGGAAAAATTCATATAGCTTAGAGATACCGTCTTTGAAATTTAACCTTTTGTACTATCAAAACACAGCTTTATCTTTTAAGGGAGCAAGCAAAACGCAAGCAAATGTCAGTGTATAGAATGCAAGGGGATCCACAACTGCAAAGGAGAGAATGAGACCAAATAAAGGTTTGTGGGTAAAAGTAGTGTTCTTTATTACATGAACTTGCATAGTGAGAATATGCAGACATGCTTTTGGGCAAACAAAGTTTTAAGAGACAGACTCCCACGCTAAATACACCCTTAACAATTGTTCTCAGGTTGTAATTTGATACATAGCAATTAGACCATCTGAGAAAAGGAGTGCTTGGTGCACACCTCTGCCCACAGCCCTAGTCTTGTGCATGTCTTAAGGTCATCATAGCTACAGCTGTGCTACCACACAAAAATAAATAACATCTGTTTTAAAAATGGGGAGAAAAAAAATAAAACGCATCATATATTTTATAACTGTGTTTGGAAAACTGCAAGAGACAAAAAAAAAAMCACTGAAAACTGAGGGTATATTTGATGACTGCACAAAACTAAATTTCCCTGGGGGCATTAAAGGAAGAACAAGAAGTGCTGGGAAACATGGACAGTACCGTAAACTGTTTACCTGAGAGAATCTGGCCTCCCTCGGAGCTGCTCCTGAGCGGGGAGTACAAGTAAGCACAGGCATTGTGTTTCCACCTGAGTAACATGCACAAACTAGTACTAAAATAAACAGGGAAAAAAGCAGATATTAACCCTTGCTCAGACATTGCTCAGACTAAAGCCCTGCGCTTTTCAGGGAGCGGTGAGGATAAACACCTTTTGTTGCAGGTAGCATCCTGTAACTAGGCCCACACGGTACCTAAGCGAGAGGGACAGGCAACCGCAGAGGACGTGACTCTTTTGCTTTTTTTATAATAAATTTACACCATAAGCAGAGGCCAAAGGCGCCGCACAGCAGGCGGGCAGGGGACCCCCTGGGACCCCCGTCGGGGCCAGGGCAGCACCGGCCGGCCACTCCCCGGCCCCACTGCTGGGGTTCAGCCCGGGCCCCGGTTTTTGGGGATCGATTTTCCCTCACGAACGAGCTCTAAACCGCGAACAACGTCGCCCCCGGGGGCCGGGGCACCGCAGCCGGGCGCGGGCAGCTCCCGCCGCCTCTG